>NC_090271.1:91869000-92186000 GCF_040414725.1 Anabrus simplex
TAAACCACGGAACACAGCGGTGAGAGGCCGGCGCGCTGCCGCCTGAGCCACAGAGGTAAGGTAAGGGTGTATTCTGCCCGAAGGGAGGTTCGAACCTCCGCAGAGGTGTGCCTGAGTCGGAGTTTACGTACGGTAGGGTGGCCAGTTGCTTTCCGCTCCTCCATTCCCTTACCCCCTCTCCCCCAACAGCGCGTGGAAACCCATCCAAATCTTGACCACGCCCAATGTTGCTTAACTTCGGAGATCTCATGGGATCCGGTGTTTAAACACGGCTACGGCCGTTGGCAGCCACAGAGGGAGCCCCTATTTATCTGATTATGGCCTAAAAGATTGGAAATCTACAATGACATAGGCCCTACAGTAAGTGAAAGTTGGAAATGTGCAAAGCAACACGCTCTTGAAATAACTGAAATGGTTGAACGTTTTGCATTGTCTCATGTGCGACCCACCTTTCGAGCTTCTGGATCATTCCATTTGCTTTTAGACGTGTATTGACGGTTGACTCAACGTCATGTGATGTTATCGACAACCACAGTCGTCAGATCTCCTGTATTTGAAGGGAAAACTCTATATTTAAGGAAAATGTCCCGCGACGCTTGTAAACCTTTCAAGGGATACGATTTACCTCCATTTTCAAGAAGAAAAAGTGTAACATACCTATTTCACCTCAAATATAAGGCAAAAGATCACCGGGCGAGTTGGCCGTGAGGTTTGGAACGCGCAGCTTTGAGCTTGCATCCGGGAGATAGTGGGTTCGAACCCTACTGTTGACAACCTTGAAGATCGTTTGCCGTGGTTTTCCCATTTTCACACCAGACAAATGTTGTGCCTATCTCATCGTCACCATAAGACCTATCTGTGTCAGTGCCACGTAAAGCAGATTGAAAAAATAGAAAAGGAAAAGATCGTGAAAATTGTCTTTATTTGCATGCTTTAAACATTCAGTGAGAAATTATTCTTGTGCCGTTTAATAACGTGGATTGTTGCGAGGCGAGATATAATGGGGTCTACGTACCTTGATCATTTCAGTTAATATTATATTTTTACGACAGTGTAAAGAGATGAATATATATCTGAAATATTTGATTATGTTTTTCTACTATATGCTTTGTCAACGTTTACATAAAGCTCGTTTTAAGAATAGTTTTTCTCTGTTTTTAAAGTTTGGTACTTCTGATTAAGAACAATATGTCTGGTCGTTAACTGCGTGAACATCTAATTTCACCTAACACTTGCAATGAAATGAACCTTGTTTGTCAGTTCATTTGAATGTTTAGGGCATTTTTTTTACAACAACGGAAAACCATCTTCAGAGGAGCCAACAGTGTAGTTCGAACCCACTGTCTCCCGAATGTAAACTGATAGCTACGCGACTCAAACCCCGCAGCCACTTGCTCGTTGTTTGTTCGAAAATCCAATGAATGTAGAGTGTTAGTTTGTTTATTAAATCTTTTAACGATGCATTCTTCTTTCATAATTTAAATTACACTGACTGACAGAGCAAATGCAACACCAAGAAGGAGTGGTCAGAACTTTATGCCAATTGCAGGGTAGACTGACGTCACTGAGGTATGCTCATGATGTGAAATGCGCCGCTGTGCTGCGCACGTAGCGAACGATAAATGGGACACGGCGTTGGCGAATGGCCCACTTCGTACCGTGATTTCTCAGCCGACAGTCATTGTAGAACGTGTTGTCGTGTGCCACAGGACACGTGTATAGCTAAGAATGCCAGGCCGCCGTCAACGGAGGCATTTCCAGCAGACAGACGACTTTACGAGGGGTATGGTGATCGGGCTGAGAAGGGCAGGTTGGTCGCTTCGTCAAATGGCAGCCGATACCCATAGGGATGTGTCCACGGTGCAGCGCCTGTGGCGAAGATGGTTGGCGCAGGGACATGTGGCACGTGCGAGGGGTCCAGGCGCAGCCCGAGTGACGTCAGCACGCGAGGATCGGCGCATCCGCCGCCAAGCGGTGGCAGCCCCGCACGCCACGTCAACCGCCATTCTTCAGCATGTGCAAGACACCCTGGCTGTTCCAATATCGACCAGAACAATTTCCCGTCGATTGGTTGAAGGAGGCCTGCACTCCCGGCGTCCGCTCAGAAGACTACCATTGACTCCACAGCATAGACGTGCACGCCTGGCATGGTGCCGGGCTAGAGCGACTTGGATGAGGGAATGGCGGAACGTCGTGTTCTCCGATGAGTCACGCTTCTGTTCTGTCAGTGATAGTCACCGCAGACGAGTGTGGCGTCGCCGTGGAGAAGTCAAATCCGGCAGTAACTGTGGAGCGCCCTACCGCTAGACAACGCGGCATCATGGTTTGGGGCGCTATTGCGTATGATTCCACGTCACCTCTAGTGCGTATTCAAGGTACGTTAAATGCCCACCGCTACTTCAGGGGCTGCCCAATGCTCTGTTTCAGCAGGATAATGCCCGCCCACACACTGCTCGCATCTCCCAACATGCTCTACGATGTGTACAGATGCTTCCGTGGCCAGCGTACCCTCCGGATCTCTCACCAATCGAACACGTGTGGGATCTCATTGGACGCCGTTTGCAAACTTTGCCCCAGCCTCGTACGGACGACCAAATGTGGCAAATGGTTGACAGAGAATGGAGAACCATCCCTCAGGACACCATCCGCACTCTTATTGACTCTGCACCTCGACGTGTTTCTGCGTGCATCGCCGCTCGCGGTGGTCCTACATCCTACTGAGTCGATGCCGTGCGCATTGTGTAACCTGCATATCGGTTTGAAATAAACATCAATTATTCGTCCGTGCCGTCTCTGTTTTTCCCCAACTTTCATCCCTTTCGAGCCACTCCTCCTTGGTGTTGCATTTGCTCTGTCAGTCAGTGTATGTATGTCTGTTAAAACCTCATTTGTACGCTAATGTCCCTTATATCTGAGAAATGTGGCAAACCTGCGTCTTTTATGAGTCATCTGACAAGGGATTTCTTTGTCCATTATATCAGAATCGTTGTCTTTGAAGCGTCGAAATCAGTCTCTGTAAGTTGTTGCCGATAGAGCAGGCTCCCCTAGGCCTCCGCTAACAAGCGATGACTTTCAGCAGATGAAAGCAGACCAGTAACCTAATACTTCCCACAAACACTTTTTTTTTGTGTCCGGACATTGTGTACCACGGACATTCCGTACCACTTGATTTTTGAGAACATTTCGTACCACCTAGGTCGTTGTCTACCAGCGAATGGTTTTCCCGTCTGTCTGTCAGGTCATCAGCCCAGAGGCTGGTTGGATTCTCAAATAGCACCACCAAAGGTTATGCGGTTATAAGGAAACCACAAAAACCAATGGCAGCGCCAAAATGAGGCGTACTAGGCAAGACGAGGAGTGAGGTAGTTTGCCATTGCTTTCCTCACTGGGTCAGAAAGTGCTATTGCAGCACGACTGACCCTATGAGCAACACCTTTCATAACACTCAGATGCACTAGCGGTGCTCTGAATGTCATTACTCAGCACCACCCATACCCCAGCAGCTTCCATATTGTCACAGCCATGGATGAGACTGGGACTTCGGTGAAAGCTGCACTTTACTCTGGCCTGTGCCAAGAGATGGATACAAAAGTACTGTATCCATCAAGAAATGGCAGCAGGCAAAGGTTTTCCCGTAATCCCCAAATATTTACACCAGGACAATCCGCACCAATTGATATCAAATTTGAATTCCATTTCCACGCAGGCGGGTGTAATGATCCTGACAGACACACTTCCGAAATCAGAAACAAAAATAATTTATACAATGCTGAAGAAAACTTCTATATTATTTTAACAACTACCCTTTAAACTGTACTTATCACTTATCTTTACGTAAATATTATCATAAGAAAGTCATTTTTGAAGGATAAATCCTGCAACGGAGCAGTACAATAGAAATATACATCGTGCCTGGCGAGCGTAAGGATGGATATTACTTGAATTTTAAGTTCAAATATTAGTATTTATTGTGAATATTTATAAACTACCGCATTATTTCATTACCAAGTAAGTAAAATAAAATATTCTGATGAACTGGCGGATATGGCCTTGAAGGTCGTGCGGAAACAGGAAGCTACTTAAAGGTGGAAGTAGCTAGGTCCCCGCCAATGACGAATACGAGAAAGAATTACTATGTGCGCCAATGAGATCAGTTGCGCGCGACGGAAGAGGTGGTCACACCGTGCGGAGGCTTCTGCGTCACTAGTGGACAATGGATATACAAGTAAATACATTAATTAGGAAATCATTTTTACTTCGCAATACTTCCCACCCTTTCAAGTGGTACGGAATGTCCTCTCCTAAATATTTTAATGTCATTAGCAGGCACTTCAGAGGTAATCAGCCGGTCAAGTGGTACGAGATGTCCTAGAACCTTTTCTTTTTTGTACGAAACCGGATATCCTCAATGCGATGAAAACTTAAATTCTTTGCACTTGGATCCTATGTTACAGATTGCTTCTTCTGGCCTATTGTTGGTACTTGTATGCACCGCAGCAGTGACTTATGGCGCGCTTCACATTGCAAACTTGCTACTCACTATTGGGCAACGGCGGGAATTAATTCAGACACGTTTAATATTTTCTATGAATAAAATTTGCCAATATTACATTTATTTCTTTTTTCACGTATGTAATTAATTAATTAATTAATTCATTCATTCATTCATTCATTTTCTTCTTTCTTTCTTAATCCGTTTACCCTCTAGGGTTGGATTTTCCCTCGGACTCAGCGAGGGATCCCACCTCTACCGCCTCAAGGACAGTGTCCTGGAGCGTGATACTTTGGGCCTGGGGGACACAAGGGGTACAGCTGGGACGGAGGACCAGAACCTCGCCCAGGCGCCTCACCTGCTATGCTGAACAGGGGCCTTGTGGGGGATGGGAAGATTGGAAGGGATAGACAAGGAAGAGGGAAGGAAGCGGCCGTGGCCTTAAGTTAGGTACCATCCCGGCATTTGCCTGGAGTAGAAGTGGGAAACCACGGAAAACCACTTCCAGGATGGCTGAGGTAGGAATCGAACCCCCTCTACTCAGTTGACCTCCCGAGGCTGAGTGGGCCCCGTTGCAGCCCTTGTACCACTTTTCAAATTTCGTGGTAGAGCCGGGAATCGAATCTGGGCCTCCGGGGGTGGCAGCTAATCACACTAACCACTACACGACAGAGGCGCACTATTTATTTATTTACTTACTTGTATCTTGAAAGGATACAAGCAGTAGGTCAAATAGCATAGGCTTACCTTCTTACACACACAAATACTTGAAATACATAAACATGTGGTGCATAGAGGCCATTTAGGCCCTTGGCTTACCACAGCGACTTCTTCCAGCCAGATGGCCTGCAGATATTGAGTGTCACGTGATCAGCGTGACATGATTCTCAGCCGTATTGCTTGGCGTTTGCGACTTGGTCCACTGCCACTCGTATCAAATAACTTCTCGCATTTTTAATAGTAACAAATTCATCGCAATTAGGAAATATCCCGGTGGCAATGGTCACTTACAGTAGTGTGATAATAAAGTAAAGATAAAACATAATTACCCAACAACAACAACAATAAAAGTACAACAAGCAATTCCACGGAAGGAAAACATTACGAGAAAAATTACTAGTGCAATATTCTTCAGTATTTCCAGTGTTTAACATTACGGCTTACAAAAATATAGGTTGAGCTTACTGCTACTGTAGCTTAACATTACATGTTAATAAAGTTAAAACCTAACTACACAACAACACCACTGCAACAACTACAGTACAACAAGCAATTCCATGGAAAGAAAATACGACAAGAAATACTACAAGTTTAACATTCTAAATCCAGCATCATCATATACGTCCGACTCGTTGGCTGAACGGTCAGCGTACTGGCCTTCGGTTCAGAGGGTCCCGGGTTCGATTCCCGGCTGGGTCGGGGATTTTAACCTTAATTGGTTAATTCCAATGGCACGGGGGCTGGGTGTATGTGTTGTCTTCATCATCATTTCATCCTCATCACGACACGCAGGTCGCCTACGGGAGTCAAATAGAAAGACCTGCACCTGGCGAGCCGAACCCGTCCTGGGATCTCCCGGCACTAAAAGCCATACGACATTTCATTTCATCATATACAATTTCACACACAACTTAATTATTTCCAGTGCTTAACACTTCGGCTTACAGTACTATACTATAGGTTGAGCTTACGTCCGCCTCCGTTGTGTAGTGGTTAGTGTGATTAGCTGCCACCCCCGGAGGTTCGGGTTCGATTCCCGGCTCTGCCATGAAATTTGAAAAATGGTAGGAGGGCTGGAACCGGGTCCACTCAGCCTCGGGAGGTCAACTGAGTAGAGGGGGGTTCTATTCCCACCTAGCCATCCTTGAAGTGGTTTTCCGTGGTTTTCCACTTCTCCTCCGGGATGGTATCTAACTTAAGGCCACGGCCGCTTCCTTCGCTCTTCCTTGTTTATCCCTTCCAATCTTTCCATCCCCCCCCCCCCCCAACAAGACCTCTGTTCAGCATAGCAGGTGAGGCTACCTGGGCAAGGCACTGCTCATCCTCCCCTGTTGTATCCCCCGACCCAGAGTCTGAAGTTCCAGGACACTGCCCTTGAGGTAGTGGAGGTGGGATCCCTCGCTGAGTCCGAGGGAAAAACCGACCCTGGATGGTAAACGGATAAAGAAGAAGAAGAAGGTTGAGCTTACTACTAGCTTAGCACTACAAGTAATAATAAAGTAGAGTTAAAACATAACTACACAACAACAACAACAACAACAAGAGTACAACAAGCAATTCAGTGGAAAGGAAATATTACAAGAAATACTACTAGTTTAGCATTCTAAATCCAGCATCATAATATACAGTATACTGGGTAGTCCACCAGCCCCTTATTTTGTCGGAGATAGGCAACCCAAATAACGCGTATACCCTAAAGATCCTTATGATTTGGTTTTATGAACACCAAATAACTTGAAATATCTCCTTATGGTCGAAAAGGCTCTCTGCTACCTGCATGTCATCTGTAATTGATAATGAGTTCGGCTCGTTTACTGAATGGTCAAGGTAGTGACCTTTAGTTCAGACGATCCTTGGTTTGATTCCCGGCCGGACCAGGAATTTTAACTGCATACGACTAGTTCTTCTGGCTATGGGACTGGGTGTTTATTTTCGTCTTAATACACTTCTCTTCATATACATATCATACTGCCGAACATCACAGAGATACGCAGTAATGATTACATCCCTCCACATAAGGTTGGCGTCGGAAGGGTCTCTGACCGTAAAACATGGCTAAACTCACATCATTTGTCGAGTCCAGAAAAATGGAAAACAGAACATGAAGAAGAAGTTCGGTAATTATAACTTAGACTACCCATACTGATAAATTTTTATGTTCCACTAGAGTGTTCACTCGCAAAATACACTTCGAGAAGAGTTAAAAATAGAACCAGCATCTGTCGCATTGTCGTCCATCCGTTGAAAGAAATATGTTAACCAGAAGACACACGGCGCATAATTTCCTCCTGATTTTAGCGTGCAGGCATGAAATGTACAAACCTAGTTTTCTCGCATCAGTTTCCTCGGCAAGAGGTAAGAATTTGAATTAAATTCGGATGTTCTCTCTGAAGTGGTGGACTGTGAATACTCAGTTCAATTAATCAGTGACTTCTGTTCATACTCCCTGAAAGAAGATAGCCAAAAGAGCGTCTGCTCCGTCACGCCAAGCATGCAAGCAGGCAGGCAGGTCAAGGCAGGAAACCTCGCAGCACTCAACGCGAAACCTTGTGGCGGGTTTCTGAAACAAGGCCATTGCCCCCTCTTGACCTCGACCATGCGACACTGACCATGGTAAAGTAGCGGGTCCTTTTTCTCTTGTTTGTGCAGTACTGTTTCAGGTGCCGTTGTCAACAGCTCAGCGCCAGACAGTACCGGCGCGTGAGGCAGTGAGGACTAACCTCCGTACTAGAGATACTATGGTCTCTTTGCTGAAGCCCGAAGCTCGATGTAAACGAAGCCACACTGTTCCTCCATTGGGAAAACTGGTGAGGGATGCTAATAATAATGGCGTGTGGACTCTGGGCAGGCTTGGTGCAGGTCTTTTGATTTGACTCCCGTAGGCGACCCTGCCGGGAATCGAACCCGACACCCCTGTGACCAAATGCCAGAACGCTAACCATTTAGCCATGAAGCCGAACACACCACGTGCTGAACAGTACCTTGCATATAAATCCGAAGTAGGCTACTTAATAAATTTAAAGCTCACTATGCCGGACTGAGTGGCTCAAACGTCTGACCATAACTTGGCAGTTTCGATCCTGTTTCAGTCCGGTGATATTTGAAGGTGTTGAAATAACTCAGTCTCGTGTTGGTACTCGTAGATTTACTGGCACGTGAAAGAACTCCTGCGGGAAAAACTTCCGGGACCTCGGCGTCTCCGAAAACCGTGAAAAGTAGTTAGTTGGACGTAAAACCATTAATAATAATAATAATAATAATAATAATAATAATAATAATAATAATAATAGTTTGTGGTGTAGGTTACTGTAGTCACGTCCTAGTTCGTGAACCATGGGCAACGGCTTAGTGGTCTAGTAAGTGGTCCTGAGAGGAGAGATACCAGTTGCTACAGAATGAGAGTGGGCATCTCGGACATATTCTGAGTCATGGCCATTCTTGTACTCAGGTGGCTAGGACTATACAATCTACCGGTGGTCCCTAACCTGTTAGAGGGGAGATTCTCACTTGGACTATGAGTAAGTCGGGTAGCATCCTGCTTTTCGAATTTACCGAGCTTAGACCATCGCAAGCAAGCCTCGGACATATGGGAGTAAGGGAGTCCCACTCCCATTTGACAGGTGAGGGACTCCTTGGAAACAACTTGGCGAACGAAATGGAATTCGATTGGGCTTGTGGAAGAAAGAAAGTAGAACTTGTTGAGTCAGCAAAGAGGATGCATCTTAATGTGCTAGGAGTTGATGTTATTCGGGTAAGGGGAGATAATGAGAAAGAGATAGGAGGTTATAAAGTGAACTTGACGGGTATTAAAAAGGGAAGGGCAGAGTATGGGATAGGGCTGTTCATCAGGAATACTGTTACACGCAACATAGTTTCAGTTAGGCACGTAAATGAGCGAATGATGTGGGTAGATTTGGCAGTTGGAGGAATTAGGACGAGAATTGTCTCAGGGTACTAACCATGTGAGGGTGAAGATGAGGATGAAGTTGACACGTTTTAGGAAGCTTTGAGTGACATCGTATTCAGGGTCAACAGCAAGGATAGAATAGGTAGTGCTTATGGGCGATTTTAATGCGAGATTTGGAAATAGAACTGAAGGATACGAACGGGTGATTGGTAAATGTGGGGAGGGTATGGAAGCCAATAGGAATGGGAAGCGTTTGCTGGACTTCTGTGCTAATATGGTTTTAGCAGTTACGAATACATTCTTCAAGCATTAGGCTATTAACCGCTTCGGTGATACAGACCACTATCTGATCTGTAGTGAATTAAGTATCTATAGACCTAGGTTAAAGAAAGTGAAATCTGTCTGCAAGCGAATAAGGATTGAAAATCTCCAGGACACGTAAATTAGGCAGAAGTACATGGAGAGGGTTAGTGAAAAGTTCCGAACAATGGACAGAAAGCAGGTTCAGGATATAGAAAGAGAATGGGTGGCATACTCGGATGCTGTAGTAGAAACAGAAAGGGAATGTCTGGGAAGAACTGTGTGTAAAGGTGGGTTAAAGCGAACATCTTGGTAGGATGATGAAGTGAGAGCAGCTTGTAAACGTAAAAAGAAGGCTTATCAGAAATGGCTCCAAACAAGGGCTGATGCAGACAGGGAATGGTACGTAGATGAAAGAAACTGAGCGAAATAAATAGTTGTTGAATCCAACAAGAAGTCGTGGGAAGATTTTGGTAATAACCGGGAAAGGCTAGGTCAGGCAGCAGGGAAACCTTTCTGGACAGTAACAAAGAATCTTAGGAAGGGAAGGAAAAAGGCTATGAACAGTGTTTTGGGTATTTCAGGTGAACTTATAATGGATCTCAGGGGTCAATGGGCTGGTGGAGGGAATATTTTGAAAATCTTCTCGACGTAAAAGGGAGTATTCCTGGTGGTGTGGCGAACAACCGAGCTCATGGGGTGGAGAAAAATGATGGTGGTGAAATTACGCTTGAGGAAGTGGAAAGGATAGTAAATAAACTCCATTGTCATAAGGCAGCAGGAATAGATGAAATTAGACCTGAAATGGTAAAGTATAGTGGGAAGGCAGGGATGAAATGGCTTCATAGAGTAGTAAAATTAGCATGGAGTGTTGGTAAAGTACCTGCAGATTGGGCAAAAGCAGTAATTGCACCTATCTATAAGCAAGGGAACAGGAAGGATTGCAACAACTATCGAGGTATCTCATTGATTAGTATGCTAGGTAAAGTATTCACTGGCATCTTGGAAGGGAGGATGCGATCAGTCGTTGAGAGGAAGTTGGATGAAAACCAGTGTGGTTTCAGACCACAGAGAGGCTGTCAGAATCAGATTTTCAGTATGCGCCAGGTAATGAAAAATGCTACGAGATGAATAGACAGTTATGCTTATGTTTCGTAGATCTAGAGAAGGCATATGCCAAGGTACTGGGGGAAAAGATGTTCGCCATACCAGGAGACTATTAAGGGTAGATTATTAAAATCAATGAAAGGGATTTATGTTGACAATTGGTCTGCAGTGAGAATTGATGGTAGAATGAGTTCATGGTTCAGGGTACGTACAGGGATTAGACAAGGCTGTGATCTTTCACCTTTGCTGTTCGCAGTTTACATGGATTATCTGCTGAAAGGTATAAAGTGACAGGGAGGGATTCAGTTAGGTGGAAATGTATTAAGCAGTCTGGCCTATCCTGACGACTTGATCTTGAAGGCAGATGGTACCGAAAGCCTGCAGTCTAATATCTTGGAACTTGAAAATAGGTTCAATGTGTATGGCATGAAAATTAGCCTTTCGAAGACTAAATTGATGTTAGTCGGTAGAAAATCCAAGAGAATCGAATGTCAGATTGGTGATACAAAGCTGGAACAGGTAGATAGTTTCAAGCATTTAGGATGTGTGTTATCCCAGGATGGTAATATAGTAACTGAGATTGAATGAAGTTGCAGTAAAGCTAATGCAGTGAGCTCGCAGTTGCGATCAACAGTGTTCTGTAAGAAGGAAGTCAGCTCCCGGGCGAAACTATCTTTACATCGGTCTGTTTTCAGACCAACTTTGCTTTACGGGACTCAGGAATATCGTATTCATAAGTTAGAACTAACAGACATGAAAGTAGCGAGACTGATTGCTGGTACAAACAGGTGGGAACAATGGCAAGAGGGTACTCGAAAAGGGAAGATAAAGGCTAAGTTAGGAATGAATTGGATGGTTGAAGCTGTACGCATAAACAGGCTTCGGTGGTGGGGTCATGTGGGGCGAATGGAAGAGGTTAGGTTATCTAGGAGAATAATGGATTCTGTTGTGGAGGGTAAGAGAAGTAGAGGGAGACCAAGACGACGATGGCTAGACTCAGTTTCTAACAATTTAAAGATAAGAGGTATATAACTAAATGAGGCCACAGGACTAGTTGCAAATAGAGGATTGTGGTGACGTTTAATAAATTCACAGAGGCTTGCAGACTGAATGCTGAAAGCATAACGGTCTATACTGATGATGTATGTATGATGTTTTTATTATTATAATTTCACTATCTGAAATATAGTTCATGGAATAATAGAAGAATGCTGTTCGCTCCTCGAAAATATTCCAGCCGAGCTCGATAGCTGCAGTCGCTTAAGTGCGGCCAGTATCCAGTATTCGGGAGATAGTGGGTTCGAACCCCACTGTATTCAGCCCTGAAGATGGTTTTCCGTGGTTTCCTATTTTCACACCAGGCAAATGCTGGGGCTGTACCTTAATTAAGACCACGGCCGTTTCCTTCCCACTCCTGGCCCTTTCGTATCCCATCGTCGCCATAAGACCTACCTGTGTCTTTACGACCTAAAACAACTTGTAATAATAAAATATTCCTACTGTGCAAACGAATAGTAGTGATATTGATTTTGCGTCCCGCTAACTAACCTCATGCACACCTGCAAAATGTTCTTCTGAGGTCAGGATAATTACTGATCGAGCTTGTTCTTTTTTTCTTCTGTCGGGTATCTTTCCTAGTTATTTACAAACTGCTACAACATGTAGAGCATGCGGAATATATGTTTCCGCTGGTTGGAATTGTTCTACGTAAGATCACAGAGGCTGAAAAGATGAAGTTATTAGAAGATCCTCGTATTCACCGATCAGATCATCGTTTAAGATCGAGGAGCTCCCCGTAAGAATATATCGTCCTTATTTCTACTGTGCCGGGTGTGCACCTCCTCCGGCCAGTTAAACTGCACGCCTTCTCTAAGGCCATCTGTGCAATCGAACTTGAACTGATGTTATGCAAGATACTTGTGTTTTCAACTGTTAGATGTCTCTACCATCGGTCTAAGTGCCCCCTCTGGCGGGATCAGTTATAATTCATTCTTAAGGGAAAATTGTTTTTATTTACCATTGGCTAACCTTTGTTTTTGAAGATTGTTTTGTTCATGTATCAAAATTGTCTACACTTCTGCTGCTTCCTTTTTCAATAGCTATCAACCAATCAGAAAATTGTAAAGATTTTGCATAGCCAATTAAAATTGGTGGTGTGTGCTGAAATGCAGCGTATCTGTAAACAGTTCTGGAAACTTCCCCTCGAAATACTGTAAAAGCCGGGCGCTTTTAGGTCGTATTGTCATCTTCATCGCTCCAGTTTAGTGAGCGCGGCGTGTTCTTCTGGGGCAGAGGCTGCGGTCGGCGTTCGGAAGGCCCATCAATTCTAGGTAATGGCAGAATTTTGTTGACATGTGATAGCTCCGGCAGATAGCTCGAGGGGAAGGTTTCAGACCTCTTTCATATTATGTAAAGTTCTAAACCTGGTGGTTTAAATGTAGAATTTGTGGCAGTCTGAGCACTCTGTTCTATTCCCTATTGGGAAATATGTAATGTACGGTAACAACGAGTGATTACCCTCTGTTGATTCCCATTCGACTTGGTATGGGGTGACTAAATTTTCTAATCATTTAAAATTCTTGCCGGCCCCGTGGTGTAGGGGTAGCGTGCCTGCCTCTCACCCGGAGGCCCCGGGTTCGATTCCCGGCCAGGTCAGGGATTTTTACCTGGACCTGAGGGCTGGTTCGAGGTCCACTCAGCCTACGTGATTAGAATTGAAGAGCTATCTGACGGTGAGATAGCGGCCCCGGTCTAAAAAGCCAAGAATAACGGCCGAGAGGATTCGTCGTGCTGACCACACGACACCTCGTAATCTGCAGGCCTTCGGGATGAGCAGCGGTCGCTTGGTAGGCCAAGGCCCTTCAAGGGCTGTAGTGCCATGTGGTTTGGTTTGTTTTTTTAAAATTCTTAACCATCTTTTGGTATTTAAAGTTTCTCTTTTAGTCACCCCTGCGTAGAATAGGTTTGTCCTCTAACTTTGGATCATAAAGCCACTTAGGGTTTTAAAAAAATTCTAGAAGGGGTACAAGTGTTTCGCCTCCTAGCCTTTTGTTCATGCCCAATCATGTTCAACCTTTTCTTTTTATATTAATGCCATTTAGTATCGGCACTTATTACCCCTGTTTATGTTTCTGGAACAGAAAGTGAAAAACTGTCGAGCAGAAGATAAGCCCAAAACAATACCTTGTTTGAAGACTATCAGGTATAACCTTGTGAGCTGTAAGAAATTTATGCCTATGCCTCTGAAAGGCTGGACTGTATTAACTTTGAAGCTCAGACTCCTAGGCCTTGTAAGTTAGTGGAACAAACATGCTCTTATAAAATAGTGTACCTGTTTCAGAACTATATTGCTCATTTCGTATATTATCATGTTTTGTACCTGATTGTTGTATTTTAAATCATTGTAGTGGGAGCTGACGAGCTCATTGTTCTATTGTTATTGTTTATTCAGATCTTCTATTTATCAAATTTTAATCTTAAAAAAAGGGAGAGAAATAAAATTTCGAATTTTCGTTGTGTTAAGTTCTACTCTTGTTAATTTCTTGTCCTCCCATGCACCTCAACCGCTTCCTGCACCTCTGTGACCTGTAATATTTCCGTAACATCTACCATTGTTCGTTATTCTGCTTCCCAGGTAGTAATATTCTTCTACTTCCTTTAAGACTTTATTACAATTTCTCTTCATGGCTCCGGATTTGAGTTGCTATTGAAACCTATTGTTTGTTCACTGTACATGTCTTAGAGGATTTTCTAGGAATTTTCGTAATACCCTGTACCACAAAATACTGATTTTATGATGGACACATGTAGGTCAAGTCATTAATTCTCACGGTAAGCTCTCCTCCCACAACTATCTCGGTAGCACATCGGAGCGAAGTGCAATTTGGTGTGGATACTAGCGTTACTAACCTGCTCCAAATACGCAACGTCCGTTAATTAGTTTTTTTCCCTGTCGAAGGGCAGGGATTCGATTCTTGCTTGTCAGTTGTTCCTTAAGTACTACCCACGACGCCTGTAATACTAGTAATAGAAATAATCATTCTTCATAAAATGAACATATTTACAAACAATATTTCTTTCACCTGCCGAGTATCGATTCGTGGTCAACGCACGCGGTTTTTTAAATTTTGATTTGTTTTAGAATTTGCTTTACGTCGCACCGGCACAGATAGGTTTTAATATATGTAAATAACATAAATGATTTCACAAAATAATTGAAATAAAGTAAATTAATCGAAATGATTAATAGAAATATCCCTAGTATGAGCGCCAGAGTTCACCAGAAAGGATCCCTCGATTTTTGATAAAGCATGATAATTGTTTCTCCCAGGGCGTGTGCATAAAGCTGAGTACTGGTACACCTGCTTCAGGCCTTACAGAACCTTCTGAAAAACGACTAAATAGGTAGGAACTGCATCTAGATTCCTCAATAACTCCACTGATTCTAAAATAACTAACTACAGGGTTATTCACCTAAGATGTTACACGTATGTAACTTCTAAACCATTAAATATATCGGCATTCTGTTTTCATATTCGTAAATGATACCCAGGGTCTTTTAAATTAACGTGCTACTTATTCTCATGGGGTGATTAATAACCGAGACATTGATACTAACTCCATATTCTTAAATGGAACGGCAGGAATGCATGCAGATGGCCTAAAAGTTCAACTATGTACAAGTTCAAGTATTTTCAAAATCGGACTGTTACGTTTTGAGATATAAATAAGAACGCATTTGGGCTTTTGCGTGCCGCATCAGACAGCATACGGTCGGCCAAGGACGTATTGGCTCGCAAGCTGTTTCCTGGCATTGATTCCAGCCACAGAACGGATACCAGGCATGAACTGTAAATTGTACACATAATGTGATGTACCGTAACATACCCTGGATGTGTAACGTTATTGTATGACTGGCGAACACACAACGGGGAAGGGAGATTATTCGGACGTTATTCATTTTCTTTTCTAGAAGGAGCTCTTCCGGTGTCCTGTGTTATGTTCTTTCTCAGTTTACACAGTAGTATGTACTGTACACGCAGACCAGTGACAATTACAGCTTTCCTTATGTTCCTTTGAAGTCAAAGTAATTATTTTATTCCTTTAGAAAACATCACACCTCCCTGTCCTGTCATGTGTACGATATGCTTATGTTGCTGGTATCCGTTCTGTGGCTTGAATCACACCCAAGAACCTGCCTGCGCGTCAATATGTCCTTACCCGACTTCACGCTGTCTGATGCGGCATGCAAAACAGCGCATTCTGTTCTTATTGATATCTCAAAAATGGACTTGTCCGATTTTGAAAATACTTACATATTTGAACTTGTACGCAGTTGAAATTTTAGACCAGCTGTATGAATTTGTGCCATTCTATTTAAAAATATGTAGTTAGTATCAACATCTCGGTTATTAATCACCCCATGAGAGTACGTAGCACATTATTTTACAAGCTCCTGGGTACCATTTGCGAATATGAAAACAGAATGCCGATATCTTTAATGGTTTAGATGTTATTTCCGTGTAACATATTAGGTGAATAACCCTGTATATTCTAAATAACATCCGTGCCCGGCCACACATCAACACACTAAAATATGCATATAACATACTCACAAAATACTGCTGAAAGACTCCATATTTACAACAACAACAACAACAACAACAACAACTGTCGGAAACGAAAAGCGAGGCCCAAGCTACCATTGGCAGTCAGCCGGATGAAAGTTCATTACAAAGCATATATATGTGGATAAATACCCTTCCTGTCTCTGTGTATCAACACAACTTGCATATTCTCATTATTGGCACTTGTTATATCACACAAATACTGTACCTTTATAATACTGTGTTCACTGACTGTAACACTTGGTTTAAAGTTACATTCACAACACACACTTACTATTCCTAAACGTAAATTATGGAAAGTCTGAGACACATTAGCCCATAGTTTTCACCACCATATAAGACACCAAACCGCACAAGTGATACAATAACAAGTGCCTAAGCACTCCACAGTTTGTAGGTCAACCACGTTACAGAAACATAATAAGACCACGTTCCACAAAAGTTACATCTCCTCTCTTCCGCTGTTTTCAGTCAAGTCTTCTCCGCCGTTTTCTCACACGCCTATATAGACCTCAATTTCGCCCTACTCTCACACGATACGTCTAGATTGATCTTGGCCATCCAGTCACGAGTGGAAGATTTTCTTGCAATACCAAGACCACGCCCTGAACCTCTTCCGGGTCCCAATACAATAACAACCAAGCCACGTCATCTAACTCTGGGCTGCCCGTATGACTCACACAACTTTCCGAGTTGTAAATAGCACTGCTTTCCCATCCGCTTGTACAAAACGAATTACTCATATTACATATGGAAACCTTCCAGCTTAAAATATTAAGAATAAATATAGAAATGAAATAATAATAATAATACGAATAATGACAATAATATCTCTTAGTTCTGAATACAGTGCAAGGGTGTGTTATATGTACTATCACAAGGTCTTATGGCGGTTATGGGACAGGAAAGGGCTAGGGGCAGGAAGGAAGCGACTGTGGCTTTAATTGAGGTACAGCCCCAGCAGTTGCCTTGTGTAAAAATGGGAAACTACGGAAAACCATCTTCAGGGCTGCCAATAGTGGGATTCGAACCCACTATCTACCGGATGCAAACTGACAGCTTCGTGCCCCAAACCACGCGGCCACTCGCTCGATGATTTTTGAAATGAAAAGTCATGTGTGTGTGCTTCGGACTTCACATTAAACTGGAGGTTCTGGGCTTAAGATCACAATCTGAGTAATTCAGTTAGCTTACTTTTGATGCCGAGCCTGATTCTAAACATCAGCAATCGCGCTAAGAAGATGGTGGGAGTCCTTGTGTAGACTGTACTTTCTTCCGGGACCAGCAATTTGATTCCTGCAGAAATCAATAATCGTCTCCGCGGTTCAGGCATTCAGATGTTGTCTTTCGTCAGCTGCTCATGATGTTCAAATCTCCCATGGTACACGCAAAATACCACCTGTCCAGAGCGGATTATTTAAGGTCACGTGGTCCGATGTGTCTTGATGGGAAGTAGTGAACTATGATATCCACAATAAAAAATGTAATGACGTTGTTTGCCTTCGGAAACAACATCAGGTTCTTTTTTTGCTAGTGGCTTTACGTGGCTCTGACACAGACAGGTCTTATGGCGTCGATGGGATAGGAAAGCACTAGGAGTGGGAAGGAAGCTGTCGTGGCCTTAATTAAGCTACAGCCCCAGCATTTACCTGGTGTAAAATGGGAAACGACGGAAAACCATCTTCAGGGCTCTTCTTCTTCTTCTTCTTCTACCGGTTTCCCCACATCTGTGGGATCACGGTTGCGAACTGTCTCGCACATGTGGATTCGGCCCTGTTTTACGGCCGGATGTCCTTCCTGACGCCAACCCTATGTGGAGGGATGAAATCACTATTACCAGGCGAGTTGGCCGTGCGGTTAGGGGCACGCGGCTGTGAGCTTGCATCCGCGAGATAGTGGGTTCGAATCCCAATGTCGGCAGCCCTGA
Organism: Anabrus simplex; assembly: GCF_040414725.1. Classification (NCBI taxonomy): domain Eukaryota; kingdom Metazoa; phylum Arthropoda; class Insecta; order Orthoptera; family Tettigoniidae; genus Anabrus; species Anabrus simplex. The sequence continues at coordinate 91,887,081 of NC_090271.1, forward strand.
AGATGGTTTTCCGTGGTTTTCCATTTTCACGCCAGGCAAATGCTGGGGCTGTACCTTAATTAAGGCCACGGCCGCTTCCTTCCAACTCCTAGGCCTTTCCTATCCCATCGTCGCCATAAAACCTATCAGTGTCGGTGCGACGTAATGCCACTAGCAAAAAAATATACTATTGCATGTTTCTGTGTGTAATATGCTGTCTGAATAGGAAGAGGAATGTGTTCGGATAAACACAAACACCCAGTCCCCGGGCCAGAAGAACGAATCAGAGGCGACGAAAATCCCCGACCCGGCCGGGAATCGAACCCGGGGCCCGAAGGCCTCAAAGCTGACCATCCATCCGTCCTATGAGTCGGACGGACAGGCTGCGAATTCCGTGGATGCGCCTCCGCTATATTTAGCGGGGGGATAGTATGTATATACTGTATACTTCTGAACTCTTTGACTTTAATTAAAATGAGTCTTTAACATCATAAAGCTTTCTTCCATCCTTACACTGAAGAGTGATAACAATTCGTGAGATGACGAGATATGTTGCAAATCTCCTGCAGTCTGTAGGGAGTGAAAATACAATTGGAAGATTCCACGTCTGACTGAGGTAAATGATGAATTCATTTAATTTCAAACGAGTTTCTATGTAAGATAAGTTAGTTTACAATGTAGAGAGAGAACAAACGTGGTTCGGTGATACTAACGGAACACGTCTTTGCAGCAGGTTCCGTTAAGTGTGGGGAGATAATTAGCAATGTTAATTAATGATAAATTAGTAACTACTGCTGCTTCTCTCATCGCTGATTTATTACCTCAAAACTGCCACATTAGAAAAAAAAAAGAAATGAGGTTTTTATATTTGCATTTTACACTGCTATTAATTTAAGACAAATAATTTACAATTTGTTTTACGTCACGCCGACAAAGATAGGTCTTATAGCGAAGATGGGATAGGAAAGTGCTAAGAGTGGGAAAGAAGCGACCATGGCCTTAATTAATGTACAGTCTCAGCATTTGCCTCATGTGAAAATAGGAAACCACGGAAAACCATCTTCAGGGCTGCCGGCAGTGACGGTCACCAACTTTATGTGAGAGACGACACTAGAATTGTTAATGTGTGGACATACATTATTATTATTATTATTATTATTATTATTATTATTATTATTATTATTATTATTATTATTACGGGGATACCCGTGGAGTAGAGGGGAAGAAACGGCAGGAAATAGACACTGGACAAAACCAAACCAAGAAAATTTTAAATTTAGAGTGTATTTTCAAAATTTTCTTTTGATAGGTAGACTGTGCTCTCTTTTCAAAACAACAACTGTTTTAACAATCTTTGACAAACAAAATGTATCAAAGGATATTTACAATACCATAAGCTTCTGAGCTTAATTATTAACAATCATTAACCATCCCGGCAATTGCCTGAGGAGGAGTGGAAAACCACAGAAAGCCACTTCGAAGATGGCTGAGGTGGGAATTGAACCCACCGCTACTCATTTGACCTCCACAGACAGGGTGGACCCCGTTCCAGCTTTCGTACCACTTTTCAAATTTCGTGACAGAGCCTGGAATCGAACCCGAGCCTCCGGGGGTGCCAGCCAATCACACTAACGGCTACACCATAGAGGCGGACCAATTATACTATTACTGTATAGTCTGAAAATAAAGCGAGCTGACACATTTTTAAATTTAAAAAAATAATTATGTAGCTATGTACAAAAAACGTTATATTCTTCACATAATAAGAATATGTAAAAATATATCATATTTTTAAGGATATGTAAAAATTTGTAAAATGAAACAGGTATATCCATATCAGAACCACAATTCGCCGACATTTTTCGTTTTCAGTTTTCTACAAGTGAAGGAATTAAATATGTACACTAATCACACAAGAATCCGCGCCCTAGTTATAATTGTATAGTGGCATAAATTATCTGACAGTTGGCAACACTGTTACGGAGATATAACTCGGATTCGTTTACCGCAATATTCTGGTATTTTCCTCATTTCTACCGTTCGTGTTTCCTGGCACCTGGGTGTGGGAGTGCGGCTGCACTGCATAGCCCTGAGGCGGTTTTGTTCACAGGGTTGCCAACAGTAGGTCGTCGCACTACCAGAGTAGACAGTCTTCTTTGTTATTTTGCCGTGATGAGGGGTGCGTGGGTTGAGAGTGCAGGCCAGGACGGAACGTAGAACATTCCTGATTACGTCACTACTCGCACTCAAAGCGGGGACTGCCAACCGGCGGTGTATACAGCTGTAATACTGCGTGCTGTCTGGACAATACCACTACTGCTACTACTACTACTACTACTACTACTACTACTACTAATAATAATAATAATAATAATAATAACAATTTCCCGTTTCTCTGCGGAGTCGGTTATGAAGTGAGACTGATCTCCGCCGAAAGTTTTTTTACGACCGGATACCCTTCGTGACGTCAGCCGCATCAGAGGAAGTAATGAGATGAGGTGAATGACGTGATATATGATGAAAAAAGGGAGAACATGAAATCTTGTCACGTCACAGCCTGCACCTGTCTAATAGCGCCAAGGGGTCTGCTCCACGTTTAAGGCCGATTGCAGAAACGGTATTTAGATGATGTTTACGGTTAAACAATGTCTACGTATGGCTGCCTCATTGCTAAGACATTATTTATCACGTAGATACTGTCTAAAGTTTGGCTCCATGGTTAAATAGTTAGCGGGCTGGCCTTCGGTTAGAGGGGTCCCGGTTCGATTCCCAGCAGTGTCGGGAATATTAACCATAATTGGTTAATTCCGCTGGCACGGGGCTGGGTTTATGTATCGTCTTCATCACCATTTCATCCTCATCACAACGTGCAGGTCGCCTACGAGCGTCAAATCAAAAGATCTGCACCTGACGAGCCGAACTTGTCCTCGGACACTCGCGACACTAAAAGCCATACGCCATTTCATTTACTGTCTCTGATGTTCAACCGGCCATATTTAAACACTGCCGAGAACACTGTTTAACCTCAAATTTTAGGAGTGAATCATAACCATGAAACATGTGATTTGTATTATCAATTGAGATGATTCCGGAAAGAAGGACTAGTCCGACCCCCTCTCTGTAGGTCGTCTGCTGCGAAATTTCAGCAATTCATTCAAAATGTACGGGGAGGTACAGTTTAAAATACGATTTCGATGTTCAAGAGATACTGTAGGGGACTTGTTTCTTGAGCCTGACACAAGGGGCAGTCCGGTAACTGTCAATTTGACTACAATTCTTGGCAACGGATATATTTTATTATATTTGGAATATTTTGGCTGGAATTATAGGTTACATCGAAAACATGTATATGAGAATAACTTGTCCCGATCGTCAGAGGGCTGTCACATACATCAACCGGGAGGGATTCAGTTATATTTTACTGCCAAGTAAGCAAACATAATAGTGACACTACAAAGTAGGTTATGTGTGTGTGGGTTTTTTCGGATAGACGTAGCCTTAATTCAGATAAATTTCGGCAACTATGCGATAGGAAATGGCAAGGACTGGGAAGGAAAAGCTATGGCCATGAATACAGCCCCAGTATTTGCATGTTTTAAAAATGGGGAAACTACGGAAAACAATCTTCAGCACTGCCGATGGTGCGTTTCAAACCTACGATCTCCATCTATATGGTCCGTGCATCTCCTTCGGTTACTCAGTAATATAATCTCATCTTCCCTTCGCCGATGCTATTTAGATTACACTGACTGTAACAACGCTATAATCAAAGCTACATACACTCTCTCGTGTGGCGGCGTGTCGCTTTGGTTTTGATAATTTTCTGAGATTTTATTTCCACCGAAAGTGATATTCTTAGGCTATCTGTGAGCGAGTCGTCCTCATGCTTAGCCATGGTTTTGTAATGTGTACGACGACAGTTGACCAATGTTTGGCGCGCGCACCGACCAATTTCATTGGTTACGACAAGCAAAGAGTTGCTTCCATTTTTGAACCAATATTGAAACTTTAAACGACGTCTAGATAAACACCGGCTGAACATTGTTTATGCAATGGAACATCGCGCGTAACATAGATTTGTTTAGGTAGACGTTTTCTAAGGCTTAAAACTGGTTATCGTTTCTGCAATCGGCCCTTTAGGTCCCCATCCGACGGGCGCATCGCCATCAACAGCATCATTTATGTCCTCAATCCATATGAAAACTGTGGAGAGGTTTGGAATAAATTTCAGGATTTTGGCACGCAATGTAGTCATTAGAAATTGTAGAATATACCATCACCTCTCCTACCCTGCCGACCAACATTCTGATGGTGATTCGTTTTTTTTTTTTTTTTTTTTTTTTTTTTACATTGCGTTGCACAGGCACAGAGAGGTTCTATGTCGATGATGAGATAGGAAAGAGCTAGGAATAGGAAGGAAGCGACCGTGGCTTTGATTAAAGGTCATCCCCACTATTTGCCTGGTGTGAAAATGGGAAACCACGGACAATGGTGTTCAAACCTTCTATCTCCCGAATGCAAACTCACAACTACGTGAGCGAAGTTTTTTCAACCAATGAGAATTAAACCGACTAACGAGATCCCGGTCGTCTGAGTCACTATCCCCTTCCTGGAAGTACCGGAAAGGGCTACCATGGGGCTGGCACCTAAAAATAATTTGGTGCGACGTAAGACCAATAATAATAATAATAATAATAATAATAATAATAATAATAATAATAATAATAATAATAATAATAATAATAATATAGCTTTCGTGGCTCTTGGCGGCAGCGCGCCGGCATCTCACCGCTGGATACTGTGGTTGGGTCAAATCCCGGTTACTCCATGTGAGATTTGTGCTGGACAAAGCAGAGGCAGGACAGGTTTTTCTCCGGATACTCCGGCTTTCCCTGTCATCTTTCATTCCAGCAACACTCTCCATTAACATTTCATTTCATCTGTCAGTCATTTATCATTGCCCCCAGAGGAGTGCGACAGACTTCGGCAGCCGGCACATTTCCTATCCTCGCCGCTAGTTGGGGGTTTCATTCATTCCATTCCTGACCCGGTCAGATGACTGGGAACCGACTGAGGATTTTCATTTTTCATTTCAATAAAAATAATAATATTTCATATTTTTGAAATCGTTCACTATACTATCGTAGGGTTCATTTACATATACTTAATTAACATAATTTTTAATACTCCACGCCCACTGAACTGTACACACCAAGAGACTATACTTTGATACCATTCATCACAGGGCTAGCTGCATTTGGAATGGTTTAAATAACATCGTACGTACCTCAGTGTAGTTTCCAGTTTGTGTGAAGGTGGAGAGGCGCGGACCACAGCACTCGTATTGCAATGGGGTGCATTCCCAGCACGTTGTACATTGGAAGACCTGCTCGAGGCGACACCAAATGCTCTTGAAGTGGCCAACGTTTGGTTCTCTGCAGTCTAATGCTGCGACCATAAAATATAGTTTATGTGTTCTTCCAAAGTGTTTTATGCATATATGTATTGTCCTCCTCTTAATGCAATCTTTCTTGATTTTGATACGATAAATAATCTCAGACACTTTCATATTGTCAAGCCAAGGATGTTGAAGAGACAAGTCAATTAAAGAAATGAACTTGTTCCTGCCCTGTGTTTCAAAACCATTCTAAATCAAAGGACCATGAAATGTCTGAAACAGTTCTACAAACCTTTAAGTTTTCTTTTTAAAACCTATCTGGGTATTACTAACACCCGGGGCGTACTGTGACATTTGTTAAATCTAAAAGCATGTTTTGAATACCCAAGCAAACATAATTAATTAAACGGAAAATAAAATGTAAAAATGAATCGTTGTTGAACAGACTTGATCTTTAAAAATCAAATGAATTATATCTTACGTTACTACTTAATTCTGATGAGATGGTTAGAGTTTATCGACCCGTGCTGAGTTTCTGGATATAGGCCTATGGCTGAACATTGGTCAAATTCTATCGAAGATCGTCACACTTCTCATTGAAGAGGTGGTCTTGAATGGAGACAAACCGCAATCATAGAATTGAATTTTAATCCACTATCACTTGAAAGCTCTCTTAACTGTTCTCTCTTATGTCATTCTCATGATTCCAAGCCGTAAATGGTTAGCGAATCCACAGACATTTCTCAAAAAACGTTGTTCCGAATTTTTTTTTCATATTTCTGCTTCATAGTTTTAAGGATGTCACCCATTTCAGGAAAATCAAAATCGGCAAAAATATAATGATTTCAGCGTTGGAAAAGGTGCAAGTTATCTTCCTTTTACGTAACTATTTCATAACACCAGTCCTTTCTCGGATTTGTCATAGGCATCAAGTACAATTACAAATTTTCCTTAAAGAGATATTTATTTCATTTTATGTGGAGGAAACTGATATAGAGAGTCTCTCACATAAACTAAGACCGAACGCACAGTGTTTGTACTCTGCGCTACGGCAGCTGCCTCAGCCGAACTTACGTCGCGAGCAGCCGCCCTGCTTTAAGCATGTATGCAATCTTATCATGCAGCTTCCACTGAAGTCCCAGTCTCATCCATGGCTGTGACCATATGGAAGCTGCTGGGGTATGGGTAGTGCTGATTAATGACATTCAGAACACAAATAGTGTCAGAGTGTTTTGAAAGGTGTTGCTCATAGGGTCAGTCGTGCTGCAATGGCACATTCTTGTCCAGTGAAGAAAGCAGTGGCAAACTACCTCACTCCTCGTCTTGCCTAGTAGGCATCATTTGGGCTCTGCCATTGGTTTTTGCGGTTTTCCTATAACTGCATAGCCTTTGGTGGTGCTATTTGAGGATTCAACCCGCCTCTGGGCTGATGACCTAACAGACAGACAATCTTATATAAAATCTTACCTTATAAAATATGCTGGAAGTGTCGTCCTTCGTGGGTTATACAGACATTGCAACTGGTAACCACATTCTGACTGACGCGAGTAAGTTCTGCCACTGTAATGTTTCTGATTTCATTCCTTATATTTTATTTTAGTTCCTCCAATGTGTGAGGATTTGTTCGATACAGTTTTTCTTTCAGTTTACCCCACAGGTAAAAATCACACACTGTTAGATCTGGGGAACGAGGGGGAAATAGACCAGCACTGATCACTCTGTCTGCAAACACTTCTGACATTGTAAGAAGGGAATCTTCTGCTGTATCAGCAGGGACTGAATCTTGTTGAAACCACCCACGCGATTTGTCTTCTTCCCTTCACTGATGGAAGAACGGCGTTAAAATGTCATCTTGGTACCTCTCTGCATTTACTGTCGTCTCGAAAAAACAGGCTCAGTTATTCGCCTTGCACTAATAGCACACCAAACACCAATCTTCCTATCATATGAGGGGCTTAATAAACACCATTAGGATTTTCTGAACACCAATAACGAGGGTTATGGCTGTTCACATGACCACTAAACTGAAACCAGAACTTTTACATACGAAAATACGGTGTTGCAATGATAACTGTCTCACCACGTTAACACCTGAGATTCAGACTGGCGACTGATGCTTGCCAGGTCGAACACGTGCAGGCTGCTTGCAAAGGTCAAGAACTATGCACGCGCCTCCCATACTGCAGAATCCGAACCGGAGCGGAAAAACGCCGCTTCGGCGATCTTAGTTTATAAAAAAGACCCTCTACATTTAATGAAAATGATAGTCCTATGTGAAATCAGATTTATTTTCATTTACAAATAATAAAACCTTAGATAAAATAATCTTTCTGCCTGATCAGTTAAAATGTTAATGTTTTTTAGGAAGTTGGTTTTCTTTACAAGTATCCATTTTATTTGAACAAATTTTGATCATCCACTGTACTTAATTTTAATTTGTTTTGTTTTATAATTTTAAATTATATGTATTTTAAAATCTGTCTGCGGACAACCTGTCCTACCACAGCCCATACCAGAAGACTTAGCTCACTGTAAATATCTTTATTTTAGACATAAGTTTGTAAAAGTATTTAAATCTAAAACCAACTCGCAATTCCCGTGGTTTGTTAACGGAATATCAAAATCAAACTCATCATTTATTCCACTCCGTTTGGAGATAATTCCTTTCTTGTGCCAGTTTATAGTATTATTGGTCCCTTTTTAGGCTACTCGCCGTTGTATTGACTGGCCAGCTCTTCCATTGAGCCAACCCACGCTACATCAGTCATTGTTCCCGAGATAGAATAGAGATGTAGGTTCAGAACATGTTGTACATTTGTCATTAAAACTCCATAGAGCTCTTTAGATCGCTCATTTTTATTATCAGTGATGAACAACACCCGGACTTTTATGACATGCCATCTTATAACTGCTGCACCATCACATTGCTAACTTATGTATAAATCGTTATCATGACCCCCTGATTGTAGAAATTCGTACTTACTCATTTTTAACTTTTTTAAGTTTATGTTTTTTCAACTTTGCTTTATTATTCTGTTATTTTCAGCAATTCGTTGCATTACTTTCTTGTTTTAAGTCTTTTTTGTTCTGCGATATTATTTAGTAACTTTTGTGCATTTATGTTCTGTTATCAACATATCTGAAGATCAGCTAGTAACATAGCCTTTTTACCGTACAACTGAAGACCATTGTTGTTCCTTAAAATTAATATTACCGAGCTCGATAGCTGCAGTCGCTTAAGTGCGGCCAGTATCGAGTATTCGGGAGATAGTAGGTTCGAACCCCACTGTCGGTAGTCCTGAAGATGGCTTTCCGTGTTTTCCCATTTTCACACCAGGCAAATGTTGGGGCTGTACCTTAATTAAGGCCACTGCCGCTTTCCTCCCACTCCTAGCTATTTCCTGAACGATCGTCGCCGTAAGTCTGTGCGACGTAAAACCAATTGTAAAAAAATATATATTATTTTTATCATGGTGTAAATGTACATAATATTTATCTTTTAGGTCATGCACATGGATCACAGTTTATTGCCATTCTTGGTTTTTCGTTACTTTATTTTGTATTTTGTTCTGTTGACGCATTGGCTGATATTTTTCAGTTTGTATTTTACTTGTTTCTCCATCATGGTCTTTTCTCTTTCTTTTCATTTTAACGCTCCGAATTTATTTCATTTTATTTTTTGAGTGTTGTTTTCTTGCATTCTATATCTATCCACATCTGTTATTTAGCTTGGTTATTTTTCGATTTTATAATAGGGTAGTATATTTCAACTATACGTGGTTAAGTATGAGACAGGGCCACGAACCCTTACGTCGCCATTGTTAAAGTCAAAAATAAGTAAGTAAATAAATGAATAAATAAAAATGATAATATAGCTTTTGGAATTTTGTCATGTCAAGAAAACAAGGTGAAATTCTTTACGTTTCACAGAGAACTTACTCCGCGTCTTCAGAAGAATTTGTCTGCTCACGCGGAGGACTTCTCTAATTATCTATCTGTATTTATTTAGGATCACCAAGAGCATATCGCCGAATTACAGAGATACATAATATGTACAATAGTTATTAATCTAAAATGAAAAATATACAAACATTTACAAAGGACATAAATATACACAATAAATACTGTACAACCCTATATTTTACATATTTACATAAACGACGATATAAACAAAAGAAAATACACTCAAATACAGTGTTGCCAACTTAGCGGATTTTCCGCAAAATTTGGCGGAATTAGATGACTGTCGGCGGAGAAATTTACCATTTAGCGGACAGCGGATTTTTTGGCGGAATTCTAGATTTATTATAGCGGAATGTTTCGTTTTATCTATATTACTTTTTTTAAAAAAAATTGTACTCCAGTCTGTCTCTATCTCTGAGCTATTCCGTATTTCTTGTCAGGAGCTAGCAGTCACATGAGGAAAACATGTTATTTGGATTTGATGTTATGAGATTGTGGTATCATAAATTTGTAATGCGTGGGGAAAGGGTACTTATCTCTTAGTTGACGAATGACGACAGATAATGAAATTGTGAGAGAGTAGCATTTATATTTATGTTATGAAGGAAGACGTTTAATGAACTGGCCTGTTCTGTGTGTGGCCCTTGATGTAGGGGATTCACCTAGTTTGCACCCGGTAGTAAAGCGCCTACAAGTTTTAGCTCGCCGGCTCGCAGGCAGGGGGTTAATCCCAGTGAAACTCACAGATCAGGTGAGTACAGACATTTACCATTATTATTATTATTATTATTATTATTATTAATATTATTATTATGTGCGTATGGACCCAATGGATCACGCAAAGTTCTAACGATTCTGTTTTCTGAGTTGCCGAACAGCTCTCATCGTTTCTCCGTGGATCCTTTTCCGTTCTGCTGTCCACTTTGCTCCAGTCTTCTTTTTCACTTCGTTCTCTGGTTGTATTTTCCATCCATTAATGTTTTTCCTATAGAGGTTTTTGTCTGCGGTGTCATTTGAGTTCATCTGGGCTTTTTCCAGATCCTTCTTCACTTCCAGTACCCATGGAATATTTTTTAGATGTTCCATGTAGGTGAGAATCTTGTATGCCAGTCTACTTGCCGGCAGTCTGCGGACGTGCCCATAAAATTTCAGACGTCTTTTGCGGATGTCTGCTGCAATGTTGGAAAGGTCTTCTGTCACTTTGCTTGACCTCAGTCTATATCCATCTTCTGCTTTTCGGGGGCCGAGATTTTTCCTCAGATTATTATTATTATTGCCCATTATTTGAGATCAGATTTCTTGGCGGAATTTTAGCGGATTTTTAGTAGTATTTAGTGGATCTTGAAAATATAAGTTGGCAACACTGCTCAAATACAAGAGAAGTAGCGCTCGGATACTAAGTGACTCGTAGGCTGCGTTGAGCACAATCAACGACAAGCACAATGTCAGTCCAATAGCTGCTACTAAAAGATCTAGAGCACAGCAGTGCCCCGATGTCTGTCTTTCCTGGATCCGAGGACTCACAGGTTCTCCTGGAAACGAAAAGGATTCTCGCAAAAGCAGACTCTTCATCCAATATAGAAATCCCCTACAACAAATCGCCCCTAAGGTATGCAAAAGCCCAAATCAAAAAACATCTAATAAGATAGTGGAACAACCTCTGGACATCAAGTACAAAAGTATCTGTCACAAGAGAGTTATTTTTTCCCGACATACGTAGGTCGAGTCATAAGTCATGGCAACAATTTTTTTTCTCGCAAGCAGGAGACAACACGGAAAATCTAAGATATGCATTTGGAAACGCACGGTATGTACTTGCGTATGATGCCACTATATGGTGTATGTAAACAACAGTGTGGGTCTAAGCATGCCCCCAAGTTCAGTGTGTGAGTGAGAGCGTCACAAAATGGAAGTAAACAAGCAGGAGTAATGATCGTATATTAAAATAGCAGTTCTCCGAGGCAGAAATGCACGCCAATGCCATGCAGAGTTGCGGGAAGCATTAGGTGTGAATGCCATGCCTTATAGAACAGTGGCGAGGTGGGGGAGGTTCTTCCACACCCACCTTATTCGCCTGATCTGAGCCCATGTGACTATGATCTAATCCACAAAGTCAAGAAATCATTACGTGGACAACGGTTTGCTAGCAAAGAGGACATCGTAACAGCATTTCGGAGAGGGGCGTCACACATGCAGCGAATGGTATTCAGCGCTGGAAACGCACACTGGAAACCTTGGGTGATTATTGCGAAGGTCTGTAACCAGTGGATACCTGTCCTTTGTACGTAGTCTTTGCTGTCTTTGCTGTCTATACCGTAATGAAACCATGTTTACCAATGGCCTGTGTTCTGTCACTGTCCTACGAGAATCTCCTGAAGTCAGAATTTGTCTTCAGGCACTGTACATAAGTACATGCCCTATATTTCCAAATGCATATCTTAGATTTTCCGTGTTGTCGCCTGTTCGCGAGAAAAAAGTAGTTGCCATGGCTTATGACTCTACCCTCGTATATAGCCGACTCCAGTGCAAAACATTAGTGCGCGAATTCATTTTCAATCAGTTTCTCTCCGGCCATGGAACGTTTAAATGCTACTTTGAACGCTTCAGATTGAACATTGCAGGCGATTACTGGTGCTCTTGTAGATGTTCACAAACGGTGGACTGTTCGACTGTGCCATGTTTGGGAGGACAAGATTCAAACTTGAGTGTCACTTAAACAATAATAATGTGGAACTTTCAAAGCCATTATACCATCTGTTCAGGAAATCCTGCTGCTACAAACAGTTCCTTAAGGTCATTCACCTCATCTTCAATACTTCAATTTCCTAATAGTGTGTCAAGGACCAAATATTTGAAAAAAACTGATCAAAACTATAACCCTAATATACTCATGTACAATAGGGTTCAAACTGTCAGGATATTTAATAAACAAATAATAAATACAAGAGAAGAGACAGAAAAGAACAAGAAGGAAAATTATTTTAGAAATATCGTGACAGTAGGAAAGATTCGATAGGAAGATATCTATGTTCTTGTTAATAGGTAACAGTGTTCTGCCCAGAAATGTTCGTCAGCCGGGTGACAGCAATGAGTAGCTGGACGGGGAATACTATATAAACATGAAAATGAATACATTTCAATTTATTCCCCTCAGGACATTAACAGTAATATCAGACAGGTAAACATTAACTGCATAACTATTTTAGTGTTATTATCACGAACAAGGCATAACAGAGTATTCTGAACTTCTAGTGTTCTACTGCTCGTTCATAATCATGTAACACCAGGGCTTACCTCCCGATTTCTGTGGAGTGCCAACATGTTTGTGAAGTCCTAAGGAATCGAGTGCTCGCGTGCGATTCCACGCTAATCCAGACATTACGTGATAGTCAAGCTAAATATTTAAAATCCTGTGTAATTGATGCAATTATGCTGACAATAATGAAGATTTATCATTTGAATAAACAGTTTTACATATTTGCATTTTAATTCGGAGCATCCAATGATTCAAATATGTATCAATATTATTTAACTAGCACATACCTAGGTTATGTTAGCCGGGCGGTCTGTAGAGATGTCAGGGTGGTGTACCCATAAAAAGGTCCTAGAGAGAACAGTGAGGTAAGGTATTAAATATGGTTGGAATGCATATAGAGAAGGAAGGACCTTTGTGTAAGAGAAAGCCGGGAGTAAGAAATATGGAAGAGGGTCTTCATTCTGGTATTGCGGGACGGGACGTGGAGGGGGAATAAAGAACCTAATTCTGGTGACCTAAATAAACTATTATCTGATTTGTATAGCAGCTTTAAGTCGGATACTTTCCTCCGATCATAAAGAGTTTTGAGGTTTAGTTTCGCAAGCACATTATTATTATTATTATTATTATTATTATTATTATTAAGGACCACGTTGTTTCGGCTGTCTTCTCTGGGCTTTGATCTTTGCACAGTGCTCCTTCATTCGCTGCCGGTGTTGCTATTTTCTTTCCTGCGTCCAAATCTTTCCCGTCTTCAACATTGGCCTTTCTTGAAAACTCTGGTGGTCTTTAAGTTTCTATTATTATTATTATTATTATTATTATTATTATTATTATTATTATTATTATTATTATTATTATTATTATCACCATCATTTGATTACGTTTACTAATTTTACTCACTTCATTACGGGCTAAATAATGTAGATAATGCACGTACTTTTTTTATTTTGGGTAAGTATATATTTTCCTTCGTATTGTTTTGGTCGTTTTGATGCTAAGTCATTTTTTAGTATTTTGTCGGCCATTTATCGAAATCTGGACCTTGGTGATGAAAAATTACACAACTAGAGGAGAACTGCGATCTTTTGCTTATTTGTGAGTAATTTCTTGCCGGCGATATGTGCTGGGGAAATATAGTGGACCCCGAAGGATCTCAGATCTTCCCTTGTAAGACGAGGATAGCGAACACAGTGGATGAAATATCTGCAGCATTATTTTCAGTAAATCTCCTAGTGAGAGAATAGACAAGAAAGGTTTTCTTCGTAGCTGATCAGGTTTCCAGTGGATATGCTCAAGGTCCTGGGATAGATTCAGGCACGCATTGTTGATATTTATGATGCATAAATAGATTCGGACTAATTGGTTGAAGCAAGTGTAATATAATAACTTGGAAACAATATTCTTTAACCTATGGCTAATTAATGTAAATATCGATTTATTATTATTATTATTATTATTATTATTATTATTATTATTATTATTATTATTATTGAGGTATGGCTAGGAAGTGTTTCAACTATTGGTATTAGTATTATTATTATTATTATTATTTACGTAGTTGTGTACGAACTTTATTTGGTAAAATAATGATCGTATTATTTGTGAGGTTATGTCATGAAAGATCTGCTGTATATACAGTATATATTAATGAGTTTATTTAATGTAAGAACACGTAGTTAATAGTATAACTTTTATTATTACCTGTATATATAATAATAATTATTATTGCAATATTGTGCAGCACACTGTAATACGTCCAGAACAACGCTATGTGCGACTAGAATTATGTTGAAAGTTCCTTCCGTTGTAAATAGGCTATTGGAGACCCTCGAATTTACGAGAAAACATGTTGTGTCATATTCTTCTAGAAGCCTGGCCGGGCAACATATGTAAAGAGGCAGTGTTGGGAGTAGAGTTGCGTTCTTTTAACGATACTTGTGTGGAAGTCGTGTTAGCCGAGTGTTTAAAGTCAAGTATGTGAATTTTGTTGGGTTGGTAGTTGGTTGACATGGCAGTCTTCTTCTTATTCTTCGTAGTAGTGCTTTGTTTATGATGGCAGCTTATAAGTTTGTGTGTGTATAATGTGTAAGTAATTTGTAAATAACTTAGCGTACACAACTGACAGCATTTCGTGTGTGCGTCTTGTGAATACATCATGGTTTACTGGCTCGTAAAATGTATTTAATATTCGTTGTGAATGCTAACGGTATTAACAGCTTTCGGAGTGCCGGAATTTTAACCCGCAGGTATTTTTTAACGTGTTGGAAGCCGATGAAACTAACTTGTTGCATTTAAATCCCATTAAATATTACCGTTTTCCGATTCTCAGTCCACTATCTCACAGCTGTAATTCCATGGGGTAACAGTGACTAACGAGGAGTTTGGAAGTAGTGTGGTTTTTTTTTAAATCACAGCTTAGATTTTCACGACAGGCATGTATTTCAGAGAAAACTTTGGTAATATTATGAGGAATGTCCTAATCCTTGGCTGCGTTGATGTCTTTCGTTCGGAGGGCCCCGGGTTCGATTCCCGGCCGCGTCGGGGATTGTAATCCCGTCTGATTAATTTTTCTGACTCGGGGACTGGCAGTGGCAGTTTATGTTTATTCCAACACTTTCCTCTTCATATTCTCCACATTACCAAGCACCACACAAACACGCAATAGTGATTATATCCCTCCACGTAGGGTTGGTGTCCGGAACGGCATTAGGCTGTAAAAAAGAGCCATACCCACATGTGCGACACAGTTCACACCCGCGACTCCACAGGTGTGGGAAAAGCTGTCGAATAATAATAAAAACAATGATGTAATAATAATAATAATAATAATAATAATAATAATAATAATAATAATAATAATACGAGAAACTCAATACGTGGAAGGAGCTTCACGACATTTAGATGGACAACGTATGATAACTAAATTCGGCAAAATCTTTCAGGTGAACCAATTCAAATATTTATTCAGCCAGCGAAGCAAGTAAAGAAAGAATTTCCAAGTTACAGAAAGCTTACAGGATCACTTGGATCAGGTACAATAAAACAATCAATATCTCGGAAAGCAAAACTTAGTCACTATAATACAGTAATCAAACCTGAAGCTTTATATGCTTCAGAAATCTTAATCATAGGTGGTGGGTCTCTAACCACAGACATAGAGAAACAGGAAAGGTAAATTTTAAGAAATTTTTTGGCCCAGTTTGTATCGAGAGAATATGGAGGAAAAAACCATCCCAGGAAATGTATTGTCATTTCGGAAAAAGACATCTCACACTTTTCGGAAAGACGACTGAAATGTTATAGACACATTCTCAGTGTGAACAGTAAGAGACTAAATAAAAGAATTCTCAACCTGGCTCTTTCATGCAAAGCCAAGAACAGCTGGCTTAGTGAAATTGAAACAGATATCCAGGAAATCAACATCTCAGAAGGCATTATACAGGACAGATGTAAATTCAGAACCAAAATCGACAATCACCAGTTTGAACACAAACCCAACACCAGACCCACTATTACTTGGACAGAAGAACGAAGGAAGAGAGGATGAAGAGATTTTGGGAGGAGGAGAAGGCCAACATATCAGCTAAGGTGGTTCAATCTAGCTCCTAAGTAGGGCATAACGATGCAAAAATGATGATGATGATGATGATGATGATGATGATGATGGGATTGTGTGAATTTTGTTCTTATTATTGTCGTGATCGTCCGAATACAGTACTTGAACATTTTGAAACGAAAATCTATTTCATATGACGATTTAAAGGGGGTTATTTTGGAATTTATATTCCTAATAAGAAAATGTTCAATCTTAAGGAATGTTATTGTTCATGGTTCATCTATTGGTTACGAATATCATGATCATCATCTCCGAGTACTACATGTATGTTTGTGAAACCATTGGTCTGATAAGCTGCCTTATTTTGATGCCAGTTTAGTGTGTGTGTTACGGTAAATCTAGTGGTTATTATTTATAATCAATAATCAATCACCAATAATATTAGTAAATTTGATGAATTATTCTTTTTTCGCCTGGTGCTGTTCCCGATGTATGGAGTATTTTTTGACCTGGCTGAGTGGCTCAGACGGCTGAGGCGCTGGCCTTCTGGCTTCAACTTGACAGGTTCGATCCTGGCTCAGTCTGGTGGTATTTGATGGTGCTCAAATACGTCAGCCTTGCGTCGGTAGATTTACTGGCACGTAAAAGAACTCCTGCGAGATTAAATTCCCGCACCTCGGCTTTTCTGAAAATCATAAAAAGTAGTTAGTAGGACGTAAAACAAATAACATTATTATTAGTATATTTTCTTCCGTCTCTTGGCACAAACCAGAGAAAAATGTAGGGTGTGGCTGTGTGGGAGTTACTGAGGTATGGCCGGTGCTGAGTTACAGTTGAAGCACAAGTGGCATTTCTGAATATTATGAAAAGTGCTGTTCGTAGCGTCAGTTATGCAGCAATAGCTCTTTCTGGTCCAACTATGAAAGCGATTCCGAACTGTATATTTGGCCCTGTTTTACGGTCGGATGCCCCTCCTGACTCCAACCCTATGTTGAAGGACGTAATCACTATTGCGTGTGTCTGTGGTGGTTGATAGTAGTGATGTGTGTTGTCTGAATATGAATAGGAGAGTGTTGGGACAAATACAAACATCCAGTCATCGAGCCAGACGAGTTAATCAGGCAAGATTAAAATTGTCGAGCCGGCCTGGAATCGAACCCTGGACCTTCTGAACCGAAGGCCTCATCACTGACCATTCACCCAAGAAGTCGGGCTTTATTATTATTATTATTATTATTATTATTATTATTATTATTATTATTATTTTCATAGTTTTCCCTGAAATATATGCCTGTCGTGAAAATCTAAGCTGTTATTTTTTTAATACACCACTTCCACATTCCTCGTCAGTCACTGCTACAGCGAGGAGTTATAGCTGTGTGGTAGTGGACCGAGAATCGGAAAACGATAGTATTTAATGAGATTTAAAATAACAAGTCAGGTTCATCAACTCCCAGCACAGTCGGACAGTTTACGGTAATTATAATGCTCAGGGGCGAAGCCAAGTGGGGGATTACTGGGAGTTAGAACACACCCCCCCGCCCCAGGGATTTTTACAAAAGAAAATACAGTGGAACCTCAACATCTGGAATAACCTCGGGAGCTACATTTTATTTCGAGTTATCGAAATTTCGAGATATAGAGATATCGTTTCTGAGCAGGTATAGCAGATAATTAAATCATATGTATCTATGGGCTTATACTGAATACATTATTCTTAACAACACTTAAAAATATACAAACAAACGGCATCACTTTGTTATAAGTTATAACCCTTACTATAGTAAATTTTTAGAGAACAAGGTACAGTATACAGTAGTGAAATAAGAAAGATACCTCCGTTAACACCTCTGGAGAAAAAAATCCGTTAGTCTCATCTCTTTGTTACTGTTAACCTTCCCTCCGTTCACGTTGAAACTTCTCGTCAACACCACGCAGCCGAGATTCGTAAATGGAGCTTGTCATCCGCTACTTTGGGGGTTGCCTTCGTACGTTACCGGTAATTAATTTAATTAGACGTTTTAGTTTTTTGGTTCTCGTCATATTAGCTCCCAGCATCACTGTAACCCTTTCTTTACTTGTTTCTCACAAACCACAAATGCCGTATTGCACAGTGAAAAAAAAAATGAAATGGCGTATGGCTTTTAGTGCTGGGAGTGTCCGAGGACAAGTTCAGCTCGCCAGATGCAGGTCTTTCGATTTGACACCCATAGGCGACCTGCGCGACGTAATGCGGATGAAATGATGAGGAAGACGACACATACACCCAGCCCCTGTGTCAGCGAAATTAACCAATTATGGTTAAAATTCCCGACCCTGCCGGGAATCGAACCCGGGATCCCGGTGGCGGAAGGCCAGCACGCTGACCATTTAGCCATGGAGCCGGACATTGCACAGTGAATGTTGCACAAAATTCGAGTTACACAGTACTTTTTGCTTCAAGGGAGGAAATGTTTGCTTCGAGATATCGAGGAATTCGTGTAACCGAATTTCGAGCAATAGAGAAATAAATACACGTGAAGAATAGGACAAACTGCCGGGAAATTTAAGTTACTTCGAGATACTGAAAATTCGAGTAATGGAGGTTCGAGATATCGAGGTTCGACTGTACACAAAAACTAACAATAAACAAGTGAAAATCGACTCAATGGATTGGCTGTTCTGAACGTTCACAGAGACATAATTGTAAAATCCAACAGATCTCTTGAATCTATTTTCTAGAAGCCTCAGAAGTTGGATTTTAGATTGTTATCTGAACATACCACTCACCATGTCCGGCTCCATGGCTAAATGGTTAGCGTTCTGGCCTTTGGCCACAGGAGTCCCGGGTTCGATTCCCGGTGGGGTCGGGAATTTTAACCATAATTTCGCTGACACGGCGACTGGGCGTATGTGTCGTCTCCATCATCATTTCATGCACATCACGACGCGCAGGTCACCTACGGGAGTCAAATCGAAAGACCTGCATCTGGCGAGCCGAACTTGTCCTCGGACACTCCCGGCACTAAAAGCCATACGCCATTTCATTACCACTCACCATAAAGCTATTCTCCTTGATCATATTGTGCTTGTTCTGTATTTTGATGTAATATTTTGAAGTGTACCGGTACTGCAATCTAATATCAACATAATTTACTTGTATAGTGTAATTATAATGACAATCAGGCATGCGCACACCGCACACGCACAAGCACCTTCATTACGTTCTTTCGTCATTTTGTAAACTATAACCCCGCCCAATATCGGTCGATCCTGGCTAACGCTACTGATAATGCTTATTATAAATCAGGTGTGGCCACTAACCTTAACTTTGAGAGCCGTAAGTTTAGGGGAAAATTTAGGAGACAAAATTGGGACCATGTTTAGAAAATTGTTTATAAAATGAAGATATGTTTTTCGTTTAATAACAAATGAAGGAACCTTTATTTTCTACACTACATAGAACATTATTGTTCAGGTACACTTCAACGAACGAAATTTTACTTTTGAGAAGTGCTTCTTCGAGTGATTATTTTTTCTGTTAGTTTTTTGAAATCTGGCTGATAATTGGTAAGCCCAGTTCGCACAAGTTCACTTAAGTTCATCAGTTAGTTCAGAACGATATTTAATGAATTTAAGCGTTGAGTTCAGTGATTCACACACATATGTAGTCCCAAAGATCGAGATACGTCTCTTAGCACTTTCTTTTGTTAGTGGGTATTTTTCTTCTGGAGCATTCTTTTAAAAGACAATGGTAGAAGCGGCACTTCGTTTGAGTCCTTTTGCTCCTTCGTCCTCTTGCAGTTCTAGTAGCTCCAACTCTACAGCTGCTGTATCCTTTGTTATTTTTGATGAAACAGGACAGCCATCGCTCACAGCATCAACAGCAAAAGGATTTTCCAGGAATGAAAACGAAGTTTTAAGTCATCTCAAATAATTAAATAACGTCAAGCCGCACATCACTGCTACTGACTGCCGCCGGCCGCGAGATGTTGTTAGTTTCCATTAATTATATAAATTAATTTTACTCTAAGCTTGGTGTCAAGAGCCGCACGAGACTGACTCAAGAGCCGCATGCGGCTCGCGAGCCTCGTTTTGGCCTTCCCGGTTATATATAATCAGAAAAAGTCAATTATATCTGTAAATGTAATAAATACGGAAAAATTATTCATGTTTAATCTTAATAATATCCGGTAAAATAATGAAAAATGATGCAACCCAACACATTTTTATGTTAACCAGTTTCAGTGGAAAGTTGTGAATAATATCCAGCTATAATGCCATTCCTTATGCAGCCAGGGAAACTACCTCACTCCTCATTTCCCTAGTACGCCTCTTCAGTGACACCTAGGCGATCTATGACAGCTAATGGTGAACCTGTTGAGGATCCAACCAGCCTTCGAGCTGAAAACATACAACATGTATAATGTCCAGAAGGCGAATTTTACTACCCCATAATAGTTTTCTTCTTACAGTTTGTCACCTACGTACGTTAATGGAGGTCGATGCATTGTTATGGACCTGATCCTAAAACAGCATGGAAGATTTTTGGAACTGCATGCTCTTGACACAAGGACAGATAAAATAAAGTTGGACTGGTGCCATTGTCGTTTGAGATATCCAGATCTAAAAATAACCAGTGGACGTGTCGTGAACACTCAAGGTGTAAGAGACTCCGGAGAGGTTCATCTCAAAGCCAAGCCTCAGTTTGGATGAGTGCCTCTGCTGTCTTACGTCACTAACTACTGTAGATTGCAAGTGGGACTTGACCACGCCGGACAAGGTTGAGTACGTTAGGCAACCCAACAGACAGTAGTGCCAAGCGTGTAACCTATCTGTAACATTACGCGGCGAAATGATGTTTTGATACTGTGGGAGTAACGGTGCAGTCTTTGAAGGCAATGGCTAACAAGGACAGCCAATGGATTTCTATCGTCCCCTTCATGAAAGCATTCTATTTTTTCATTATTCACCATTCATCCATCCAGCTGTGGTACAGCATATGACGTCTTCTTGTCTCAGTGGTCTTGCTTCGAGATTGCTCGGAATTTTCAAATGTTGAATATATTTTCATTCGTCTCATAGACACTCACGTAGCCGATCTTATGGTGTGGTTTATTAATGTCAGTGGCTTTTCATTGGGTACAAATGCAAAAACTCCATACTATTGGCTTCCAGAAGGTCTAATCTCCAGTGGGAAATATTTGGACAACATGGCGTCCAGAAGCGTAATGAAAATGATACGGGCTCGCCTGCAGAAAACAAGATTGGGCCTCCTCAACGAAACTGTGTAAAACCTGTCAAATATTTTGTAGGCCTGAAATACAGCACACATAATTATATGTTTCTATTTTTTATACATTTTTAAAATGTCACTGTACTCACGTAAAATGTAATGAAACTGGAAAGTGTGACGTGCTTTCTGGGATGTAGAGGTATGAATAACTTCACTGAAATCGTATTCGATATTGAGAAGGCTGACATCACCGAGTCTGTATTGGGTCATATCACTTCATATATAGTTCTCTACATGTCCTGTTTTCTAAAACGATCGTTCCGTAGAAGAAACAGTAACAGGAAGAGTTATAAACAGATTAAACGCCTTGCATAAGTCTTGAAAGTGTGATTGAATTGTCTACTACTAATAGATTTGTAATCGCCTGCAGAGGTCATCAAGGCGACTTCCTTTACAGCGTTTTGTGCTAGAGTATTCTGCTCGTGTTATTCCTGTGCTAGACTCAATATAATTATCAACAATTATAACTGAAGCTAGATGCAACTACCTGACAATTCCTCTACTTGTGAAGTGTAAAAACTATTATTTTTCAACCCATTCAACAAAAACATCGTGAATTAACCTTTTCATTGCAGAATGACATTCGGATAAAAATATATTTATATATTTTAATACATTAATTTATTTGTCTATTTTTGCGGGCGAAGTCTGTACTGGTCTCCATAAGCCCCGGGCCCGCCTACATCGCAGGTCTTGCAGGCCCTAATTTTACGTCGCTGATGACGTCTTTTAAAGGGTCGACCAAGATTCGAACCTCAGGTTTCTGGGTGATAAGCCGGCTACTAAGCAACTGGGATAATCAAGGACTCCAGATAAATAAATAAATAAATAAATAAATAAATAAATAAATAAATAAATAAATAAATAAATAAATGATGTTATTTGTATTTCTCTTCATTTGCTCATTTCATTTCGTCGAGAAAAGTATTCTTGGGGTGGCTACCAATTAAGAGGACTTTGGAGTCTGTTAGGTGATTCGCAGATGATTATGGAGCCGGTTAGGTATTTCGTAGAGGATTGTGGAGGTGGTTAGGTAATTCACACAGGATTGTCTAGTCAGATAATTCACCTCCACAATCCTCTGTGAGTTAGCAAACCGAATCTATAATCCTCTACTTACAACTAGGTACGCGATCTTGTTTATTTCCACACCCCTTATAATATAATTAAATATTTAAAAACTGAGTCTAACCATCATCACCTTGGTCTGCGGAAGGCTTCTCTTACCCTCCATGTCCGAGTCCATAGTTCTCCTAGGCACGTACCTATCCTCTATTCGATCCCCACGATTCCGCCACCGAAGCCGATTTATGCTTGTCATCCATCGAGTACATTATTAACTTAGCCCTTATCTTCTCATTCCGAGAACCTTCCTGCCGTTGTTCCCACCTCATTGTACTAGTAATTTTTCCTCTGTACTTCATATCTGTTATAACTGCGGAATGGCGGTGGTGATGATGATGATGATGATGATAATGTTGCGGATAGGCCTGGTGTAGGTCTTTCTGTTTCACGTCTGTGGATGACTTGCGCGTTTGGGTGTGTGGTGATAATGAGGTAGGGAGAGGGTGAAACCCATTGTTGGCACATAGCCTGTCGAACAACTCGAAGGGGTCTGCTCATGGCTTAACCTCCCCACACGTCGGACCAATGACCATCAACTGCTTCGTATGCTTTCGCTCCATATTACGAACAACGTGGAGCGGTTTTGAATTGAACCCAGTCTTTTTCGTACGCAATCTGGAAATTAGAAATAATTAACACAATTATTGTGTTCCACCAGTGGGATTCGAACCGGCTAACCACGGTGTCAGACCACAAATACTTGACGCCTTAACGGTCATGACCACCAGGCGGGCTTAACTTATGAGATATTTTGAGTTCACCCATCTTTCACTCCCGTAGAGAAAAGTCTGTCTAAAAACAAATAATTTCAGTCCAACCATAGTCCTGTGTAAACCATATTAATTGATTTAGTATCAGGAAGTGTAATGTTGAGCAGAAGTACAGTAGTATGTTATCCTGCCTTATCTCATAGTGCCCAATATGACGTTCTTGTGTAATATATTAAAGGCATTGTTTTCGAAATATTGTTATTTACGAACAAATGCTACAAATATTGATGCATCGAATTTCGTAAATAAGTTCAAAGTACTTTGAGAAAAATAGCTTTTATTCAGTAACATTATATGACTTATCGCATCGCTTGAATTCTTTTCCGTTCTACTTAAAGAAACATGTCCCATTCCTCCGTTAACTGGCTAGCAGGATAGCGCTTAGTCCAAAGAATCGCGGGTTCAGTGCCCTGCAGGGTCGAGGACTGGTTGTGCGTGCCATTTCACCCTGCCCTCATAGGCGTTTGTCAGACCGACGAGATCGCGTCCTTGCGTCACGTGACTTTTTCGTAAGTTATTATTTCTACATTCTGGCCACGTTTCTGAATTCTGCATGAAATTTTGAATCAGATTAACACATTTTTATTGAAACCCTGGGTCATGCATGTTCTCTATTATTTCAACTTCTTGGTCAAATATGTTGAGAAATATATTTATTGAATATGGTATCAGCCGACATTTTGCTTTCATACGAGAATATCCTGTCTTTCTGTATTCGACCACTGTTTTTTAAGACTTTCCAGTGTGCTTGCTTCTACTATATCCTTATACGATATCCATTTTCTTGAAATGTCCTTGAACTGCTTCTTGTCTGTTCTTTGGAACTTGACAGATCCACACATACCACGTGGCCCTTACCTTCTACTTATAAATGTCCCGCAGGCACTAATGATAAATAGGATGCCTTATCACTGGTTTACAAAGGAGCGCTACAACGTGCTGTATTTCGGATGTGAAGCAAATAGGAGTCATTTTACTACTCGCGTTTCATAACAGGGTGCATTTGTAAATACGCCAAAGATGCAGAAAATAGAGTTTAATATCTCATCTAATGTGTACAAGTACAGAAATTCCACTCTATCAAAAAGTTGCTTGTAGGCCTATATGGTACATTTACTCCAATAAATATTCGGTCACTCTGATTTTTGATACACTTTTATTGGATAATTATTCTTACAATATAATGATGATGTATTATACAACGAAACATGTAGGAAAATACAATACAACGTTATAGACACATTGTGATGTAAGTCAAACACTTCTGGCCGTCATTAGTTCGCCATCTGTCGTACATTTGAATATAAGAAATAATTCCAGTGGCGCCTCAAAAATATTCAGCCACTGTACAAAAACGCAACATAAACTCGCATAATTCACAACCCTGTTACACATTCAGTACTTTGTAGGTCCACCTTCATGTTCTATGACCTCTTCCAGTCGATTCGGCATACTGGCGATAACTTTCTTGATATAATCAGGGGTTAATGCCGCCCATTCTTGTAGCAGTCTTCTCTTAAAGTCTGTGAGGGAACTTGTCGGCCGGAATTGCAGAGCTGCCTTCATTTGACTGCACACATTCTCGATGGGGTTCAGGTCGGGTGATTGTGGTGGAGTCTCCGAAACCTTCGGGCAGTTGTACAGCAGCCACTCCCTGACAAGTTACGACTTGTGCTTGGGGTCGTTATCTTGGTAGAATTTGAAAGTATGCTGTATACCAAGTTGTTCTGCAGATCATCGCAAATTGTTTTTGAGGATAGCCAAATAGCCCTCTTTTGTCAAAGTATGTTCAGTGAAACTCAGTGCACCAACCCTGTTCGATGCAACACATCCCCACATCATTGCACTTCCTTCACTATGTTTTACCGTTGCTTGTAAATTGCGTGTTTTCAGTTCCTCGTGACGTTTCCGCCACACCAATTGCTTTCCATCGGACTCAAACACGTTGAACTTTAACTCATCAACAAATAACACATCTTCCCACCAAGCACTGGGTTTGGTTACGTAGGTTTTGCGAAATCTAACCGCTTCTTTTCATGTACCGCGCTAATGAATGGTTTCTTCCTAGCTCTTCTCCCAAGTAACTTATTCCTTCGCAGTGCTCTTCGCACGGTTGCAGTACTCACTTTCTTTTCTACACTCCTCTAAGACAGCTGCTACCACTTTCTGAGCACTCATTTTTGGATTTCGTTTCCCATTCCGCAGCACAAACCGCTCCTGTCGTTCTGTCAGCCTTCTTGGTCTACCTGTGTGAGGAACCGAATCAATTCTGTCTTCATTTTTGAATCGTCTGATTATATCTCCAAATATTATTCTGCTATGTTAAGCATTTGCGATATCTTTCTATGCGATTTACCTCGAGCATGATGGAATATCACGAGCTGGCGTTCTTCAAACGTGGTATTGTGTTGTCTTTTGCACCCTATTTGATACTTGTCCGCAACACTACAGCGAATGACTTCGGCACGATGGGTCTTGCGGCACCGCATTTCTGAACCGAAAGTTTTGCAACGCTATCTGCCCTGTCTCTGTCAATGAACACAGCGGCAATCCTGGCCTTTCCGGGTGACCGAATATTTTTGAGGCGTGTCATTTCACCCACGTGAGCAATATCCTTTCTTTTACAGCATAATGTAAATCAATGCTCCCTGCTTCCTCTTCGGCATAAGCAACCACATGTAGTTCCATTACTTAGACACACTTGGTTTCACTTCCTGCTCATGGTTGCGTTAATGTCATCACTTTTTCGCGGATTTTATCAGTGGCCGAATATTTATGGGAGTGACTGTATGTGTCTTGAACGATCCATTAGTTATTAATTGCAACTCTGTTCGGTGGAGTGTATAGCAGTTTAGGCGGCTATTCGGGAACTCTTGCGATTTTCGCCTTGAGCTTCGGTTGCATTCTTACAGGAACTCTACTGTTACTGAACCAAATACCAGCTCACTGCTATGCATTCGAAAACGAGGCTTACTAACAACGCAAGGGGGAGCATTAAGGTCGATTCACACATCTCCGGGACATGACGGCGCTTTCCGTGCCGTGACGGCATCTTCCGTGAAAATAAAATATCGTCGCCATGTAAACGAAGGGATGAGTTCATACACTTCCGTTGACGTCATTCGCCGTGACCTTCAGTGCTTCTCCGTGATCCGTGCCGGCAATACGTATTCGCTCGCCAACGATATTTTCTTGTTTTCACGGACGTGATTTCTCTCATCGCGCCTTCCTGCTTCTCTGCTTTCGTAGAGTACTGAGGTTATCTGTGTACGTTTGAACTTTATCTCCCAAAATGAAGGACGAACTGCTGATTGAATTAGTGAAGGCACACTCTTTTCTATATAATTTAGCTGATTCGAAATATATGGATAGTGGTTTGAAGAAGCGTGTATGGGAGGAAATTGGCGAGAAAATGGAAGCTGAAGGTAGGTAACCAATTTTTTCTGCTTTTAAGATTAAGAAAATCAGTCTATCTGTACATAGGCACCGACTTTATCGCGACAAGGCACTTCCTGCCCCCAACCTACAAAGTCAGAGGCATTAAAAATTAATCAACAATTTCATTTATTTATTTTTTCAAGTAATTAAAAGCAAATATAGTGTACTAATACCATTAATACCTTCTTCTCTAGTAGTTGTAGTAAATAATTTACTAATACCTCACTTTATTGCACACCCCCCCCCCCCCCCCCACCACCACCACCTTCTAAATGTTTAACAAGTCGACGCCTATGTACCTGTGACAATGTGAATATCAATCCAAATTTAATATAGTTATAAACATAACATTATAAACAATTGTTATAACAATTATACGAGTATAATCATATACAGTAGGCCTATATAAAATAATATAATAATCATAATATACTAATTATGTTAATTGACATTCTCAGAACTTAATATACTAGCATATCGGAAAGGTCTTCAGCCACTCACTAAGTGACGTTATCGACATCTTTCATATGTGTTCTTGCCACGGTACTGAACCAGCTTCTGAGCAGAAATAATCTTTTAACTTATCCCTTATGCAGAAAGCCTCCCTGGTCGAATTCCCACCACGAGGGGGTAAGTTTTGGAGCTGTGGATTGACAAACTCTTGGTTTGTGGAATCACTTGTTCCTTCCTCTCTTTCTCCTCTTCATCCAAGATTATAGCTATCATTAACAGTTCATCATCACTAAGAAAACTCATCATGGAACACTTGATTGCCGACTTATAACTGCACGGAACTGCACGGAACTGAAGTGTGAGAACAGACGTGAAATATTCATGTCGGAAAGGACGGATACGGAAACGGAGAGCGCCGTCACGTCCCGGAGATGTGTGAATCGACCTTTATACGGGTAGCGCTGAGGAACATGCAGTGAGCGGCCGTCCAGTTGTTATCTCTTCGTGTTCTGACGCAACTTGCCTGCAGACAGCAGAACCTCTATGAAAATAAGTTGTTAGACTTCCCGTTCATCGTGATTGCATGTGGGACACTTATAAGTAGGAAATACATTGTTGGCGGGTCACCTGCTCTCTGTCTAATTTTCTTATTCTAAACTGGCTTCATTTTCCTAAAACCAAAAGGCAAGCAAGCTTGTAGTTTTCTGTGACCTTCGATATTGTGAACATAGCCACAGGATCTCCGTTCTTACGCGGAATCCGAACTACACTTTGCATTCGAGATGGCTGAAAAATAACGTAGCAGTTACTTTGTCACAGTTACATGCCTGTCTCTGTTACAAATGTAACGAGGACAAAAAGTAACAGGTTACCGAGTAACGACAACAGAATAACGTACTAGTGAAAACAGTAACTGGGAACTGTCACTTGTAGCAGCTTATAGACACAGAATGTGACCTTCAGAGTTCAGATAGTACCCGTGTCTTCGAAGTGAGAGCGCTAGCTAATTGCTTTACGTTGCACCGACACAGATAGGTCTTATGGCGACGACGGGATAGGAAAGGCCTAGGAGTTGGAAGGAAGCGGCCGTGGCCTTAATGAAGGTACAGCCCCAGCATTCGCCTGGTGTGAAAATGGGAAACCACGGAAAACCATCTTCAGGGCTGCCGACAGTGGGATTCGAACCCGCTATCTACCGGATGCAAGCTCACAGCCGCGTGCCCCTGACCGCACGGCCAACTCGCCCGGTAAGTGAGAGCGCTTTCGTAGGAGTTTGCTTTAAGTCAAATACACGATACTATATAGTGAAATGAAATAGCGTATGGCTTTTAGTGCCGGCAGTGTCCGAGGACATGTTCGGCTCGCCAGGTGCAGGTCTTTTGATTTGACACCCGTAGTAGGCGACCTGCGCGCCGTGATGAGGATGAAATGATCATGAAGATGACACATACACCCAGTCCCCGTGGCAGCGAAATTAACCAGCAGATCAAATCTGTTACTTTCATCGACCTGTCTCAGTCCCATCCTCGACTTCGACAATTTTTTTTTTTTACTTCTTTACGTCGCGCCGACACAGTTATGTCTTATGGCGACGATGGAACAGGAAAGGGCTAGGTATGGAAAGGAAGCAGCCGTGGCTTAATTAAGGTACAGCCCCAGAATTTGCTTGGTGCGAAAATGGGAAACCACGGAAAACCATATTCAGGGCTGCCGACGGTGGAGGTTCTAACCCACTATCTCTCCCGAATACTGGACACTGGCCGCACTTAAGTGGCTGCAGCTATCGAGCTCGGTAAAACTTCGACGATATGAAAGTGAGCGACGCTAATAACACCATTATTTATGCAGGCAGTCCCTGCTATGAATGATGGAAAATGTCGCTCATAGGGTCGGTTGGTACATAAATTTCAGCAGGTGTGGCAGACTGATACGTAATAGCAACTTCTGACTCGGTGAGGAAAACAACGGGGAATTATCATTCCTCATTTCCTTGTACGTCTCTTCAGCGATGTTTATGCTATCTATGAAAGCTGATGACGAAGCTGTTGAGTATCAAAACAGCATCGGGCTGATTGCTGATCATACATGCAATACGATATTAACACAGAAGTTTAATAATGTTATTTGCCTTACGTCTCACTAACTACTTTAACGGTTTTCGGAAGCGCGAGGTGCCGGAATTTAGTCCCACAGGAGTTCTTAAACGTTATATTTGACTTGGTTTTATTTTCAGTTTGTATATCGCCATCGTAAGACTTTTTTTGAGAATGATAATTTTCTTAATTTCATACTAGAATTTATGTCAGGTTAGGATGCATTTACCGACACGACACTGGCGTATTTGAGCACTTTAAAATACCACCGGACTGAGCCAGGATCGAACCTACCAAGTTGGGGTCAGAAGGCCAGCGCCTCAACCGTCTGAGCCACTCAGACCGGCACAAAAAGCAAGTTAGCATCCATATTTTCCTCATTCTCACGAATTACCTAGTCGTATCCATTATTGTTTTTGCTGCTGACCTTGACTCTTACATTACGCTTTGCTTCATAAAACCCATTCTTCATCCTCATCTGCTCCTTCACATAGTAGACTGAGCGATGCAAGTCCTAATTCCTGCAACCACCAAATCTTGTCTTATAATTCATTTACGTGGCTAAAAAAACTTTTGCATGCTATTGTTTTCATAATTGAAATTCCCATTCTAGAATCTCCCATTTCCCCTTTGACAGCTGATTATCTTGTCTCTTCCTCCTTATCTACCCTTTCCCAAATGGCGTTAATTACTAATACGTCCATACGCATTCTGTTTGCTGACTCGACCTATTCTGTTTCCTTCGATAAGGCCATTGATATTGATAGCATTCCATTTCCCCGGGTTGTTTTCGTGGGATTCCTGACTTGTCAAATGTAAATGGTACCAGTGATGGGATAATCGAATACTTTTAATATTCGAATAACCTCCATCCGATTATCATCATCATCATCATCATTATCATCATCATCATCATCATCATCATCATCATCATCTGTTTACCCTCCAGGTTCGGCTTTTCCCTCGGACTCAGCGAGGGATCCCACCTCTACCGCCTCGAGGGCAGTGTCCTGGAGCTTCAGACTCTTGGTCGGGGATACAACTGGGGATAATGACCAGTACCTCGCCCAGGCGGCCTCACCTGCTATGCTGAACAGGGGCCTTGTGGAGGAATGGGAAGATTGGAAGGGATAGGCAAGGAAGAGGGAAGGAAGCGGCCGTGGCCTTAAGTTAGGTACCATCCCGGCATTCGCCTGGAGGAGAAGTGGGAAACCACTTCCAGGATGGCTGAGGTGGGAATCGAACCCACCTCTACTCAGTTGACCTCCCGAGGCTGAGTGGACCCCGTTCCAGCCCTCGATTAAAATTATCGAATAAGCTATTGTTTTTGTATTCAATTATCCCATCACTAAATGGGACTTCGTCCCTCACGTAGGTCCGAGGATTGCTTAAAATATTGTAACCACGCTCGGTACATTACTATTAAGCAAAGTACGGATCTTGTCTGCCTAAAGGTTTATGGGCGATTAGTGTATTGGGTAAACCAAGCTGCGTGAGCAAAGGGGGGCTATGATTCGCAGTTTTAACGGAGACGTCTTCTTCTGTTCTCTCATAACCAGTATAAGACCTGCTTACTAGGTCATTCAGCCTTTGATAATGGTTCAAGAACCAGGACGTTGGCAGCAGGACACGCACTACGAATATGCAAAGGGTAATTGAATGATGCGACGAATAAGGTTTACAGTTATACATAAAATAATATACACGTGCAAGATAGAGCTGGTGTATCTGCTGGCCGAGCGATGGCCACATGGCTGCTATCAGGTAGTCTTATTTAATATAACCATACGCCGGTACAGCCGGCCGGCCCCGCGATGTACCCGTAGGCCCCGGCTTCGATTCTCGGCCAGGTCAGGGATGTTTACCTGTATCTGAGGGCCGGTTCGAGGGTCACTCAGTCTACGTCGTGATAACATTTGAGGAGCTATCTGACGGTGAGATAGCGGCCCCGGTCTAAGAAGCCAAGAGTAACGCCCTCGCTTGGTAGGCCATGGCTCTTCTGGGCTGTTGCACCATGGGGTTTGGTACACGCCAATACACAGGCCGTGGTGGGGAGCTTGCTATTTCTAGGTACGCATGTCAAGTGCCGTGTGCACGATACTATTGAGGAAGCTGCAGTGTACCGTACCCAGGGGTAATAACCCTCTAGGACGATGCCTCCATTTCCTGATTAAACATCCGACTAACTCAGGGTTGGGCAGAGAAGTGGGTTGATTGTCGAGGGTAAGTCTAAATGTCGAAGTTTATCACTTAACTGTAAGTATATGACAGGAATAATGGAGGTTTATCTCGAATGAGAAACTATACTATGGGGTAAGATGAGTTTATTCCATAAAATAACCCCGAATCATACTATAACAAACGAAAAGTTCAAAAATAAAATGAGAATGAAGTTATCAAGGAAATAAAATTGAAATAAATATGGACAACAAGCGTTAATTACGCAAACAATTAAATATGGACAACAAGCGTTAATTACGCAAACAATTAAATATGGACAACAAGCGTTAATTACGCAAACAATTAAATGAAAAAAGAAAAAAGTTCAAACACAACATTTAATATTTGTGAGTTTCAGAATATCTTCAGATTATTGTCCACTGTTCTTGTTTTTAAAATACCCGACCCTGCCGGGAATCGAACACGCGACCCTTCTGACCAAAGTCCACTACGCTAACCATTTAGCCATGGAGCTGGACATGAATTTACATAATTTACGTAGATCCGATAAAATGAAACTGACCCCTCTCACTCACGCTGCAGCACATGGATTCGCCCGCATACGAAACTCATTTTGTGCGCAGCCAAGGTTTTGTGCCATCACATAGTAATCTGCCTCTGCGTCCTGTTGATTGTGCGCTCTGTGATCAAATATTCGCTGTAAAGATGTTTCAGTGCGCTGTTCTGATGAATTTACATGAAATGAAATGGCGTATGGCTTTTAGTGCCGGGAGTGTCCGAGGACAAGTTCGGCTCCCCAGGTGCGGGTCTTTTGATTTGATTCCCGTAGGCGACCTGCGCGTCGTGATGAGGATGAAATGATGACGAAGACGACACATACACTTAGCCCCCGTGCCAACGAAATTAACCAATTATTTTTAAAATTCCCGACCCTGCCGGGAATCGAACTGACCAAAGTCCACCACGCTAATCATTTAGCCATGGAGCTGGACATGAATTTACATAATTTACCTAGATGCGATAAAATGAAACTGGTAAAAGGAAAACGATAAAATTATGGCATTATGCAGCTGTGATTGGTTGAAATTTCTCGTGTTCTTATACAGGATTGGTCACTGATTCATGATCTAAATAACCATCATAATGCGTACATAATTTTAAGGAGGGCTTTACAAAAATTGAGATACCGAAATAAAAAAGAGACGTACTTATTGAGGCAAATGTCCGTTACGTATCATCTTAAGAATTCTCAAATCCCAAGCGACTGCACCGAAATTCAAACCCGCAACGTCGAGGATAGGAGAAGAGCGCAACCTCTATTATTTTTCAAACATGAGGGGAATAACTATAAAATATTACAGACCTTTGCCAACGACTGGCTCGTATTCTTGTCTACTTTCACCTTTTTATCTGTCTCGGCCGTTATCGTGTCGTTCCACCTCTCTTCCTTTCCTTTTGGAGTGACCAAGACGAGGAAATAAGCTTCAGTATTTACAACAAGGTGTAGACAACCGGTCGCCATTGTCAGGTCGTTGTCGTGACAACGAGCTACATTCGGCTCCAATTGAGACGTGATGCTCAGTCGATTACACTGCAGTGTCACCCAGTCTGTTCTTCTACCGTCAGATGAAAGGCATTTCTCAAAACAGGATGTTTTTAAAGATCCGGTGCTTTTCTTCTTCGTAAATTTAGTGACCACGGGTACATCTAAAACTTGTTAATGCTCCAAAGGGCTTACAATTGTCTGTATGGATGAAACTTATTCACACTTCTCACACAGCACCCTACGGATGGAATGACAGTTCACTGCAATGCCTGTTTAAATCTATTAAAAAAATAAAGTTAATTATTGTCATTATGCTGGCGAGGAGGACGGTTTTTACCGAATGCCGACGTAAGTTATAAATCTGGTCAGAAAGCAGGGGATTATCACAATATAATGGGCTTCACAAATTATGAAACGTGGTTCAGGGGGAGATTAATACCTAACTAGTGGAGCCGGTACATAATAACTGTGTAATAATTTTAGAATATTAAATAAAATCGTCCGCCTCTGTGGTGTAGTGTTTAGCGTGATTAGCTGCCACCCCCAGAGGTCCGGGTTCGATTCCCGGCTCTGCCACGAAATTTGAAAAGTGTTACGAGGGCTGGAACGGGGTCCACTCAGCCTCGGGAGGTCAACTGAGTAGAGGTGGGTTCGATTCCCACCTCAGCCATCCTCGAAGTGGTTTTCCGTGGTTTCCCACTTCTCCTCCAGGCGAATGCCGGGATGGTACCTAACTTAAGGCCACGGCCGCTTCCTTCCCTCTTCCTTGCCTATCCCATCCGATCTTCCCATCCCTCCACAAGGCCCCTGTTCAGCATAGCAGGTGAGGCCGCCTGGGCGAGGTACTGGTCATTCTCCCCAGTTGTATCCCCCGACCAAGAGTCTGAAGCTCCAGGACACTGCCCTTGAGGTGGTAGAGGTGGGATCCCTCGCTGAGTCCGAGGGAAAAACCGAACCTGGAGGGTAAACAGATGATGATGATGATGATGATGATGAAATAAAATCATGAATAAAAATATATAAATAAATTACTCAAAAACTTAATAAAATACTCGAAATAAATTAAATTAATAAACATAATTAATCGAAATGTCCGTAGTATGGGCGCCAGAGTTCAATAGAATGGATCCCTCGAATTTAGATAGAGCATGATAATTCTTTATATCCCAGGGCGTGTACATAATGCTGCGTACTGGTACATCTGCTTCAGGCCTTACCTAAACTTCTGAAAACGACTAAATAGGTAGGAACTGCACCTAGGTTCATCAATAACTCCACTGATTCTAAAATATCGAACTATATTCTCAATAAAATCCGTGCATGAGCACCTCATCAACACACCAAAATACACTTATAATACACAAACAAAAGATTGCTGGAAGACTCCATATTTACTACAACAACAATGAAAACAGTGGGAAAACGAAACGAGAACTAAGCCACCATTCGTAGTTAGTTCGTTGAACAATGTACATATATGTATATAAGAACCCTTCACTGTCTCTGTATCAACAGGACTTGCCGATTCTCATAATCAGCACTTATAACATCACACAGATACTGTATCTCGTAATACTGTGTTCACAGACTTTAACACTTGTTGTAAAGATGTATACATTTGAGCAACACACGCTTGTCGTTCCTGAGCATACATTATGGAAAGTGTGAGATAGTCTTCACCAACATATAATGCCAGGCCACCACAAAATGATACAGTACTAAGTTGTATGCCAGTCACTTCTCACAAACATA
This sequence comes from Anabrus simplex, assembly GCF_040414725.1. NCBI lineage: Eukaryota > Metazoa > Arthropoda > Insecta > Orthoptera > Tettigoniidae > Anabrus > Anabrus simplex. The sequence goes on from NC_090271.1 coordinate 91,921,869, forward strand.
AAAATACTACGTTCCACAAACAAGACTACGTTCCACAAACGTTTGAAGTCCAGTTCAGTATAGTGCACCAGTGTCACTCCAGTACCGTATATCCAGTTTCACTCCCGTGTGTGTCCGCACTACTTCATTCTCGTACAATGTCACTGGTTGAAGTCCCCTTTCGCTGTGATGTCGCCGTATATAAAGACCTCAGGTCTCACATGATTCGCCGAGATTGATCCTTGCCAGCCAATCATGAGTGATCCTCTTGTCAAGACCTTTCCCTGAACTTGTTCTTGGTCCCAAGACATAAACAAACTCTCGGGTGTTTCACATGAGTCATAGAACTTTCCTAGTACAACAACAAACTCATATCATCAGACTGGGATGCCCGCATGAGTCATACAAATTACCAGAGTCCAATATAGCAATGTTTTTACCGCTCGTTGTTCAAAACAAATTACTCATACCTACATATGTGGAGACCTCCCAGCTTACAAATATTAATGACAAAATATACAAATGAAATACTGGCGATAATACTAATAATAATAATAATAAATCGAATACTGACAATAGTATCTCACACTTCTACATGTAGTGTGAGGGTGTGATATATGTACTATCACAACTGATTCATTCGTAATTTGGTTTATAACACTTCTTTCCATACAATATGCTGTGCTTCGATCATTTGGCCTATCTGGATCTTAATATTTTCAAACGATCTTGCCCGAGAGAGTGCAACCCACAATTAGCCGTGGCTGAATACTGGTTCGGCCCGCGACGCCACGAGTGTGGGAAAAATGGAAGAGGAAGAAGAAGAAGACTATTGGTATTCTGGACATCTTAGTGCAAATTAGGGCTGAAAGATAAAGAGACATGTCTATTTCCGTTTTCGCGAATGAAATATAAAGTGATAAATTGAAATAAAATTAAATGGCGTATGGCTTTTAGTGCCGGGAGTGTCCGAGGAAAAGTTCGGCTCGCCAGAGGCAGGTCTTTCGATTTGACTCCCGTAGGCGACCTGCGCGTCGTGATGAGGGTGAAATTATGATGAAGACGACACATACACCCAGCTCCCGAGCCAGCGGAATTAACCAATTACAGTTAAAATTCCCGATCCTGTCGGGAATCCAACCCGGGACCCCTGTGACCAAAGGCCATCACGTTAACCATTTAGCCATGGAGCCGGACATCAGCCCGATTATGTTAGGTATCACATTCCTGGTAGCACAGCCAGGATCTACCGATGAGGAGGGGGTGCGGGTGGGTATAGCTACAATATTCTGATAGAACACACAATGAAGGTTCTTGTGCGTTTGTGATGCGCACATACACGAGTGTCATAAGGACACTGATGCAAGTAAATTATGCTGGTATTCAGATTGCAGTCTTGGTTCATTACAAAATCATACATTAAAATAGAGAACAAGAACAGTATGATCATAGTGAATAGTTTTACGGCTAATGGTATGTTCAGATTACAATCTAAAATCCTACTTTCGAGGCTTCTTAGAAAATAGATTCAGGAGATCTGTTGGTTTTGCAGTTTTGTCTTTGTGAATAGTCAAAAGAGTCGACTTTTACTTGTATATTGTCAGTTTTGTTTACTTTCTTTTGTAATAATTCCATGTGGGGGAGCTACTTGGTTACGCCCATGAGTAGTTACGAATAGTGGAAGCCTTTTTACTTCCACTACTCAAAGCTTTGCATTGCTTCACGACTCACATTAATGTCAATCGGTTGTCAGGCAAACGCGTAGTCAATTGCACTGCACAGCAAGTTGAGTTCACGTGTAATACCGCTACTCCCGACTATATTGAGAACGAAGGCTGGGTGATACGTGTGTTGTAGGTCAACTGTGTAATCTTGTTAACACAAGATGAGCTATCGACCTTCAGATTGGGCAAAAGCAGTAATTGCACCTATCTATAAGCAAGGGAACAGGAAGGATTGCAACAACTATCGAGGTATCTCGTTGATTAGTATACCAGGCAAAGTATTCACTGGTATCTTGGAAGGGAGGGTGCGATCAGTCGTTGAGAGGAAGTTGGATGAAAACCAGTGTGGTTTTAGACCACAGAGAGGCTGTCAGGATCAGATTTTCAGTATGCGCCAGGTAATTGAAAAATGCTACGAGAGGAATAGGCAGTTGTGTTTATGTTTCGTAGATCTAGAAAAAGTATATGACAGGGTACCGAGGGAAAAGATGTTCGCCATACTGGGGGACTATGGAATTAAAGGCAGATTATTAAAATCAATCGAAGGCATTTATATTGACAATTGGGCTTCAGTGAGAATTGATGGTAGAATGAGTTCTTGGTTCAGGGTACTTACAGGGGTTAGACAAGGCTGTAATCTTTCACCTTTGCTGTTTGTAGTTTACATGGATCATCTGCTGAAAGGAATAAAATGGCAGGGAGGGATTCAGTTAGGTGGAAATGTAGTAAGCAGTCTGGCCTATGCTGACGATTTGGTCTTAATGGCAGATTGTGCCGAAAGCCTACAGTCTAATATCTTGGAACTAGAAAATAGGTGCAATGAGTATGGTATGAAAATTAGCCTCTCGAAGACTAAATTGATGTCAGTAGGTAAGAAATTCAACAGAATTGAATGTCAGATCGGTGATACAAAGTTAGAACTGGTCGATAATTTCAAGTATTTAGGTTGTGTGCTCTCCCAGGATGGTAATATAGTAAGTGAGATTGAATCCAGGTGTCGTAAAGCTAATGCAGTGAGCTCGCAGCTGCGATCAACAGTATTCTGTAAGAAGGAAGTGAGCTCCCAGACGAAACTATCTTTACATCGGTCTGTTTTCAGACCAACTTTGCTTTACGGGAGCGAAAGCTGGGTGGACTCAGGATACCTTATTCATAAGTTAGAAGTAACAGACATGAAAGTAGCGAGAATGATTGCTGGTACAAACAGGTGGGAATAATGGCAGGAGGGTACTCGGAATGAGGAGATAAAGGCTAATTTAGGAATGAACTCGATGGATGAAGCTGTGCGCATAAACCGGCTTCGGTGTTGGGGTCATGTGAGGCGAATGGAGGAGGATAGGTTACCTAGGAGAATAATGGACTCTGTTATGGAGGGTAAAAGAAGTAGAGGTAGACCAAGACGACGATGGTTAGACTCGGTTTCTAACGATTTAAAGATAAGAGGTATAGAACTAAATGAGGCCACAACACTAGTTGCAAATCGAGGATTGTGGCGACGTTTAGTAAATTCACAGAGGCTTGCAGACTGAACGCTAAAAGGCATAACAGTCTATAATGATAATGCATCTATGTATGTATGTATGAAACTCTATGTAGCATCTGGAGAAGTTATAATATCATCTTCAATTACGAGCATCACTCCAAAACTGATGCATGGCATTCTGTTTTACTGTTGTTTTTTTTTTTGCTAGTGGCTTTACGTCACACCGACATAGATACCTAGGTCTTATGGCGACGATGGGATAAGAAAGGCCTAGGAGTTGGAAGGAAGCCGAAGTGGCCTTAATTAAGGTACAGCCCCAGCATTTGCTTGGTGTGAAAATGGGAAACCACGGAAAGCCATCTTCAGGGTGCCGACAATGGGGGTTCTGTTTTACTAAGTCAGTTTTTATTCTACATTTTTCCTATTTATAGAGTACATAGAAGCACCCGTACCTCTAGTATTTGAATTTAGTTAACCAGTTCCCACGTTCATGGTGGTCGTATCACTCGTTCAAAGTGGCCTCTACCCTTATATTCGTCAAAAGCAATGTGCTGTTACAGAATTCTTGTATTGTGAGAATGAGAGTGTGAAAAATATTCATGATGGGCTGAAACAAATAGATTTCCTTCCAAGAATTGTAACGGGAGAAGAAACATGGCTGCACCATTTTAAACCAGAGACGAAGAGAGAATCATGTGTGTGGCGTCATGTGAATTCACCCCCAGGAAAAGAAATTCGAAGGCGCCTTCAAGAGGAAGAGTAAAAGCTACCCTTTTTCTGGTATTTGGAGGGACTGCTGCTTGTGGAGATCATGCCTGAAGAAACCACCATTGTGTTATTCTGACACATGCATATGTAGTGAACCTTCAGAGATTTCACGCTGTACTGTATCGTGTTCAACCCCATGGACACCGGCAGGATGTTCTGCTGCTGTACAACGTTCGACCATATGTTACACAGTGCGATGTCAAATAGAAAACATGGAGTGTGCCGAAGATATTTTAAAACCTAATGCAGGTAACCCAGACACAGCCCACATACAGTGAAGGGATGCACCACAACGGATACGATGGCGTCCAGGATTGCAGTGGAAACAGAAATAGGTTTCAGACTCACTCGTGAAATGACAAAATTAAATATAAAAATCCGTGCAACGGGTTGCTTAGAAGGGCGTTGGACCAATTAAAACAAGAAGTTGTAAGTATTTATGAGTCTCAATATGCTTCTATATATTTGAAAAAAAAATATGCAAAATCAGAAGGTCAAGAAAACTGCATACTACAGCAGCAAAACATTAGAATACATTGCGCTGTGTTAGCTTAACTCAATGGGTGATCACTTATTTAAATAGTTCTGTAAGTTGTAATTGGTTTCTGTACTTACCACAAGCACTATCAATTAGTTATTATACGTCTTAATAATTTTCTAATAGTATCTGGTAAATAATAATAGTAGTTTTTCAGTTTTTCCATTAATTTAAAAGTAGAATGTTCTGTCCACTTGGATGTTTGAAGTGATAATTAGTGTACACATTCCAGAGATTTATGGAGCCGCGTAGGTGTAAAAATAAAGTTGGCTGTACTGATTAGATACGAAAGTTTTCACAATGTCCCTTTGAAATAATGCGGGAGGTTTAAAACATTAACATATTTTAAACTAATTTCAGCCAAGTAAAAGGGAAATGGGTTTCAGACTGCGTTCACAGTTTACAGATAGTTTTCAGACTCCGTTCCGGTGCGTTCCGGCACCACTGCATCCCTGACGACGGCACATGTCAAAAGTCACTCACAAGGAATCCCTTCCATCTTTAAGCTTCAGATGTGCTTGAGATTTGGTACAACAACTTCGGTAGGAATATTTTAATCAGCCATATCAAAATTAGATGCCCAATCGTATATTTAGTACCGGTTTTGGGTTATCAAAGTTTGCCCGTTTAAACACTGCATAGACAAGAGGTTAGCGGCGTACCAGGTGTATCCATAAGACTTTTTAGGTTTCACTAAGAGATGGCGCCAACGTATGAATTTGACACATACGTCAGTTTGTTCGTCTGACATTAACCTATAGTTCATTCCATGTTAAGAAAACAGCATTGCTCTTACGACAACAGGGTTGCCATATCGAACGGCTCGCTCAACACCATCACGGGAAAATGGCGGCACATGTATGTATGCTTAGTCATCAGCCCGAAGGCTGGTTGGATCCTCAACAGCTCTGCCATCAGCTGTCATAGATGGCCTAGGCATATACATACATATGTGAAATTCACTATTTAAGTTCAAGATAAAACGCGGAAGAACATAAGCTGAAGATTATTTTTATGAACTACAGGGGCTATTTTTGGTTTTTACAGAATCGGAAGTAAAGAATGGCACACAAAAGACCTCAGCATTTAAGTGTAAGGCAAATTGGGGAGAAAATAGAAAATTCGTATTTTTATGGGCTCGAGGGGTGAGGAATACATTTAATTGCATTTAATAAATTTCCCCAGGCAATGCGGGGTACTGCTGTGCTGCCGTATCGCTCTCAAAAACAATCGTAAAAATTAAAAGCGGTCGTGAAAAGTGGTAAAAGTAAAATGCGTTTAAGAAAGAACACCTAAATAACAAAACCAATCACAAATAAAACACACGGCAATATTTTTATCAATACAAGTTACGCCATGACGTATCGCTGGACACCACAACACCAAAATCTTCAGCAACAACTTCTGTAGAGTACGAAAATAATAGAACACACACAAATACTATGCAATATAAACCAACTCTCACTCATCACAAGACAAGTACGCACTGATTTAAAGCTTAAAAACACACACGCAACAATAAAATACTGTAGATAACTTCACTACAGAAGTGAGCTGCCGGCGGTTCACAGAATGAGGGACTACACGATGACCAGAGCAACACAGAAGGTAAATGAAGGAAGGCAACGAAGCGATGGCTGTTCCTACCATTGTGCTTCCTCCCTACAAATATATTTATGAAAAAGAGAATGTTATGTAGTTATTTCAATTACTCAGGGCAAAAATGCCTCATCCTTTTTATTTGTCTTTCAATATAGATTTGAAATTTGGAAGCCATATTGAATATATAGTTAATAAAGCTTATAGAAATTTGGGTTTCATATTTCGAAATTCCTTAAATTTTCAACGTACAACGTTATTTATTTTATACCGAAATTAGAATATGGTTCTATTATCCGGAGTCCTTCAGACACTAAATACATCAAATTAATTGATAAAGTACAAAAGCAATTCTTAAAGTATGTGTACTGGAAACAGTCACACGAGTACTCGACATTTCTGTCCTACTCCACAATGTTATCACACTTTGGTGTTAAAACTTTGGAATAAAGACGTAAAAAGTCCATTATGTTATTTTTGTATAAAATATTGAATAGTAAAATTGATGATGAAGAGTTACTTGGAAGGATACCATTTTACGTTCCTCTGAAGTCTGGCAGGTTCAAGAATTTGTTTTACATTAAGAAATGCCGCACAGAAGCCCATAAAAATTCTCCTCTTAATAAAATTCTGAAACTCTATAATACATTAAATACATATAATTTGGATATATTTTTCATGAATCGAATCAACTTTGAATTGGCGTGTGATACTTTCCTATAATGCACATACTGTTGAATATTATCTCTGTTTTCTGTACATGTCTTATTTCATTGTTCTAGTTGTTCTTTTATTTCTCTTCTTCTATTTGAATTCACAGTTTTCAAATGACCTATAAATTAAACACTTTATTTCTCTTTTTAGAATATTAATTTTACATAATGTGTCATGTGTCATGTTTAAAACTAAGACTGTATAATTTAACTGTATAACTGAATGTGTTACTTTGTGTTAGGCACCACTGTAAAATAATTGTTAATGTAGTAACTGTATATTTTTATTCTATTACCAACTGTGTATTGTTTGGGTAATTCATTGTATTCTTTGTATTGTCTTTTTTTCATTTAATGTTTAGTAGTGTAACTATTAATTATACTGTATATTGTGAACCTTGTAATTGGGCAAAAAAGCCTGTTATGTTCATCACTGAATAAATAAATAAACAAACAAATAAATAAATAAATAAATAAATAAATAAATAAATAAATAAAATAAATAATACATTACAAAGTACAGTATAATATACCTTAATCACGAGGAATTATGGGTGTCTCAGAGGGTGTGTGTTCACTCCTTGTAGGTCCGTAAGAGCAATACTGTTTTCTTAATGTAGAATGAGCTTATACCAACCACACACGTTGAGTCCGCCAAACACTAGCGTATGTGTTGTATCGTTCAGTGATCATGTCGACGTTTGTGCCTGAAAAAGAACATTTGTGGCACGCATTGCTTTTCCTATTTAATCAAAAGAACAAGGCTGTGGAGGGTCATCGTTTGCTGGTAGAAACATATGGTGAACACGCTCCATCGATTAGAACATGAGACACATGGTTTCGGCAATTTAAACTTTGTGATTTCAGTGTGAAAGAAGTGCGCGCTCTGATAGACCATTGTGTACTGTGTGGAGATGAGAAGAATGCAAGAATGAGGAATGTAGCCTGCAAGCACGAACTTCCTGTTCTGCCCAGACAGATCGGCTTTTATCTGCTCTTATCTGCTACACGAAAACATTGACTCACACTTTGCAGTTTGCTGGATTACAACTGACAAGAGCGAAGAGCTGCCAGTAGAAGATAATATAAAGTCGCCTGGGTAGTAGCGGAGTTGCTATGGTAACCATTGCGTCACTAGCTCTGCTGGTGAAAACCCCTTCGCCCCGTACCTCACCGGGCATTTGCATTCTTCTGATCTCCCAGCAGTACTATGAACTCTTGAAGCCCGGCGAAACCGTTAATGCACAACGCTATCGCCAGCAAATGATTAAATTGAATCACGCATTGATCGAAAGTCGACCGGAATAGCCCAGAAGACATGGGAAAGAGATTTTGTTACAGGACAATGCGCCGTCTCACCCAGCAAAACCAGCGAAAGACCCTTTGAAATGGCTTGGATGGGACATCCTTCTGCACCCGCCGTACTGCCCCGATCTGGCGCCATCTGTCACCCCTTCGCATCAATGGGGCACGCACTCGCAGAGCAGCACTTCAGCAATTTCGAGGAAGTTGGAAAATTGCTCGACGAATGGTTTGCCGCAAAAGACAAGCAGTTTTTCTGGCATGGTATTCATAGCTTACCTGAAAAATGGGCGAAGTGGCCGATGGCCAATATTTTCAATAAACAAAAAAATGAATTTCCCTTGAAAATTAGGTCTTTACCACAGAACCCGTCAAAAACTTATGCATACACCTGGTATATGCATGTACGCTTGGAATGGCCCATGTAATGATTTGGTAAATATGTTTAGCTCAGACTTCCCATTGTTAACGCAATGTTTATTTTTCAGAAGCAAACCTTGCATCAGTACAGTGGATATCACAATGGGTCATCTGGGATTGATTCGTCATATTGAAGTTGAAGAGAACCGAACAATAAAATAAAGTCAATATTGTTATCGCACGGATTCATTAGATAAGAGAGCTAGTTGTATATACTGTATGTATAAGAGAGGGCGTTAGCTAGTTTCTGTTGATAAAATGGCTACCATTCTACAGTACTTCCGGGGAGTAGAGTAGTTTATATTGAACGTTGTCTTCTGTATGAGGCACATGAGAAGACATTAAGCAAGTTTTCATCCGAATTATACAATTTTAATATTACATTTTATTTGGCCTTGGGCGCTATTAGCCACACAGCCAGCAAATCACTGAATAATTACAAATTACACAACAATGTATATTTACCTATAACAAATATCTGAAAGAAACGCCTGTTTCATAATAATATTTTTCAAGAAAGTACGAGTAGATAGAGAACATCACTTGCCGTAGTCATTCACAAAATACACATTCACTGGATGTTCTAATATTCAAAGTACATGATTTTGTATTCTCTCGTGTCATGAAATCAATACAATAATACAAATTTATGTTAAAATAAGAGAAATAAAGTTTAAAAACAATATAATTTTTTTAATTCGTTATTTCCGAGGAATCCAGCTAAACTTATATATGCACTCTGGTTGACGGGAGGATGTAGAACTGGTAGTCTTGTAGGAAGTGGAGTTCTGATTTTAACCTTTTAAGTGCTGAGTTACCAGTTGACTGCTTGGTACCTCAGTGCTGAGTTTTTTCATTCGTATGTAAAAAAATTTTTAGAAGCCTCAATTTTCAACTTATCAATGGGGTAATTAGCTTAAAATGTTTATAAATGTTGGTTGTTTATAAATATAAATACAAATGGAAAATCCTCCACTTATGTTCAATATTATTTTGAGAGAAAACAAAATTACACTTATGTGCCCCTGTGGGCATTATTTCCTAAACTCTGTAGGCAACTAATACATGTAACTTCTTAGAAGTATATAAGTTGATATTTTAAAATACTTTCCAAACCTGGAATATGGTGATAGTTAAATGTTTTCTACTGGTTGTTTGTGATGCCGATTTGTTCAACTATCTGCCCCAACTCCACTGCCACAAAAGTTCCTAAAAAATCAATGATTTTTGGGTTGTGATCGAACACAACTTGGTCCTCAGGGCCTGTCACAGTTACCTGAAACTCTGGTGAAGAAAAGTAATCCATCCGCCACGAAATTAGCGATAAAATAGCTTTTGTACACACCGTGTTTTCTTCTTTCATTTAGAAGGAGGGTCTGTTTCTCTCTCACATACAATATTTTCGGCACTCTCTCTATCACTCTCACTTTCAAAATCGCTTACCAATTCCTTAAAATGATTATCTCCATCATCACTTTCCGCTGTGGTTAATAACTGAAAGATTCTGTGATCCGAAATAACATCTCTGCAAGAGCAACTAAATTGTTATTCCGCCATGTTTGTTTACATCACAGATGAACTCCACAGACGTCTACAAAAAGTTCTTAAGTTACTTCACGAAGCTATAATCTCTGATCAGTTAGTTCTACATAATGCCCAACAGATGGCAGAATATGTCAGAGATCAAATTCGCACTCAAAAGTGAACCGGGGAACTCAAAAAAATTAAAATTCTCGCGCACCGTCTATATGCGGGCGTAGCACTCATCGGGTTAATCAGATTTGTGAATATCACGTCCGCCTCTGTCGTGTAGTGGTTAGTGTGATTGGCTGCCGCCCCCCCCCCCGAGGCCCGGGTTCCATTCCCGGCTCTGCCATCCTGGAAGTGGTTTTGCGTGGTTTCCCACTTCTCCTCCAGGCAAATTCCGGGATGGTACCTAACTTAAGGCCACGCCTGTTTCCTTTCCTGTTCCTTATCTATCCGTTCCAAACTTCCCATCCCCCCACAAGGCCCCTGTTGAGCAAAGCAGGTGAGCCCGCCTAGGCCAAGTACTGGTCATCCTCCCCAGTTGTATCCCCTGACCCAGAGTCTGAAGATCAAGGACACTGCCCTTGAGATGGTAGAGGTTGAATCTCTCGCTGAGTCTGAGGGAAAAACCGAACCTGGACGGTAAACAGATGAAGAAGGAGAAGAAGAATAAGAATAAGAAGACATAACAATGTATATTTATCTGTAACAGATATCAGAAAGAAATGGCAGTTTCATAATAATATTCTTGAAGAAAGAGCGAGTAGATAGAAAACATCACTTGCCGTAGTTTTTCCCAAAATACACCTTCACTGGATGTTCTAATATTCAAAGTGCATGATTTTTTGTATTCTCTCGTGTCAGAAAATCAGATAAATGTTTAAATAAGAGAAGTAAAATTTTAAAACAATATATATTTTTTCAATCGCCATTTCCGAGGAATTCAGCTAAACTTATACAGTATATGCACTCTGGTTGACGGCAGAAGTAGAACTGGCAGTCTTGTAGGAAGTGGAGTTCTGATTTTAATCAGTTTTGTGAACATCACTGTTCATTCTGCACTCTACTTTATACAAACGATATGGTTCAAATCTGCGACACACGGGAAGGGGGGTGTCATATGCACACGTGGGGGAGTCCAACACTATAATACGGTGGGGATGGTTGACAGAACATCCGTGTCCGAGTCTTATGCGTATTAATCATGTCATTTGACGTTCGACGAGTTTAATGTTGGCGAAACATGAATTTTCAGGAGGCGGTGTTTACTGAGCCTGTGCATGGCTTAAGACCACCAATTGAAGAGAAAACGCTAGGGGAGGGAGTTGAACACGGATCTCTGAGCTAAGAAGATCGCGCCAAAGCAAGTATGCTACGATAACACTGACTGAAATCTACGGTGTGTTTGTGATTGATGTTGATTTCTCGGGATGGCTCTCAAGCCCGACCAAGCCACGTGCAGATTTAGCTACACTGCTGCCCAAACCCATTTGAATTCGCCTGCCAAATGATCTGATTGGTTAACTTCAACAGCTGATAAATTGAAAATGACGAAAGATACCGATATTTTTTTTTCAAATTACTTATCAGTATGACGAACCCTCTGACGCTCGTATTCCCCGGTTCACGTTGTTTCCGACCACTCTGTATAATATAAACACAAGAACCTCGATTATCCGGTCCTCATTAATCCGGATCTCCGGTTTATCCGGATCGAAATTAATAAAAGTTTATTTTTTTACTTGTACAGTATTTCTTTTACGGGGTCGATTCTTCTTGAATGTCTTTCCGCCAAGGATAGTTAAGGGCAGGAATTGGAAGTAATGTGGTCGCGGTCTATCAAAGGTACCGTCCCAGCATTCGCTTGGAATTGAGAATGGGAAACCGTGGACTCTTCTGAGTTCCTTGACACATTTGCACGCATTCACGGATGCTCGGACGTAGATGGGAAGGGCGTAAATGACTGTAATTCAGGCTACGCCATAATGACAAATGAATAAATTATTGCTTCTTGTTCCTCGGCAGGTAAGGACGAGAGTGGTGATGAATTCGAAAATGAAACCGGCGCTTCATCACAAGAAACAATGACTCATGGAGAGGCAACAATGCAGCTGGACAAACTAAGGCCTATTTAGAATTCCAGACTGAAACCACACCGGCAGAACTGATGTTAGTAAACCCTGGAGTGGTCGCGATGGGTCTACGAGACCCGGGTGGACATAATTAATGGTGTTCCTGTTGTTGGAATGCACCGAGCGCTTCCCCAACCCTGATAGCTTCTTGGCTCTTGACCTTCAACCGAACACAGTAGCCCGCTCTCAGTTGCCTTGGAAACTTTGCGCGTACAGGCTGTTCAGGGTCTCGCTGACCCGGTGCGACTGTTAACGTTGGCCTTTGTTATCAAACTTCGCATTGTTAGTTTAGTACACTTTTTCTTCTGTGTAACAATGGATGAAGCTGATTCTGCCTGGATTCGTTCCATATTGGAGGAATCTGAAGACGAAGAAGCTCTTGGTCACTTCTTCCCAACAAACAAAGACAGGAAGACATCCTTCATCTGCCCCAAATCCCAAAATTTCATCTGCGGAGAACATGGACAACTTGTCTGCAGAATGTGCATAGAAATTGATTAAAGTGTTGTTTCCCTGTACCTGGATGTGTTTCCAAAACCAGTTTGATTTTTATTTTATGAATTATGACACATTAATTCACACATACCTTAAAAAATCCATATTTTTGTACCAATAGTTCAAGTGTGAAATTCTAAAAAGTATGTTTTATTAAGACCGTGTAGAAAATAGATGAAATTGTTGCTTTGTGCATTTAGATGCAGGAAAAAGTGAAAAAAATGATGTAAAATACATTTTACCGTTAATATGTTTTACCTTTCACAAGTTAACAGAAAACAATCAGTTTTACAGTGTAATTATAAAAATAAACTTTTTGGTTAATAAACAGGATAGTTAAATAATTTTAGTCGCGTAAACTGCATTAAAATAAACGAAATAATGTCCTATAATACTGTAATTGGAAATAACGTATTAAAATCTAATAGTAAAACACTGAGAAAAAATGGGTCTGACAGACCCGGTGCGACCATTAATATTGACGAAACCCATGCGACCACTCCAGGGTAAAACGTCTTCGTGATCGTGCTGCGCGCAAACGCTATACAAATGTAAACCAGAAAAAAAGCTCACACATTACTGTAATGCATGAAACAGAGTCGTAAATGTAAGAAAAGTGTTGTTATATTATTATTGTACAATTGAAGTCCGGCTCCATGGCTAACTGGTTAGCGTGCTGGCCTTTGGCCACAGGGGTCCCGGGTTCGATTCCCGACAGGGCCGGGAATTTTAACTTTAATTGGTTAAATTCGCCGGCACGGTGGCTGGGTGTATGTGTCGTCTTCATCATCATTTCATCCTCATCATGACGCGCAGGTTGCCTACGGGAGTCAAATCAAAAGACCTGCAACTGGCGAGCCGAACTTGTCCTTGGACACAATTGAAGAAAGGTATTACTGTACAACTTATGTTAATATATTATATAACATGTACTATATTTGTTTTTTAATTTTTCCGGATAATCCGGATCAGTTCTGGTCCGACTTAATCCGGATAAACGAGGTGCTTGTGTACAATATATGCATGCTTTTCAGAATAAAAACAGAGATAAAAGGAGCAAGCTAGTATTTGTTCGTGATTAATGATATCGTTATCATACACCTGCAAGTTTACTTGGAATCTGAAGCAGAAGAGCATAAATTTATAATTTCCAAAAACCCACCTGCATTGGCTGAGATAAGAACGACGGCTGCCTTCTTTGACGATGTCACTTAGACAGACTGACTTCACACTCGTAAAGTATGTGGAGCTCTTACAGAGCAACAACAAGAAGTGTGACACGTGGCCAGGCAAGTGATATTGCTCATCAGCATAGAGCATCCAGATTAACCTCAGTTATGGTACAAACAGGCGGGACTTGGAGAATGCGTTTAATGAATCGGTGGCGACTAATAAATTAATACAGAAATCTGAAGCCTTTGTTCTTGCCCTCGAGACGACAAAGAGGCTTGTTGATGGCTTTCAAAAGGGTCGTTGGCTCTTAGAGGAGGCTGGAGTAAGTGGTACTGCTGCACTTTGGCTGCATTAGTATTGATATATGAGCCGCCTTCATGAGATGCCCTACCGCCCTTGCTGTATTGAGACTGAAGAAGCATTGGAGCAATTACAATTAATTGGCTGTCAGATGTCATCATTTGATTGGTTAGAAGTCGTGCTTTCCAGTGTCCACTAGTAAGCAATGATGCTATCGAAAGACTGAATCACGTTTATTAATCAATCAATCGATCAATCAATCGATCATTCGCAACCGATCTGCATTTAGGGCTGTCGCCCAAGTGGCAGCTTCCCTATCGATTGTCTGCCTTGTCTTTCGTTAAGTGATTGCGAGAATTTATAAAGTATCTCCTTTAGTAAATTATTTCAATTCACAATTCTCTACCTATAAACGAGTATTTGTCCTAATTTGTTCTCTTGAATTCCAATTTCATATTTTATCGTCGTCGCATAGTAGAGTTTCTGTATCAAAACGGTGACCAAGAATCAACATTTTAATCTCTGTTAAAATCAAACCAGGTACACAAGAATCTCGTTTGTCCGGATTAAGTGGGACCGGAACTGATCCGGATTATCTAAAATCCGGATAATCCGGAAAAATTAATAAACAAATACAGCACATGTTATATAATATATTAACATAAGTTATACAGTAATACCTTTTCCAGTTGTAAAAAATTATAAGAACACTTTTCTTTCATTTACGACTCTGTTTTATGCATTAAAATAATGTGTGAGCTTTTTTCTGTTTTAGATTTGTATAGCGTTTGCGCGCAGCACGATCACGAAGACGTTTCACTAACATCAGTTCTGCCGGTGTGGTTTCAGCCTGGAATTCTAAATAAGCCATCAGTTTGTCCAGCTGCATTGTTGGATCTCCATGTGTCATTGTTTCTTGTGATAGAGCGCCGGTTTCACTTTCGAATTCACCATCGCTCCCGTCATTACCTGCCGAGGAACAAGAGACAATAAAGTATTTATTCATCTGTCATTATACCGTAGCCTGAATCACAGTCATTTTTCTACCAGTCATTTACGTCGTTCACATCTACGTCCGAGCGTCCGGGAATGCGTACAAATGTCTCAAGGAACTCAGAAGAGTCCACGGTTTCCCATCCTCATTTCCACGCGAATGCCGGTACGGTACCTTTGATAGACCACGGCCGACTTACTTCCAATTCCTGTGCTTAACTGTCCTTGGTGGAAAAGACATTTAAGAAGAATGGACCCCGTAAAAGAAATATTGTACAAGTAAAAATATGTTTTATTATTTTCGATCCGGATGAACCGGAGATCCGGATTAATGAGGGCCGGATAAACGAGGTTCTTGTGTACTGGTTATCAGAAAGGTAGACTACCATTACGTCTTTTGACAGTCGTATTTTAAACAAAATCCTCCACTCGAAGCAACACAGTCAGTCTGAATGCAGCAATTTTATTCGCTACGGACGTCTTTGTTTTCGGAGTGTCTCTAGGGCAGTGTGTGTAGTCTACTCGCTGTCTATGTTGACTTCACGTTTTGATACGACATAATAGTATTGATTTCTTGATCAGAGTATATTCTCAGTTTGGTTCATGGCAGCCAGTCATTGCTCTTTCTTTCTTTCTTTCTTTCTTTCTTTCTGAAAACCTATGGGACAGTGCGTTGCAATGTGCGCTCACATGAACTTCGCAGTTTCGTCTGCCCTACGCTGCCCTGCCCTGCCCTGCTCTGCGCTCACATGAACTTCGCAGTTTCGTCTGCCCTACGCTGCCCTGCCCTGCTCTGCGCTCACATGAACTTCGCAGTTTCGTCTGCCCTACGCTGCCCTGCCCTGCTCTGCGCTCACATGAACTTCGCAGTTTCGTCTGCCCTACGCTGCCCTGCCCTGCTCTGCGCTCACATGAACTTCGCAGTTTCGTCTGCCCTACGCTGCCCTGCCCTGCTCTGCACTCACATGAACTTCGCAGTTTCGTCTGCCCTACGCTGCCCTGCCCTGCTCTGCGCTCACATGAACTTCGCAGTTTCGTCTGCCCTACGCTGCCCTGCCCTGCTCTGCGCTCACATGAACTTCGCAGTTTCGTCTGCCCTACGCTGCCCTGCCCTGCTCTGCACTCACATGAACTTCGCAGTTTCGTCTGCCCTACGCTGCCCTGCTCTGCACTCACATGAACTTCGCAGTTTCGTCTGCTCTACGCTGCCCTGCCCTGCTCTGCACTCACATGATCTTCGCAGTTTCGTCTGCCCTACGCTGCCCTGCCCTGCTCTGCGCTCACATGAATTTCGCAGTTTCGTCTGCCCTACGCTGCCCTGCCCTGCTCTGCGCTCACATGAACTTCGCAGTTTCGTCTGCCCTACGCTGTGCTCTGCAGCCAACGCGTGTCAGTGTGCGTCCGGCCTTGTTGCTGCGACTGAGTTATAGAACTTTGCGACGCTGCGCTGGTTTAGCTGCAGCAATGCGTTTTAGATTATCCAGATACTGTATACAAGGCTAACTCGATATTCAGTATTCGTTAATATTAATGTTTTTTATTTACGTGATTACATCTTCAGAGTGTAGGGGTAGCGGGCCTGCCTCTTACCCGGAGGCCCGGGCTCGATTCCCGGACAGGTCAGGGAATTTTACATAATTCTGAGGGCTGGTTCGAGGTCCACTCAGCCTACGCAATTACAATTCAGGCGCGCTATCTGGCGATGAGAGAGCGGCCGCGGTCTAGAAAGTCCAGAATAACGGCCGAGAGGACTCGTTATGCTGACAACACGTCACCTCGTAATCTGCAGGCCTTCGGGCTGAGCAGCGGTCGCTTGGTAGGCCGTGGTCCTTCGGGGCTGTTGGACCATGGTGTTTTATATCTTCAGAATAAGTTACAATAAAAAATTAACTTTCCACGTAATTCTTAGCAGAAATTGTTCTAAAAATTTTAATACCTTACAGAATGACGTATTAATGAACCGTCAGTCATGCTGCGTCCGTAGCACTGTGTACTGGGCTACGGATTTCCTAGAGACAACACCCTGGAAAATACTTAACGTAGGTAAATACCTCACTTAAGTCATATCTCTTTTATTTTCTAACTTCTTTCATTAACTATTTCTTTTCTTCCTCACAGTAAAGTTGTACTACTGTATGTTTAACATTTTGAGCAGAGAATGTTAGTTTCAATGAGACAACCTTCGTGACTCCTGAGTATATAACATAGATGTTGTTATGAAGAACTGACCTACTGAACAGTCATCAATTTTACTTCAATCCTATCTCTTTGTCTCGGGTTCGAGTTGCAGACGGGGTTAACATTACCAGTTCAGTCTGTTTTGTTTTATGAGGAATCATGCTCTAAGATAAGTTTCATACATTATATTAATTCTGGTTTTCGTTTTTATTTCTAGGTGAGTATGCCCAGCTCTTTGATTGGTGATAACGGAGCCTTGTCAACTGCTTGTAAGTTTTTACTTAGTTCTCTTGAATTTCTCTTTTGGGTTGATGCTAAGAAGAATGAAATATATCAGATAGGAAAAAATATTTGTTATAAACTATTTATACTCTACTACCCGTTGCTGATAGACTACTGAACATGGACTACTAACCATAGTGTTAGCAGGAAAAGTTAACCAGACTTCATTTTGTTCATAGGAAAATCATTGCCATACGCCCAAATGGTAAATTTAACTCAAAAGTAATAATAATCCTATTGGCTTTACGTCCCACTAATTACTTTTACGGTTTTTCGGAGACACCGAGGTGCCGGAATTTAGTCCCACAGGAGTTCTTTTACGTTCCAGTAAATCTACTGGCACGAGGCTGACGTATTTGAGCACCTTCACCACCGGACTGAGCCAGGATCGAACTTGCCAAGTTGGGGTCAGAAGACCAGCGCCTCAACCTATGAGCCACTCAGCCCGACAACTTTCTTTAGCTCAAAAAATCTGAATTCTTATAAATATATGCATTATTATAGCTGGTACTGTGAAAGGGTATTATATATGATGGACCAAAATTGGATTTTATATATGGTTTGTTATGTACACTTTTTAGATAGAAATAAAATATCCGGAGATATTTTGAAACTTGTAGAAAATGTAATAATCGCCAATAACTTCTTTTTTATTCCTCGTACACATGAGGCGTAGAATATTGTAAATTAAATTTTGCATAGCTTTCATTACGTGCACTTTCTCGATACAGTTTATTCTAACGGAGGTTATGGAGTTAAATATTTCTGTCTGCCTGTTAAGACATCACGTAAAATCGAATGAACGTAATATTGAAAAACTCATTATTTCGGTTGAGGAAATGGCAAACTGTAATTTAAGCTATACATTATTCACTTAGTGAATAGCACAGTTACAGTTTAGATGTGACCTAGTTCTGAGAATAAGTTCTCAGATGGATCCGTTAATATTCATGTTGTCGAAAAATTGTTAATTGTAGACGTTGTAGACACAATTCAATCTTTTATGTTCTATGTTTTATTTTTCAACGAGTGATTTATCTATGTTATTAGGGTAATTAAGCTGTAAACTGCATTCAGCATATAGCGAGTTTGAACCTTACTATCGACAGCCGTTAAGTTGATCTTCCATAGTTTCCCATTGCCATACCCCAGAAATGACGAAGTTGTTTAGTAAGGCCATAACTTTTTTTCTTGCTAGTTGCTTTACGTCGCACCGATACAGATAGGTCTTGTGGCGACGATGGGACAGGAAAGGGCCAGGAGTGGGAAGGAAGCGGTCGTGGCCTTAATTAAGGTACAGCCCCAGCATTCGCCTGTTGTGAAAATGGAAAACCACGGAAAAACCATCTTCAGGGCTGCCGATAGTGGGGTTCGAACCTATTATCATCCGAATACTGGATGCTGGCCGCACTTAAGCGACTGCAGCTATCGAGCTCGGTAAGGCCATAACTGCCATCTTCGCAGTCCTGGTCTCGCCTTGAGCCACTGGAATCCCATGTCTTTGCCGGAAACACCAGGATTATTCTACTTGTCGACATGGCGTGCATTGATTTTCTTTTTTTATTCTTTTTTTTCCGAAAGTCCATTGAACAGGTCCTTTAGAGTATATAAAGTTGATCCTACAATAGTGACATTCCTAGCAACTACCATGGAGACTTGGAAAACTACTATTAACCTCAACAATGGAGAAGAATGTGTGAAAACTGACCTCATACCAATAAAAGGAGGCATTTTGCTCAGTCCGCTGTGGTTCTGTCTTGCTCTGAACCTACCTTCAAACTTTATCAAAAATAAGCAAAGAACAATCTACAAAATCTCACATCTACTGTACATGGATAATGTGAAACTGTAAGCTACACCATAAAGACAAAGAACCAAAACCCACAAAATACACCACACGAGGAATGAAAGAACAAGATAGCACAAAGTAAGTTAATACCCCTGCCAAGTTGGGGTCAGAAAAGATTAAATTAAAGCAGAAAACAGATTCCGATTCACAGAGGTAATCTCGCGATCTCATACCATCTAATAGATGCCTATACCTTTTTTAAATTACATCACTTCTAACTTCTTTAACACCAACCGAAACAGAAAAATCTTTTCGTCCCTTTAAAATTTACCGGAAAAGTATTACTCCCACAATAAATTGGTTAAATAGTGCAGTCAGTAGGCCGAAACTTTTCAAGTTGCGAAGTTCATTCGAAACGAAGGTCTTTTAGAAATGGTGATCGTAGAACAGAAAAATGTTCACGAGTAAAATTAAGGTTTTGAGACGATGCCATCCAGCTCCGTGGGTAAAGGGAAAATCATAGTTGACTTACTTTTCTTCCACGAGAAGGAAACTAACGCATGGCGTCAGTTTGAGATGCAGCTTACTTACTTTCTTGTAGCACACAATTTAAGCAGGAAATATAACGGACGTCCACTCAGATAAGAAGATAATAATAAATTATAAAAGAAAAGTAAAACACCGGGCCTTGGCCCATATCCATTGCATATCATCCAGGCATATCTAAATAACAAGATGCTCTTTCAGAGAGCCCAAGCGCAAAGCTTCTAGACATCTTGGAGCTCGACAATGAACTAAGTTCACGCTACAAGGCAAGCTGCGGCAGGAGCGGGTAGGGCAGCGAACGAGCCAAACATGAGGCTCGCTCTCAGGCTGGTCCGAGGCGGACCAATAGATAACAGGAAAAAATCGTGAATTACATCATATATAAACATTTGAAGTTACTCCGCGGACGGATGGAAAACAGCTACAGTAAGCGACAAAAGTTGCACAGGAAATAAAATTAAAAGCGAGTTTGGAATAAAATTCCAAAGTGATACAAATTTCAAAGGCCAGTCACCCGGGCCTAAAATGTTGGGGAGAAAGGCTAAAAACGTATCTACTGGGAAAGGCAGAAGAATGAATGCACTAGACATGACCTGTTTTAACGAGCTTGACGCCATCACAATATGACCGCCAAATTAAGATGATATTTTTGGCAGTTGAATGTCAAAAAACATTTTCTTTATTTACGATCATGTTTTAATATTTTTTCCATATATATTCTAATAGGACACATTAAGGCAGTGGCGAATTTCTCTTACATGCGATTGATGTGTTACGTCCCTTGTATTTTCTACGAAAAATAAGTATTAACTGTTCATATTTTAATGGAAGTTGGTTGTATGAAATTCAAACGTACAGTTATCAATCCTCAGGGATGGATGAAACGAACGTTGCTGGCTAGTGACTGCTACTAGTTGCCAAACCACTCCAGAGATGACAGCACGAGCATTGGATCCTTGTTTGTTGATCTCTTTCATAGGGTTGGTATGCGGAACGAAGAGCCACATCCATCAAGAGGGCGATGCAAGGTGGAACTCTGTACTATAAGTTATCGCGTGCGATCGGGATTTATTTGCTATTTCGTGAAATACTGGAGTTCTTGCTTGTGAGTGGTTGTTTTCTTGTGCTATAAATGATGATGTATGTCAATTGTGTGTTGTTGTAATATAAATGCTTTAGTTTCGTGTGCCTGTAGTGTAAATATGAAACAAAGAAAATGCGGGAATGATGCGATTTTGAAATGACATCACACCGATCAGAGAGTAGTTCAATAGCCATGGATGTAGGAGCGCCAGGGTCTCGCGTTTCTACCGCGTAATCCTAATTGAATTCTAACCATTATGTAATCGAACGATTATTAAGAGAACCATTTAGTATACTTTCTTTTACGGAGAAAAACCGAATTATAAATGAATGTATCTACACAACTTAAGACGTGTGTTCATCATTTCAACAGAAATATTTATGAAACAGACTATTGGATTAGTGGATATGAGGTCTTAAATAAAATTTTATGTTGGCCTTGTTTGTTGTTTTCTCTTGAAAAACGTGCTTGGAATGACGGTCTGTTTGCGTTGATCTCTGCAATTGTTTCGGTTACATCCCCTAAACCAGAAGTCAGGAGTCGCCACTGCGATTAAGACAAATCAAATGACACCTCACTTGCCCTTGCGTGACATTCATACACCGCGCGTCCATTGAATCGACTTAATTTGGCAGCCATTTTGTGGTGACGTCATGTGTATTAGTTCAGCTACCGTGGTCTCATCTCGGACATTCATTCGGCCTTATACTTTAAAATAATCTAACCTTTTTTACAAGCTTCTTTACGTCGCACCGACACAGTTAGGTCTTGTGGTGACGATAGGACAGGAAAGGGCTAGGAGCGGGAAGGGAGTGTCCGTGGCCTAGCTCTTGTCTAGTGTGAAAATGGGAAACCACGGAAAACCATGTTCAGAGCTGCCGAAAGGGGGTTTCGAACCCACTATCTCCCAAATGTAAGCTAACAGCTGCGCGCCCCTATCCGCGCGGCCAACTCGCTGGATGAAATAATATACATTCCCGCATATGGAATACTTTATTATCATTATTCAATCCGTTTACCCTCCACGGTTGGTTCTTCCCCAGGACTCAGCGATGGATTCCACCTCTACCGCCTCAAGGGCAGCGTGAGACATTTGGTCGGGGATACTACTGGGGAGGAGGACCAGTGCCTCGCCCAGGAGGCCTCACCTGCTAGGCTGAACAGGGGCCTTGTAGGGGATGGGAAGACTGGAAGGCATAGACAAGGAGAAGGGAAAGAAGGGACCGTGGCCATGAGTTGGGTACCACACCGGCATTTGCCTTCAGAAGAAGTGAGAAACCACGGAAAACCACTTCGAGGATGGCTGAGCAGGGAATGCAGCCCGCTCTATTCACTTGACCTCCCGAGGCTGACTGGACCCCGTTCGAGCCCTCATACCACTTTTCAAATTTCGTGGCAGTGCCAGGAAATGAACACGGGCCTTCGGGGGTGGTAGCTAATCACACTAACCACCAGTAGCGGCGACTGGGAGTTAAAAGTGTGTGTGTGGGGGGGACGGCACAAAAATATACATACATACATACATACATACACACATACATACATGCATACATTATCATTATAGATTGTTATGCCTTTCAGCGTTCAGTCTGCAAGCCTCTGTGAATTTACTAAACGTCGTCACAATCCTCGATTTGCAACTAGTGTTGTGGCCCCATTTAGTTCTATACCTCTTATCTTTACATCGTTAGAAACTGAGTCTAACCATCGTCGCCTTGGTCTACCTCTACTTCTCTACCTCTACCTCTATATAGAAAAGAAAAAAGCACCGGAGGCCTGGGGAATATAGTTGGTGATAGGCAACAAAATTGAATCAAAATAGCTAAAAATGGTGCTTTATGCTCTCTGAGCAAATTTCGACAGAGAAGTAAATGTTAACAGTTTACCAACTTAACTGCAGTAATAACAGGGTTTTTTTGGGGGAAGGGGTTTTGATTCAACACTATACAATAACATTTTCACCAAAGGAACAATGACACATGTGTGCAACTAAGGTATTTTTTATCGGATAGTAATCGCACTTCTGCACCCTGTTGCGATAGTCTCTACTACCTGCTGTGGTGCTGAAATTCGGTTAGCTGGATCGGATGATATTTTACGCGTATTTCCGCTAATTTTGTATATATTTGAAAAATTAAAGGAAAGAATTAGGTGATAGACAACAGGGTTTTATAAATTGATTTTTTGAAATAATTCCTAGGTTTAGGTGCCTGAAATAGAAAATAGATATAGAAAAATTATTTAATTTTTTCTCCACAAAGTGGGGGTCGACTGCTCCCCTCGTCCCTCCTAATCACCGCTACTGCAGTTAGTACTACACCACAGAGGCGGACATGCAATACTTTTTGAGCTACAATATTTTAAAGTATTCCAGAAAAGTGTTCAATCGATTTTTGCATTAGACTCTCAACTTTAGATCGACATGCTCAACCCGAGGGCCGGTTGTAGAGCTACCACCCTATTCTTCTTAGCGTTCACGTTAGCTTCTACTATTTCAACCCCCACTACTTCTAAAATATTTTTATTTCTCCCCTGAAGGGTAAGGCGGGCCTCTTAGACGGTGGCGCCGCAGCTCAGGCCGGGAGATTTGTTACGGCGAAGGAGATGCTCGGAGGTGAGGAGGTTGGCGGCCGTGGCCTATATTAGGAACTATCCCGGCATTCGCCTTAGTACAGGAGAATGGAAATCCACGGAAAACCATTCTCAGGACAACCGACGATTGGGGCCAGCCGTGAGGTCCAGCCCTGACCCGTCTCCCGAATGCAGAGGCGTAGAGCCACTGGCGACCCTTCCTCTGGTCGGTTGCCCGGTCGGAGTGCAGAGCTGTTGGACCACGGACCAGCCGTGGCCACTTACGGGCCGAGACCCACTCTGCATCTACTGACTACCATTCCAAGAACCTCGCTGGCTTTTACGGAGCTGGCTTTACAGTAGTTTTACCGAGCGAGTTGGCCGTGCGGGAGAGAAAATGGCTGAGTGCACAACGTCTGTTGTCTCCCGTGAGGAATTAAATTAAATTTGTAATGGTATGTGCCGGGAGTTCAGGGAAAGTCTTAATTGTAGCTTTGACCACAGTCATACCAAATCTTCGAAAGATAATTTTATGCGCAATCTCAGAAATGCCGCTTGACGAACGTTTCTGTCTTTTTTCAGGCCGCTGTGCTGGTTCCGCAAACACCGTCGTTCCCTATACATTTCAAGAAAAGTTATGTTAGTAATCGTCACTCCATTTTGGAGCCATAATTACGCGAAGAGCTTACAAAGTATTTAAATTATCGAGCCCATGCAGGCGGCTGCACCTCTCGGTTGACACAAGCGAACTGGCGCAAGAGAAATATACAGCTACTGGACTGTCACGTTCACACGGCGCCAATTGTCGCGACAGTACTGGACTCCGGAGGCGGGCGGCGCAGCTGGGCGCAGTTGGCTGTCCTCAGTCTACTCTTAGAGAAAATCGATTTTCTGGGCATGTGTGAGGGTAATTGCCTAGATAGCTGGACCAAAGTGTTCACATGTAGCCAATAATTGTAAGCTAGTCAACTGTCTTCCGTCAGTGGTATTACTGGTTACCCATTTTCGCACCAGGCAAATGCTGGGACTGTACCTTTAGTTAAGGCCACGGTCTCTTCCTTCCCCCTCCTAGCCCTTTCCTATCCCATCGTCTCCATAAGACCTATCTGTGTCGGTGCGACGTAAAGCAAATTGGCGGTTTTACTTTTTACTGTATTAATTTACCTTCAATGAAAAAATGAAATGCCGTATGGCTTTTAGTGCCGGGAGTGTCCGAGGACTAGTTCGGCTCGCCAGATGCAGGTCTTTCGATTTGACATCCGTAGGCGACGTGCGTGTCGAGATGAGGATGAAATGATGATGAAGACGACGCATACACCCAGCCCCCGTGCCAGCGAAATTAACCAATTATGGTTAAAATTCCCGACCCTGACGAGAATCGAACTTGGGACCCCTGTGACCAAAGGCCAGCACGCTAACCATTTGGCCATGGACCCGGACTTACCTTCAGTGTGTACTGTACGATAGAGACTCCTTACATCCGGCACCTTGGGGGAATGTCAACATAGTGGTCTTTGGTTGAGAAGGTGCTAGGTTCAATTCCCACCACGTCAGAGATTTCAGTCGCATTTGTTTAATTCTCCTGGCTCGGGGACTGAATTCGGGACTGAGTGTTTGTGTTAATTGTAATATTCACCTTTTATTTCACACACAAAGTTCCACATTGCCAAACACCACAAGAAACACGCAATGGTTAATCCCTCCCTCCATATACGGTTGGTATTAGTATTATGTAAAGCGCTTGCCGCTACCTTGAGTCTACGACACTCACGTGGAAGATGACGTATCCAGCATATGACTTCATAATGCGAAGATTATGTCTGTACTGCGATAAGATAACAACCATAAGCTAATATTGCTACTACTTTATCACTAGCCGCAAATATTTACTCTTGTGCTCAACAGAATGAGAAGGGTATTAACGCTTGGCAGTAACTTTAATACTATTATTTCATTCAGATTTGGTTTTAAATTCGTAGGAATTGTAACTTTGTGATAAACAACTTTTAATAATAATAATCATAATAATAATATAATAGTGTTAATGATAATAATAATAATAACGCTATTTGCTTTACGTCCCATTAACTACTTTTACAGTTTTTCGGAGACGCCGAGGTCCCATAGGAGTTCTTTTACGTGCCAGTAAATCTACCGACACGAGGCTGGCGTATTTGAGCACCTTCAAATACCTCCGGACTGAACCAGGATCGAAACCGCCAAATTGGGGCCAGAAGGCCAGCGCCTAAACCGTCTGAGCCACTCAGCCCCGCAAACAACATTTAGTCTTGTGTTTTAACCTACAAGAATAGTCCATGTAATGAGATATTCGTAGCTAATTATGCACGCTGTTTGATGATAATAATAATTTTACCGGAGGTACACCAACTCCGTATATTTAATCTAAGCGCCTTTTAAATGGCCCTTTGTAATACGAACAGTGAAACCGCTAGTGGAAGAAATTTGAACGTTATCGTCAGATGCCTCTACTGTCGATTTATATGCTCCCTCTGGTGAGAGGATGGACAATTAAATTTCAAGATAATTTTTTTAAATTATTGGTTGCCTAAACGGAATTGTTTGTAAATTGTTTTTGGTGTTCTAAGGTTACTAGCAATTCCATCTCTTCCCGCCTGTTTAAAATTGTAGCCAATCAAGAATTTGTTATATTTATTTAATGAACCAATAGTATTTGTGGGTGTGTCCAGGGCCTCGGCCCAGAGAATTCCGGAACCTTCATATCCGCTATAAAAGCTGGGACCTTTCGGGCCATGTTGTCTTTCGATCCCTTCAGTCAAGAGGTTTAGAGTGTGTTGATAGAGGAGGCAGGGGGCTTGCCTCGTCCATCTCCGTAGGCCCACCAGCTCAAGGTAATGGCAGACATCTTTTAATCATGTCATAGTCTCAGAGAGCTAGTCTGAGGGGAAGGTTTCAAGATCCTCTGTTAATGTAAATCTTTCAATATAACTCTTTAAACATGTCTAAAGACCTTAGTCGAAGGGATTAAATAGTGTGAACCCTCTTTCATGCCCCTTCAGCTTGGTATTGAGGTGACTATGATTTCTTAAACTTTAAAATTTATCGCTGCTCTTTGTAATTTAAAATTTTCTCTCCATCTAGTCACCTCCGTATTTTAGAATTTTCAAGTGAACTTCAAAGGGGTGCAAGTGTTTGCCTTCTAACATTTTTTCGGCCAATAACTTAAACCTTTTCTTTATCTATATATATATATATATATATATATATATATATATATATATATTTTGCTAGTTGCTTTACGTCGCACCGACACAGATAGGTCTTACGGCGACGATGGGACAGGAAAGAGCTAGGAGTGGGAAGGAAGCGGCCGTGGCCTTAATTAAGGTACAGCCCCAGCATTTGCCTGGTGTGAAAATGGAAAACCATTTTCAGGGCTGCCGACAGTGGGGTTCGAACCTACTATCTCCCGAATACTGGATACTGGCCGCACTTAAGCGACTGCAGCTATCGAGCTCGGTCTTTTCTTTATCACTAAGGCCAGGTAGAATAGGTACTTATTGCCTCTGTTGATATTTAACTATTTAAATGTAACTTAGACTGTCGAGCGATGAAGACAGTGGAAAATGATTGTTGCTAACCTAATGTAAAAGTTGAATTGTGTCTTTGAAAGGCTGGAATCTTGTAAGTTTTGGAGAGTAGTCTCCTTACTTGTAATGATTGGAACAGTAGTGCTCTTGGTAATAGTGTAACCTAACTCATCTCTTTATTGTACCTGTTTTGAAACAATTATTGTTTATAGAGCTGTAGAGCTCCCCTCATGTCTTTACAACTGTTATGTGTTAGTTTAACAAAGTTTAAAACCTGAAAAGAAACAAAAAAAATCAAGGAAAGAAAATTTCAAATTTTGGAGTTTTAAATTATACTTTGATCTTTCCTCTGTCCGTAGCCGTGTTAATACACCGGATCCGTGTGAGATCTCCGAAGTTAAGCAACATTGGGCATGGTCAAGATTTGGATGGGTTGCCACGCGCTGTTGGTGAGGGGGGGGGGGTAAGGGAATGGAGGAGCGGAAAGGAACTGGCCACCCTACCGTACGTAAGCTCCGGCTCAGGCACACCTCTGCGGAGGTTCGGACCTGCCTTCGGGCAGAATACACCCTTACCTTATCTAACTTCTAATGGTATAGATTAACTCTGTGTAGGAAACTGTCCAGTAGGAATTGGTTACCGAGCTGGAGGTCAACGACATGGAATTGTACACTATTTACCAACACATAATTGGGCACCTGTCGGCAATATTTATTCTGTAGTTGTCACCCCGTAAGAACTCGAAGAACGACCTCTTGCGGTTTTAACAGCATCCGTCCCGCTCAGAATGCTCTCGACATGTGTGTACAGGACATCCATTGGGATTAATCGCTATTCCTCGTGCAACCATTCCGAGAGTTGCACAGTGGATTTTGGCCGCTCCTCCCGGTACCTCACCCTGCGGTCCAATTCGTCTCGAAGTTGTTCCGTTGGATTGAGGTCGCGACTTAAGGTGGCCATTCCAATCGGCGAACATTGTAGTAGCCCCCGAAACATGGCATTGTCATCATTGTCGTCCTGGAAGTAACAAGGGTCCATTCCGTTAAAACACCACCATATTGGGCGCATTTCATTATACAGAATGTTACAGCATGTCTCTGTGTTCTTGCTGCCACGGATAAACTCCAGCGGTCCCACGGCGAGGTAAGAGAAACAGCCTCCAACACGTCCATCGGACCAAAATTGTGTGAATACCGAATCTTCTGGAATATCCGATTTGGTGGGCCTCTGTTCTCAATGTTGCATTAGAATTAGATACTCCCGTTGCTGCATGAAACTCCTGTCGGTAGTGTCCTAGTTTTACTGTTTCACTTTTCAGGGTTCTGCGATTTCTATCCGTCAAAGGCTTAGGTCGCCCAGAACGTGCAACACATCCTGCGTCGACTACAGCGACTCTAGCGACACTTATTGCTACTGTCCGTCGACACCCACACACCAAACTCGAACACGGCGATTTATAGTTGCTTGAAAACGTGTCTAGACAGGTGGACTGAGTGGTGCTTCCAAATCCAACCATTCGGAAAATGAGCATTCAGTGTGTTGCGTACATTTGCTTTGAAATGCATGAAAATAGCACGGACACCTGTATCTTGTTCAATTTTAAGTATCTGAAGGGAAACAAAACGCATGCACTGAACTTTCTGCTGAGCGATCCACATCGTACTGGCCTGGCTATACAACACACGTGCAGACGCGCTGTTCATAGCGAGGGTTACATTACTTGGTCAGGGTCAACGTCAGGCAGTTGTTTAAAAAAAACCTCCCTTCTCCTCTTCAGTTCGAGA
The DNA here is from genome assembly GCF_040414725.1 of Anabrus simplex. Taxonomy (NCBI): domain Eukaryota; kingdom Metazoa; phylum Arthropoda; class Insecta; order Orthoptera; family Tettigoniidae; genus Anabrus; species Anabrus simplex. The sequence goes on from NC_090271.1 coordinate 91,950,818, forward strand.
TCACAATCGTCTCAACATATCCATCCAACTTTGAGCAGCATTTTTTTAAATGTGGGCATGCTTTTCCTATAATTCTGCATTTATTTATAGGAAGTAATGAATGCTCTCTCTGCCTAGTTGGTGGCTATCCGTGGCTGGGTGAGAAGAATGTTTATTCAGTCGTTCATGCACGAACACAATTCAGTCATGAAATATTTAATTCACTAGTTCATGCATTCATTCATTCATTCATTCATTCATGAAACTCTCTCCCAGGTTTGTGGTTATCCGTGACTGGGATTACGTTGCTAGCTGGCATTACGTTGCAGTTACCGAAACAATGCCGTTGATGGCGGGTACACAACGGCTTCTGTTGTTAACTAATATTCATGCTATCATGATTTTTCCGGATTCCAACTGTTGGATAACCTGCTGTGGAGTTTATTTCTCATTGCACTTTGTCGTTGTGCTGTGAACTGCAGTCTGGTATAATTCCATTTCCCACAGAGGATACTACATTGTTTCGAGCTTTATGTAAACGGCGACATTAGAGGGTAGGTAATGCATTTGATTAAATTACACTAGTGCGAATTCATAACATAACTGTGAGATGCTAAACTATTCGCTAAACTGTAATGTTCTAGTTTCAACCAGACAACACGAGTAAGAAAATTCAGGTGGAAACGCTACCCCTGTAACACGAGGTATTCATGAAGTACAGAGCTAACTTAGAACTTCATTAACTTTGTTCTGCATTTTTCTTTATTCGTAATATTAAAAGACGCGTTTTGATAGATAGGGCTGGAGGGAGGAGCATTGCACGCGTCAGAACACGGAGTTGCCACATTCCTGCATTCCTTTCTCCTTCCGTTAACTTCCGACTCACTTGTTCGTTCAGATCGCTGTGTTCTGTTGTACGTAACTTAGAAGTGAGAGTTTTGGCAACTCCAAGCTGCACCAGCCGACCATCAGACTTATCTCAATGGCAACCGCAGTAGGTCCGCCCACGTTTCCATGGTAATCATGCCCCCTACTCCCTTCTCCCCGCCCAGACAGGCAGTAAACGGACATCCCTCTAAGAACTGTCAGATCTCATCTTTCAATATTACGACTATAGCTACATGATTTCATTCGCCACCTCAAGGGTGAAGCGGGCCACTTGGTGGGTAACGCTCTCTCTGGCCAAGGGAAGAGATGAGTTTGGAGGTAAGATGAAAGGAGATTGGAGGTGAGAAACAAAATTGTCTTTGTTAAAGGATTTCTGGGTGAGGCGATAATGCAGGGAGATGGGAAAAGCGGAGTGGTCTATGTCTGATGAAGGATTGAGGGCAAGTCGTTTAGGCTACCTACTTCAGAATATGTCTGGCTACGTGGCAGTGGCGGCGCGTGGGTAAAACGTCTGGGGTTCACGCTTTTAAAAATGTATTGTTATCAGTGGCGGAGATAAGGACCGCGCAGACCCCCTGGGCTTGGCTTGTGAGGGGCCCGTGACTCTTTCTTAATTCAGTAGCTGAAGAATGATTTTACATATTGATAAAGCTACAGCACACAACACAGTATTATTTATATTACACAGGGTTATTCCAAACGTAGGCTGTCTTCGTGCAGAGCTTCTCTCGTCATTAGAAGTACGGTAGTTATTTCTGAAGGAATGTGGGTTTTCCAACCTGTTCCAATAATAACCATTCCTTGCTACAACTCAAACAACAACAACAACAACAACAACAACAACAACAACAACAACAAGGCTTTTGAAGTAATTAGCCAGTTCTGAGAACCCAGTAGTAAGCGAATATGCGATAACAAGGACAGCCTTCTTATCTAAATTCTAAATACTGAAATTTCGAGCCTTTTTATAATTCTCGGCAGTCAGTGTAGCTAAGTAAGCCTACGATGGGCGGTTGAGTTGTAAATAGTAGTAAATTATTCGGTTCTAGGAACGTGATAATTTCTTAAATTGTGACGGTCAGCGTGTTTTGGTTACTATAATTGGAATATGCATTTCTTGTGTGTGTGCTTTTGTGTGTGTGTGTGTGTGTGTGTGTGTGTGTGTGTGTGTGTGTGTGTGTGTGTGTGTGTGTGTGTGTGTGTGTGTGTGTGTGTGTGTGTGTGTGTGTGTGTGTGTGTGTGTGTGTGTGTGTGTGTGTGTGTGTGTGTGTGTGTGTGTGTGTGTGTGTGTGTGTGTGTGTGTGTGTGTGTGTGTGTGTGTGTGTGTTCGTACCATATATGTGTATTATTTTTATTCCTTCGGATTTGAAAACTAATTAACTAATTTGTGTATTTTTTAAATAATAATAATAATAATAATAATAATAATAATACATTATCGTTTTTGCTGTTCATTTTAATAATATACAACCTTGTGCTACGAAATAAACTTGTACCGAGCTCGATAGCTGCAGTCGCTTAAGTGCGGCCAGTATCCAGTAATCGGGAGATAGTGGGTTCGAGCCCCACTGTCGGCAGATTGTTTTCCGTGGTTTACCATTTTCACACCAGGAAAATGCTGGGGCTGTACCTTAACTAAGGCCACGGCCGCTTCCTTCCAATTCCTAGGTCTTTCCTATCCCATCGTTGCCGTAAGACATATCTGTGTCTGTGCGTCGTAAAGCAAATAGCAAAAACAAAATAAATAAGTAAATAAATAAATAAACTTGTAACTTTCCTTATCAGGAAACGAGGGGCCCATTTTCAATTATTGCGGGGGGGGGGGGGCAAGGTTCTTAGCGCCGCTACTGATTGTTATGTAACGTGACTTTCCTTTGAAGGCGCATGGCTCGAAGAACTTACCAAAACAGTGGGAAATGAAAGAGAGAGAATATCTCGTGTAATTAATTACCGTACCTTAAGGTTATCCAGTTTCATGTGTGGAATAACTGCTTCAAGAACTTGTTAGGCAGACTTCTGTTATTTATGCTCTTGTTTCGACGTATTTTGCTGTTTACTTTTCATAAAACACTTATTTGCTAATTAAAAACATGCATTACTTACATAAGCTTAGGATACATACGCCTGTTGGTGTTATACAAATCATAGTTACACAATATTCTGGTTGATTGGATTTAATTATATCACTATATACCCCTCCAGGTTTGGTTTTTTCTTCGGACACAGCGAGGGATCTTACCTCTCTCTCCTCAAGGGCAGTGTCCTGGAGGATGAGACATTTGATCGGGGATACAATGGCCAGGCGGCCTTCCGTGCTATGCTGAACAAGGACCTTGTGGGGGAAGGGAGAGGCAGGGAAGAAGGACTTAGCTACCGTGGCTTTAAGTTATCACTAGAGCCCGGATTTCTATGCAAATGCATGTTTTTAAATAATCTAGTTACACTTCTCAAATTTTGCAAATATTCGTTTTATGACTTAACGATTCCAAACAACCGTTCTTTTTCCGTGCATATTTGCATGTTTTGACCTTTATAGGAGAAAATGCATGCATAATGCATATTTTGATGATTTGGGATTTAATAGCGAATATTTGGACGTTTATATTGCATAACATGACTTTTCTTCCGACTTTGGCGTAGACTATATATAATGTTAAGTTGCATGATAGTGTCTTTTATGAATGTTGGTTTGCAGAATTTGGGGCCATTTTACCGCTTTATATGTCTGTTATTGAGAGACGGATAGAATTAGAATGTATTCATGGCATCCTACCTGACAACCAAAGTTAGTACATACCGTAAAAATCCTATAATCCAATTAGCCAAGCACTTTCTTATGTGTTACATGAGTAAACGTTGACGTAAGCTGGAAGGCCTGGTGCTGACCGCTGTAATTCTAAGACAAGCATCATCGATTCAGGATTGGGCTTTGGAAGCAGTCCCTTGCTCAGTAATATTGTTTCTGGGAATGTGAGGCATTGCGGGTCGGATCCACTGATTGTTCTAAATTCATACTCGTCATTTCATTCTTCGTCTCATTTCGTACCATAGGGGCCGATGACCTAGCTGTTAGGCCCCTTTAAAAAACAAGCATCGTCACCTACACCATCATTAAATGTTCTTCAATAATATTATTTGGAAACGTGGAATTAATTTTTCAAAAGAGGTAACCTCCAACTTACTTTGTTTACGTTCGAATCTTTACCTGTTATTGAAGACATTCAAACGTGTCTGCGATCATCGCACGGAGAAGTAGCTGCGGCAGCTAGATATAAGCTGAACAAAGTCATCCGGCCAAATCCTGATTTTGAATTCATCAGGCTTATAAAAGATATATTGTATGGTGAAAATGCAAAAGATGTACAATTTGACCTCACCTTGTCCCAAATGTCTTCATTTAAGTATGCACCTGTCACTTCTTATGACGTAGAAATATTATTTTCTGTGTTTAAAAAATGCACTGACAGATAAACGGATGAGATTAAGTGAAGACAATTTGGAGAAATTATTTGTCGTACAATGGTTCAAAGGGAACCGAAAATGTAACCATGTGAACTGAATTTTGATAGCGCATATTTTCCACTTTATTATGCATGTTTTGCTATATGATAGTGCATGAATGCATGCATATTTTCAGATTTGATAGTGCATGGAAATCCGGGCTCTAGTTATCACTATCAGATATCCTGTATATATATATTTGTCAAAGGCAGTTTCTTGACGTGATCACATGAATAATTGTTAGCAAGTATTGTATTTACCAGTTACTAAAGTTCTGATTCTTATAATAATAATCCTCTCTGAAAGCATACTCTTTCGACTTCGCGGTACAACGCTTGACTTATTGATCCCGGAGAGGTGTCGGAAGTAGTGTGACGTAGAGGGAAGCGGAAATAGATAAATATTTTATTATCTCGTGACTACACGTGGTGAATGGGTACTCCGCGGAACGTGAGTCGTGATGGAACGCTGTCCCTCGGTGTCTGTTATGTTCTGCTGAAAGGAGAGATTGTTTGGCGTATGGTCGCTTTTTATTCCATAACTACAGTCCGGCACGCGGTGCGCATTTGTCTCTCTGATCGTGAGTCACACAATCTATTAAATTAGGATTGAGTGGCTGACTTTCTGACGTGAGACTGTCAATATACAACTACTACTCAGTGACGTAACGAGTGTGATCCAGGCCCACTCAGAACCTATGAATAACTAATACAAACGTAATTACAGCAAATAGAGCTAATGCAATATATTGTCAAATTATATGAACAAAGAGATTATTCATTACTGTAAGATTATTAAAAAATACTGTTTTGAGAAGTTTTATTTGACTGTCTGAGTTGTTTACCGGCTAAGCTGCTGAACTTCCAACGCAACTGTGTGTTCTTAGATATTTGTACTTAAAATTGGTTTCATTTTTCAGTAACTACAGAACTGTGCTCTGTAACCGATACTGAAATCTCAGTGATAATAATGTAAAAATATACGAACAATATTAAATAAAAAACTGTTCAAATTAAAAATGAAATCGCGCATGGCTTTTAGTGTCGGGATGTGTCCGAAGACTTCGGCTCGCCAGGTGCAGGTCTGTTGATTTGACGCCTGTAGGCGATCTGCGCCTCGTAATGAGGATGAAATGATGATGAAGACGACACATACACCCAGTCCCCGAGCCAGGGGAATTAAGCAATTATGGTTAAAATTCCCGACCCTGCCGGGAATGGAATCCGGGAGCCCTATGACCACAGGTCAGCGCGCTAACTATTTAGCAATGGAGCCGGGCACTGTTTAGATAAAGTTTGCAAAATATAAAAACGCACAACTGATCAGGCTATAATTACCCACGGTGTAAGTACACCATGTTTGAGTCCGGCTCCATGACTAAATGGTTATATGTCTTCTCACGAGAGTTTAATCCTGATGTAAACATGGTTATTCCACGCCTCCACGAAATAAAGATTTGTGGTTCGCTGAGAGTGTAGTACCGATCTCCACCCCGTTAACGTCTTGTGTTCGGACGTACAGGGCTGCGCATAGCATACGACAACAGTGCGCAGATCTGAACTTCTGAATAAACGACTGAACCTGGATTCTGTTCACTTATAATAGTTTATTGAACACATTCTGAGCGGTTTTCCTCTTTTGTGCTTCATTACACGCGATGGTCCTACCTCTTGCTCCATTTCTCTCACTATGAATACTGACACTGACTGCTGCTACAAGATGCAACACATCTGCACACTGTACAGCTGGGGACTTTCCCTCACTACGAGAAGACTTCCTGTATTACACCATAGTGATGGACACTATCGAATGTGGACTATCGAAATATTCGATAGTTTTATACTATCGAAATATTCGATTGTTTTAAACGGTATTCGAATGCAGCTGTTCCCTCCCACATCCCCTTCGCTAGAAAAGCGAATTAATTTACGACTTCTGCCGATTGGCAGCCGATTCAGTTCGTATGAAATCGGAAGAATTCTCTCTCTCTTTTTCTCTCTCAAACCCAAGCACATGATATCTGTGAGGAAACGCCGGGATTTAAGAACAAATTGAAATGCATTCTAATCATAACACTGCACATTAACCAATTGAAATGCCCAGATACTTAGTTTTCTATTTTATTTTGAAATGGTCATGTAAATTCTCATAATGCAGGCCTACAGGAAGTGCAGCAATATCATTGTACTTTAAAGTGTCCACTGTTACCCTTAAACATGTAAATATTACTTCCAAATATATGCAATTACCTACTGTGTATAATGTAAAGGTACTTGATTTTATACATTATTTTCAGTTGTCATGTGAATTGTGATAAAGTAGGTCTACAGAAAATACTGCAATGACATTTCAAAGTGGCTACTGTTAGGTACACTTAAAAATGTAGGTATTACTTCCAAATATAGGCCTATATAATTGCTGTGTACAATGTACAGACACAACTATAGATATTACTTCGAAATTTATATAATTACTGTGTGGAATGTAAGGGTATAGCTGTTTGGTACAGTTGCAAAATTATTTTGTACTTTTCCATTTTCCATATGACAGTCTTATAAGCTGCATGAAAATTTGTGTTGTATGACATGATTTGTTCACCATTCGATTTCCACAGAATTTGTGGTTTTATCCGCGATAATGACCTATTTAATTTATGATCCATCTAAAAAATGTACAACGCAGAGGATTTTGTCCTAACCTAACAGTTAGGCTATTACTTGCCGTCTTCTTGTAAGAATTTTAGGTTATGAAATATCACAAATTAAACGTAATAATACAGCTAAAATGGGCTACTTTTACATTATTACAGAAAATGTCCTATGTTTCTTTAAACCTAATTCTTAAGTGTCAATTGTGAATATATTACTATTTTGCTGTATATTATAGGTATATATTTGAAACCACTGAAATATTATGTGTTCAATGGGTTTATTTCATTGTTTACTCGATCACGTTAGTCATTTCTTCTGGACTCACGAATAAGTAAAGCTAATGAAAATAACAGAAAAAGTAACAGGAAACTATCGAATGTGATTCTCCTTAAAGCCGTAAACAACTAAAAGAAACCGAATGCAAGGCTAGCGAAAAAGCGAATGAAAACAATCGAATGAATATTCGATAGTTTTCTTATAGAATCGAATAGTATTCGATTGTTAAAAGTATTCGATAGTGCCCACCACTATACCACGCCTTGTACCTTCATTTCTAGTTATTTAATGGCTGTTTATTAAAACAAAACCATATATATACCGGTATATATGACGAACATATTTTAAATTTGATTACGTACTCCTACAAACCCTCTAAATGTAATGAACTAAACTAAAATAAAATTAATGCCACGTACTACTATTCTTAGAGCTCGCATACAGTCGAGTGAGTGAGACGGTTGCTTCTCCAATCAACTACGTCCAGGTCCACGTGCAAAGGCAACGTGCTCCGCCTATTTGTTTACATCAGGATTAAACTCTCGTGAAAGGACATATAGCGTGCTGGCCTTTGATCACAGGAGTCCCGGGTTTGATTCCTGGCAGGGTCGGAAATTTTAACCATAATTGGTTAATTTCGCTGGCACGGGGGCTAAGTGTATGTGTCGTCTTCATCATCATCATTTCATCTTCATCACGACGCGCAGGTCGCCTACGGGAGTCAAATCAAAAGACCTGCATCTGGCGAGCCGAACTTGTCCTCGGACACAAAGAGCCATACGCTATGGCGACGATGGGATAGGAAAGGGCTAGGAGTAGGAAGGAAGTGGCCTTGGCATTGATTATGGTGCAGCCATTTGCCTGTTGTGAAACATGGGTAACCATGGAAAACCATCTTCAGGACTGCCGACAGTGGGGTTCGAACCCATTATTCCCCGATCTTACTAAGTATTGTATTAGGAGTAGTGAAAATTGTAATTCATTGCGTAGAGTACAAAAATATTTTGTCGAACCCACTTACGGTATTCTCCTAGGTAATATATCCTCTTCCATTCGCCTCACCTCCTAAATTAGCCCTCATCTCATTGCGAGTGCCCTCCTGTCTTTATCACCATCAGTCTGTACCAACCGACTGAGTTGGCTACTTGGTGCGAACCTTGTGGCTGTAAGCTTGCATTCGGGAGATTATGGGTTTGAATCCCAACACCGACAAATCTGAAGATTGTTTTCCGTGGTTTTCTATTTTCACACCATGATAATTAGGGCGACGGGTGTTACCATTCGAACGTCACCGATAACCCATTTTAGTTAGTACTACGATGAACAGTATTTAGAAAGAATTTTAAAATCCTTGAGGTGGTAGTCATGCATTATTATGATAATTGTAATTGAATCAAAATGCAATCTACCTCAGCCTTTTCATTTAATTTTCTGCGACTTGTTGTTGTGACAATTACCCGAACACAGTTGAAACCTATGAGCCTTATGCTGGCTGTCATAATTTTGTCTGTCATAGATCAATTCCTGTGCTCCTGTAACATATTACGTTGTTGTTGCAGCTGTTATAATACTTTCCATCGCAGCCTTCGTAATCAACGTGCTGTGTAAATAGTGGAATGCCGTTATAGTTGTGATAAATAGACCCGACCATGGCCTTCTTAAATACTCTTACGCAATATGTACCACCTCACTGCCTTGCACAGCCTACTGAATCACTGAGTCCTATAACATGTACTATGGACTGGTACAATTGTAGCAAATATCACAGCATTCTTCAGCATTCTCACGGAGTTTGTGGAAACTTGCCCTCGCTCCCCAAACAACGTATGCCACAGTCTTGTTCAAGGTGGGAGTGAATTCTGGGGACAGATTTCGGAGGTCGTTCAGGGATGTTTTTGCTTTACGTCGCACTGACACAGATAGGTCTCATAGCGACGATGGGGGACAGGAAAGGGATAGGAGTGGGAAGGAAGCGGCCGTGGCCTTAATTAAAGTACAGCCCCAGCATTTGCCTGGTGTGAAAATGGGAAACCACGGAAAACCATTTTGAGGGCTGCCGACAGTGGGGTTCGAACCTACTATCTCCCGCATACTGGATACTGGCCGCACTTAAACGACTGCAGCTATCGAGCTCGGTGGCGGAAAGTTTTGATGTAATGTTCGCTGAAAATTTGTTTCCGAGTAACTGATCTGTTCTTCTTCTTAAACTCGACTGCCTTTCCTCTTTTTATTTACTCGGATTTTTTTAAATAAACTGTTTTGACAATTTGCTTTACGTCACAGATAGGTCTTATGGCGACCATTGGAGAGGACAGGGCTAGAAGTGGGGAAAGAAGCGACCGTACCCTTAATTAAGGTACGGTTCGCCAACGCGCTACGGGATCATCATTACAGTACGAACAGTGCCCAGCAGTTAGCAGTGATGGAAAAAGTACTTGATAATAATAATGTTATTTGTTTTACGTCCCACTAACTACTCTTTTACGGTTTTCGGAGACGCCGAGGTGCCGGAATTTAGTCCCGCAGGAGTTCTTTTACGTGCCAGTAAATCTACCGACAAGAGGCTGACGTATTTGAGCACCTTCAAATACCACCGGACTGAGCCAGGATCGAACCTGCCAAGTTGGGGTCAGAAGGCCAGCGCCTTAACCGTCTGAACCACTCAGCCCGACGACAAGTACTTGAAAAACGTTGTATGAAATGAAAATCCACAGTCTGTTTCCAGTCACTCAACCGGGTCAGGAATGGAATCTAGCGGCGAGGATAGGAATTGTGTCGTCTGCCGAAGCCTGTCGCACTTCTCTGGGGCAATGATTAATAACTGACAGATGAAATAAAATGATATTGGAGTGTGTTGGCTGAGAGGAAAGATGATAGGAAAAACCGGAGTACCCGGAGAAAACCCTGTCCCGCCTCCGCTTTGTCCAACACAAATCTCACATGGAGCGACCGGGATTTGAAGCACGGAACCCAGCGGTGAGAGGCCGGCTCGCTGCTGCCTGAGCCACGAAGGCTTTACCTGAGAAATATTTTACTCATTTACACATTACTTTTTCAATAAGTAATGAAAATCCACAGCGTGTTTCCAGTCATTCGACCAGGTCAGGAATGGACCCAGACGAGTGCGACAGGCTTCGGCAGCCGGCACAATTGATATCCTCGCAGCTGGATGGGGGACTTCTTCAACAAGTATTAGGTAAAACTTCAAGTAAAAATACAATTACTTCACATATCGCCAGTCCTCAGGAAATTACGAACACTTTTGACATTTCCTTCCTTTTTTTAATGCATGGGCCTGGATTGATACCAAAGTTTGTAACGAAAGGTCATTTTGTGTTTTTTCCAATTTTTATCTTAGAGTGGGTATCATCGCTAAATATGAGGTTCGTGTCGGAGAAGGAGATAATAATTTCGTGTGGCTATTTCTAGCCGGGTGCAGCCCTTGTAAGGCAGACCCTCCGATGAGGGTGGGCGGCATCTGCCATGTGTAGGTAACTGCGTGTTATTGTGGTGGAGGATAGTGTTATGTGTGGTGTGTAAGTTGCAGGGATGTTGGGAACAACACAAACACCCAGCCCCCAAGCCATTGGAATTAACCAATGAAGGTTAAAATCCCCGACCCGGCCGGGAATCGAACCCGGGACCCTCTGAACCGAAAGTCAGAACTCTGACCATTCAGCCAACGAGTCGGACAGAGAAGGAGATGATACCTTGGAACTTGAGGAGGGGACGGATGGCCACGGCTTTACCGTGGCTCTACGCCTCTGTATTCGGGAGACGGAGAAGGGCTGGTCCCCACCGTCGGCTGTCCTGAAAATGGTTTTCCGTGGTTTTACACTAAGGTGAATTCCGGGACAGTTCTTAGTACAGGCCACGGCCACCATCCCTTCCACCTTCTCCGCACATCTCCTTCTCCGATACAAATCTCCTGGCCTGAGAGACGGCGTCACCGTCCAGGGGGCCCGCCTCCCCCTTCTGGGGAAGAATGAAAGCATTTAGTAGTAGTACCTTGGAACTTTCAAAATAACTTGTTACCATGTTTATTTTAGTTAGTGATTTATCGAATTTCAGATAATTTACTGTTTACTTTGGGAAATAATTTGTTCTTAAAATTCTCATCGCTAAGCCTCGATCTGTTGACGGAATGTAGGTAGATAAAAATAAAAATGATGAAAAACGATCTTTCGAAAGTTCCAAGGTATCATGTTTAGCCTCATCTCGTGATGATAGCCACTTAATGTCACTAATCTAAAAAACACACACACAAAATGAAGTAATATATATTTTTGCAAACATTGTACTATGCGAAAGGATGTCAGTGATGTGCTTTCTCCTAACGACGTCGAGGCTTAGCGATGAGAATCTTAGGAACCAATGAATCTATTTGTGAAGTAAATGGCAAATTATTTGAAGCGTAAAACGTTATTAACTAAAATTATGGAAAACGATCTTTCGAAAGTTCCAAGGTATCATGTTTATCCTCACCTCGTGATGGTAGCCAGTTAATGTCACTAATAAATGCTGGGGCTGTACCTTAATTAAGGCCACGGCCGCTTCCTTCCAACTCCTAGGCCTTTCCTATCCCATCGTCGCCATAAGACCTATCTGTGTCGGTGCGACGTAACGCCACTAGCAAAAAAAAATACTGTCACAAAACTAAAAAAAGAACACAAACACCAAATGAAATAATATCTTTTTCTTGCAAACTTTGTATTATGCGAAAAAATCTCATCTCATTTCATTTAAGACTAGCGTTCTGTAAAGTAATTGTAATTTTGTCCGGCCACACGGTGTAGGGGGCAACGCGTCCGCCTGTCACTCGGCAGCCCCGGGTTCGATTCCCGGCCGGGTCAGGGTGTTTTAATTGTAACGATTAGTATCTCTCGCCTGGGGACTGGGTATTTGTGACGTCCTTAATATTCCTTTCCTCACACACAACATTCCACACTACCGCCATTCCAATTACACGCAGGTTCATACAGTATGGTGCCAGTAGGGGCAAAAGATCCACATGGGTCAACGCCCCGAACAAATAGCATTTTATCAACAAAAAATTGTAATTTTACTGATTACTTGCTGAAATAGTAATTTGTAATTCTGTTATCGAATATAATATTTTCTCAGCTTGTTGTAACTCAACCCAATTACGTTCTTCTTGTACTCTTCCCATTACTGCAGATAACCCTGGCCAGACAGGTTTATTGGTATCCCATTTTACAACAGGCAAATGCTGGGGCTGTACTTTAATTAAGGCCACGGCCGCTTCCTTCCAACTCCCAGGCCTTTCCTATCCCATCGTCGCCATAAAACCTATCTGTGTCGGTGCGACGTAAAGCAACTAGGAAAAAAGAATTCTGCCATCACTACCCAGCTAACAAAGGAACAAAGTATTTTTTCCTTTAAATTCCATTGTCTAATTCGCTAATTTCTGCATCATCTGACTTCATTCGATAGCATTCCATTCATTTCGCTTTAGATTTGTATATTTCTTAATCATTTTTCATCTTGTACTTCTCCTTCTTCTGGAATGTCCACATTGCACACCTGATCTAGCACGTGACATTTTTTACGAGAGAATTGTTGAATGAATTAAATCTTCAGGTGAAGTAAACACTGGTGTTTCAGCTGTATCAAGACCGCAATATACGCTGGACTGTATTTCTTTTAATTTTATTTGCTATTTGTTTAACGTCGCACTAACACATCGAATGTTTTCGGGGACGGAAGGTTGGGAGAGAGCTAAGATTGAGAAAGTAGCGGCCCCAGTATGAAAATGGGAAACCACGGAAAACGATCTTCAGGGCTGCCGACAGTGAGATTTGAACCGACTATCTCCCGAATGCAAGCTCACAGCTGCGCGACTCTAACCGCATGGCCAACTCGCTGGGTGACTATATTTCTCTTATTCAACCTCTTCTCTAACAAAGCCTCTATTGATGGGAGACAATATGTGATTCATAAACCCATAAATCTATTTAAATGAACGTTAGTTCTTAAAATTCTCTTTTGTTTGTTTCTATCAATCGTTTCCTTTCATATGCAGGGTGTATACAGTAGATCAAGGTTATAGTAACATCCATTCCTGTATATTTAAACAGTTTAAACAATCTCTTCTAGGCATAGTTACGATGTTGCAAACTTGTGGAGTTTGTATTTTAATTTCCCCTGTCCTAGAAAGCCGGCCCCGTGGTGTGGTGGTAGCGTGCCTGCCTCTTACCCGGAGGCCCCGGGTTCGATTCCTGGCCAGGCCAGGGATTTTTACCTGGATCTGAGGGCTGGTTCGAGGTCCACTCAGCCTACGTGATTAGAATTGAGGAGCTATCTGACGGTGAGATTGCGGCCCCGGTCTAGAAAGCCAAGAATAACGGCCGAGAGGAATCGTCGTGCTGACCACACGACACCTCGTAATCTGCAGGCCTTCGGGCTGAGCAGCGGTCGCTTGGTTAGGCCAAGGCCCTTCAAGAACTGTAGTGCCATGGGGTTTGGTTTGGTTTGGTTGTGTCCTAGAAAGTAGAAAAAGTGTTTATTTCCCTAACACGTAGTTATTTCTAGACACGTTGTTCTGTACAATCTTTCCGTCCGGTTGTTCATCAGTCTAAAGGCTGTTTAAATCCTCTTATATCACCACCAAAAATTATTATTATTATTATTATTATTATTATTATTATTATTATTATTATTATTATTATTATTAATAATAATAGTAATAATTATAATAATTATAATAATTATAATAATATTATAATAATATAATAATTATTATTATTAATAATAATAATAATAATAATAATAATAATAATATTGCTTGGCCTCATTTATTATGAGTACTTGAACTGGACAGAGCACACCACGAAAATTTGTCAACGAGTATCCTTTTGATTGCTCTCCCTTAAAAGTTACGGGATCTCCTTTCATTAAATACGAGAAAGTTACTTGTTCAAAACTTTGCTATTGGCTTTACGTCGCACCGACACAGATAGGTCTTACGGCGACGATGGGATAGGAAAGGCCTAGGAGTTGGAAGGAAGCGGCCGTGGCCTTAATTAAGGTACAGCCCCAGCATTTGCGTGGTGTGAAAATTGGAAACCACGGAAAACCTGACTCGCCACCCGAACGTGTCAGTGAATCACTACCAATGCGCATGCACCGTCGGAGTAGTTTCCTGCATGTGTTGTTGAGCTGTAAAGATAAGTTCAAGGGACTATGAACCATCAGTTTTTCGATTTTTAAAAAAAATTGTGTTTAATTACTATTTGAATGAGATGATGCACTGCTCCTGAGCACCCTAGTACTAAACACCACTAGTCCGTTCGATGAATCACGTCAATGAGAATCCCTAATACATTTCACTATTCTCATACATTTTACACACGCCAAATGCTCAATACATTCCTTCTTCGTCCAACATCTTAGCAACTTATCTGAGTTCGACCAAATAGACAGACATTGAATCGAGAACAACCTGATATTAGTTTGCAGTAGTCTGTCAGTCAGTTCCACGTTCACTTTGCCTATGAAATGAAATGGCGCATGGCGTTTAATGCGGGGAGTGTCCGAGGACATTTTCTGCTCGCGAGGTGAAGGTCTTTAGATTTTTACGCCCGGGTCGTGTTGAGGATGAAATTATGATGAAGACGACACATTTACCCAGTCCCCGTACCAGCGGAATTAACCAGTGATGGTTAAAATTCCTGACCCTGCCGGGAGTCGAACCCGGGACCCCTGTGACCAAAGGCCAGCACACTAACCATTTTAGCCATGGAGAGGGACACTTTGCCAACGAGTGTCAGTGATGTTACACTGTATGGAGTAATAAATAAGTTACATGATTGTGAAAAAAAAAAAAAAAAAAAACCTTGACAAAGTAATAACCAATTAGAGCAGGTATGTCAATATCACGAGCTGACTGACAGCTCTGCGTGCACGAGAGATAGCTGTTGCGAGCGCTAGACTAGCATGTTATCAGACAGCTAAAGCCTGAAGGGGTACAAGTACACCGTGCATGCAATACATGTGTACATTGTAAATAAGGACATAAATAATTAAATGTGTTCAAGACGGCGTTTGCATAAAATGCGCGAAATAGCATGCTTTGTAACCATCGTATACTAGGACAATAAATAGTTACTTTAAAAGTTGCCATAAGCTAGTATAAAATAAAAAGCATTTTAGGGGCTTAACATGCTCAACTTTTACAATGAGCAATTATGAAACGGAATAATGTCGAATACTATGCCGCTTCTCTATCACTTCTGTATCAGAACGTAATGTTTTCATAAATGTAAACAAATGATGATGACGATTGTTGTTTAAAGGGGCCTAACGCCTAGGTAATCGGCCCCTAACACTACGAGGTGCAACGAAATGAAACGATAATTACAACTTTAAAATGTATCCATTGACTAGAATCTAAAATGAATGATGATGAAAAGTTACCATGAATCCAGAACAATCAGTGGAGCCAATTCACAACGCCTTCTTTTCTGAGATGATGCTTGTTGTCCAAAGGGGTCCAAAATCCAGATCATCGGCCCCTCATAATAGCACTAATCACTGGTAAAGCATCCGACTCGTTGGCTGAATGGTCAGCGTACTGCCCTTCGGTTCAGAGGGTCCCGGGTTCGATTCCCGGCCGGGTCGGGAATTTTAACCTTCATTGGTTAATTCCAGTGACCCGGGAAGAGGAAGAACGAAATGAAATGGGCGGTTCAGAGGGAGAGGATTGAAGAGGAAAGTAAACTGGGTGTTTGTGCTGTCCCCAACATCCCTGCAACTTACATACCACACATAACACTATCCTCCACCACAATAACACGCAATTCCCTGCACATGGCAGATGCCGCCCACCCTCGTCGGAGGGTCTGTCTTACAAGGGCTGCACTCGGCTAGAAATAGCCACACGAAATTATTATATATACTGGTAAAGCATAACCATGGTGTCCATCCTATAATGGTACTAATCTCAGGTAACGTAGACTCATGGTGTTCCTCGCATGGTGACACTAATCACAGGTAAAATGGAAGTGGCGTATGGCATTTAGTGCCGAGAGTGTCCGAGGAAAAGTTCGGCTCGCCAGGTGCAGGTCTTTTGATTTGACACCTGTAGGCGACCCGCACGTCGTAATGAGGACGAAATGATGATGAAGACAAATACACCCAGCCCCAGTGCCAACGGAATTAACCAGTGATGGTTAAAATTCCCGACCCTGCCGGGAATCGAACCCGGGACCCCTGTGACCAAAGGCCAGTACGCTAACCATTTATCCATGGAGCCGGACACTAATCACAGGTAATGTGGACCTATGGTGTTGCTCACATAAGGGTACTGCTCACAAGCAACGCACACCCGTGACTTTCCTCACATAGTGGCACTAATCACAGACGACGTATACTCATGGTGTTCCTCACATAGTGGCACTAATCACAGGCAACGTACACCCATTCTGAACACAATGGAACCAACACCTTCGAGCGTAGTACCTACTCACGCTTGACCACTAGTCTGTGCAGCCGAGCGCCCGCTCCGCGGCCTCGGTAGAATGCACACGATGGTTCCAAACACAGGCAACGCCTAGAGCTATGGATTCCCTCATATAATGGTACTGCTTCTAGGTAACGTAGACCCATGGTGTTCCTCATATGCAGGTACTAATCGCAAGTAACGTCGACCCATGGTGTTCCTCACGTAATGGTACTAATCAAAGTAGTCTCATGGTTCTAAGTCGCCCCTTTTAATCGCCTCTTACGATAGGCAGTGAATACCGTGGGTGTATTCTTCGTCTCTGTCTCCCAGCCACAGGGGTTCGTGAACAAAGGAAAATAGGCTTCGATGAAAATAGCATCTCTTCGGGCAACCGTGTTGATACAGTAGTACACAAATACAATCCTTATGTCACAGCCTATGTAGCTGAATGTTTCAACCATTACTTGTGGAAATTTCAATTTCGTGTGGCTATTTCTAGCCCTTATAAGCCAGACCCTCCGATGAGGGTGGGCGGCATCTGCCATTTGTAGGTAACTGCGTGTTATTCTGGTGGATGATAGTGTTATGTGTTGTGTGTGAGTTGCAGGGATGTTTGGGACAGCACAAACACCCAGCCCCCGAACCACGGGAATCAACCAATGAAGGTTAAATTTCCCGATCCGGCCGGGAATCGAACCCAGGACCCTCTGAACCGAAGGCCAGTACGCTGACCATTCAGCCAACGAGTCGGACATTACTTGTGGAGCAAAACAGGTAACTGGAACCTATCATCGCTAGGTGTGCACAGTCAGCAACGTGGGGAAGTACAAGCCGACTGAGGGGAAAAGACTTGTGTCGTTTTTTTTTTTTTCTTTCGGAGGGCCTCCGAAGCCCGCTCCCCCCTCGTGACCATCGAATCAATCTACATGGCCTCCGACATGCTATTATTTCTAAGAAGAAAGAGATCTGAGGGAAGAGTGGGAAATGATACAAGGAGTATCTGCCGGTTTCCGAGTTAGACTCGCTACCACGGCAAGAGTTTGTGTTGGTAAGGTAGTGTTAAGGTGTGGTATTGAAGGGTCAGGGAAAAACCACATAGGCAGAAAAGAAAAGAGCCTACGTGTAAAACCTGACATCTTGTGATAGCACATGCAAGGATGTGGGCTGGGTAGGTCCAGTGGTAGTGTTAGTTGAGAAGAGGTATCATGCACCAGCCATGATCCATCGTCTCGCCATTCCATCTGCCAGGGGATCAGTCCGTCTGGGCACTGCCGTGACTAGCGTGGGCCTTGCTGGCTGCGGAGCCATGCGTCGAGTACCACTAGGGCCCGCCACACAGCGCCACCTCCTTGGGATCCCTCGTACCCAGTCTCCGATCCCGGAGAATGAGGCCAAGCCCGCCGGAGCGGGGGCCTCCTGGAAGGGGGTGGGTCATGACGCCGGGCCTCCTTCCTCTCTGCCCGCGCCATGGCCCGATAGACAGGGCAACTGCGGTGGGAGGCCGGGTGCCCCCCCCCCCGCGCTGTTGGCGCACAGCGGCGCCTCTTTACGTGCTGCGCAGGCGGTGTAGTGGTGATCACCCCCACAACGGTTGCACCTCACTAAGAGCCCACAACTCTCCTGCCGGTGACCCCACCGCAAACAGCGGAAACACTGCAAAGGCTGTTCAGCGGGACGTTTAGATCTCACCTGACAACCGCTGCCCGCTGAAGTGCTCTCCTGATTGGCTCCTCGCTCGGCTGCTGTCCTGGGAGCAGTCCTGGGTTGCGGCTGGGCGGCCCTCTCCTGGTGGACCAGCGTCTTCTTCTTCCTCCTAGTCCCGGGGCGGCGTCTTCTTCCCCCCGGGGATCTCTTCTCGGCAGGGGAAGAGGCCTCTTTCTGGTGGCCCTCCTCCCGGCCTGGTGATCCCGGGGTAGCGGGTGGTTCATGCGTCGCCGTCCTCTTCCTTCTCCTGGCTGCGGCGGTGGCGTCGGTCTGTGCTAACACTCGACTGCGTTCCCTGCCCTGTGGGGCGGACGTCGACGTCTGCAGTTCGACAGTCGCACTGGCAGGCTGGGCCTGGATAGCAGCCTCTGAACACCAGGGGGCGTCCTCCTCCACTGCTTTGCAGCCGTCCGTCGTCCCTGGCGCTTTCCTGGATTGTGCTCGGGTAACAGGCCCTTCCTGGTAGGCCTGCGTCTGCGTCCACTTCGCCCTGGCAGTTGGTCGACGATCCTGGTTGGCGGTCTTGTTGGTCTGCGTGTACTTCGTGAAGTACAGCGGTCCAACTGGGGGCGCCGCCGTCGTCTTCGGTCCTCGGCTGCGTCTGGGTGGATGCCACCTCGTAGCCTGAGGCGTCCAGGTGCTCCCTGAGTCCTGGTAGCCAGACAACCTGAAATAGTTTGGACGCCAGCTTCTCGTAGATCATGAAGGGGTATGCGTCCTTAGGGCGGATGACCACTTCCTAGCCAGGGATCACATCGCCGATGAGCTCCATGATCGACTCCTGTCCGATGGACTCCGCGATCGCAGTTAGGACATCGAGTATGCGGAGTGTCTCCCGGTAGGTGTCCTCCCGCCACCGGTTTTACACCATCAACGCCGGGAGTCTAACATCCGGGGCGGGGACGACAATCGAACTCAGCACCCTTTGTAGACCTTCGATGGCTCCCTCGCAGTCGGCCGGCCTCTCCGGTATGTTTGGCTTCTCCATCCTGGTCCTCCTGAAAAGAAATCCTGAAAGAGAACTGAAAGGGAGCACTGAGAAGTGCTCAGCTCTGACAAATGCTCCTTCGGAAAAGTACTAATAAGTACAGTTGCCTGGCTTGCACTTAGGAAGTACAGATCGCCTGGCGAGGAGTGAGAGACACGTACGTGTTCTCACTAGTACAGTCAAGCTCATCCTCACAGACTTGTGTCCGCGTGCTCAGATATTTCTAGCACAGGCACTACTTTTCCGGCGGGCAAGGTTTGAAACCCGTCAACAAGAGTATGATTTTTGTGTACGGGACCTCACCAGGAATACATGATACAAGAATTGGAAAATATTGAAAGGAAAGCAGCACGATTTGTTATGGTTGATTTACGACAAAAGAGTTGTGTTACGAAAATGTTTGGCTTTGGGCTAAGAAGACTTGGAAGTAAGGGGAGACTCAGGTAAAGGAATATGTGGAACTGTCAGTGGACGGACTGCTTCGAATGACATTAGTAGACGAGTAAGCTTCAGTGGAGTTTTTAAAATGCAGATAGAGTTGGAACCCAATAGGAAAAATTGGGGAAAATAATCGTTTATTGTGAGAGGAGTTAGGGATTGGGGTAATTTATCAAGGAAGATGTTTGATAAATTTCCAGCTACTTTGAAATTATTTAAGAAAAGACTAAGAAAATGACTGATAGGGAATCTGCCACCTGGGCGACAGTCCTAAATGCAGATCAATGGTGACTGATTGATCGAATTTTAGCAGAGTTCTAACTGACATATTATTGATTGACGCACGGCGTTGTGGTCATTTCGTGAATTTAGCAGAACGATAGTTTCTGCTGTTTCTTGAGGTTAAAAATCCAGAAACCACGAACAGTACAAAACTACTTCCCTTAACAGAACTTCCGCGTTCAATAACACACTTCAACTCCTCGTATCTCTTCTCATAGTCTGGAATTAAGCGGTTAGCCAATGCTGAAGCAATCAGTGTTGTTGTATCCAAATCAAATTACATTTCCAAAGTACATACCTACAGAACTTCATCTCATTAAATTACATTTACTGTTAATTGCTGGGATTTTTGGCTGTGCGGAAATGAAAACAGTGGTGACAAGCACACCGCTAAGTTATGGTGACAGCATAGTACGATACTGCCCAAACGGAGTGTTCAAAACAGTACTATGTACGCCTGCCCACACTCCAATACGGTGCCTTCCAAACTGACTTGTTAGCGTAATCACGCTGGCGTTAGTAGACTGTCGCTCTCTCTCCAGCTTTACGAGAACACAAACTGATTTACAAAATATCGTGAACTAAAATGACAGTATACTTGGAACTAATAGGCTATTGACGTAAACTCCCCTTATCCTGTCTAGCTGTAGCCCTACGCGACACTAAGTGCAGCATCTCGGTAAGGCGCACCCGCATCCGTTTTGTGCAAGTTGCATACCTATGTTCTTTAGTTCACCTGGTATGCTATCTGCGCAGCAGAGCTCATTGCCACACACGAATATGTATGTTGCCATGTCCGACAGCTGATAGCCATCAAAATTCACATGCTTGTTTAGACATTTTCATTCGTAACCACAGTAAATACTACCTACAGAATGTTTTTCAGAAGAGGATGTTTTGATGCTAGCAGTGTACACGGCTTATATAAGACTACTTCACTGCAGATGCAGTCCAACTTCAGGACTGGCTTTGTATTGTACCTTCCCTTGTCTGCCATTTTGCGTAGCTCAGCGGAGAAGCTGCGTGAAACGTCCGGACATAAATGTATGGGTCCAAAAATCTAAAATTAACTTAAAATCTTAGGACAGGGTCCAGAATACATTATTCGTAAATGAGAACTCAAAAAAAATAAGATCCTGGAAAGGTTTATTAACAGTAAGCATGATAAAAATGATAATCTTCCCAGATTAAAAAAATTAAATTACAAAAATCGTACAATAAAAGTCGTCTTCACAGTTTAAAATAGAAAACATGGATCTCGAACCCAAATCACAATCACGATGGTGGAATACGATGGTATTATTGTCGTTTTGACGTAGGATTTAGATAAATTAAAATGCTATGGCACGTAGCCTCGATCTAAATCGTCTCTTGACATGAAATATAATTATAGATTCACACATCTCGGCCTGATTAAAGAAATCCGAGCTAGTCGGTAAACAAATATAATAAACACTTCCTTGGGACTGTATGTACCCCCCAAAAGAACACTGAATTTACAATCACGGAATGCGCCCGGAACAAATTAGAGAGGGAGCAGAACCTCACAACCTCAAATCAGCACGTGCTATATTTCCCTAATCAACGATGCACACAATAACAATGGACAAAATACATAGAGCAAACACACACAAGATCAAAGTAAACACATCTTGAAAAAGGAAACAAATGTATACATTGGACATCATCGTCTGGGTTCCTATGTCTCGAACGCAAGACCTCTACGGATCTGGAAGTCAACTATTATGTATTACGGACGGCGGGTAGTTGCCGGCTAACTTAGCAAATCCTGGTCAGCCGTGGAGATAGAAGTTAAAGGCGAAATATTTTTACACGCGGACAGAAACTAACCTGCCTCGGTCTGAATAACGGATTCGTGTGTACACCCCATTCATTCATTGCGGGTCACTCGGCCACCATCGACAGTCTTTACCTGCTTTTGGGACAACAGACCTTTCTACTCTGGGCTCTCGAAAGCATTCTCGTCTTTCACCACGTTTTCAGAGAGGTGGGACTCTGAGCTAAATTTATATCTCATTATGGCACATCAAACTGTGTCCCAATATTATGCTGCAATTAGGCCTCACATCAGCCTGTACTCAAATACATAAATCGCACCCGTCAATAAGTTGGCCTGTTCTCTATACGGCTTCTCACGCCTCGCATCTAGAATATACAGGTTCGAATCTAGACTCTCTCTTGGCCTATTTTCGCGCCTGAGTCTCCTCGGGCTACTTCCACACATATCTCACTGCGGTGTCACACACGCATGTCTCGGTTCTCTCCTTCCACGCATCTACCCTCTATAGGTTCTCATCCCACACTCGAGCACGGATTAGACTGTTGCGGTATCGTATAAAATACCTTCTCTGAATCACAACGGTGTAAATATCTCTGTGGTCTCGCTGTAAACTGAAAAACATGCCCCATGCGTAATCATGCACATCCTAAAACTGTTAACTATGTCGTCTCTTACCCGTTCGAATCTCTAGAGGTAAGTTGACCTCCAACTCATTTTGACGACTTTGACATCGCGTCAATACATGGCGCATAAGAAATCTACATACAAAATTCACGTACACTAAACTATCATTACCCTCATACCATCTAATACAAAGCTAATAAAACACATGGCTGGCGTCTTCCGTCATTCTCAAGCTATTACTTAACCTACACTTGAAATAAACATGCCTAAGGCATTTTAAAATTAAATCTTAAATATTTACATTACTGAAGAGGACCTGAGTCGAATCTACAACTGCAAGTCATGCTCAAATTCAGTCCATCTCATCTGAAATCCTCCGTCATTGCCTCAGCGCGTCGTCCAGGGATGCGTTGTGGAATTAGCACATTCTAAAACTATTTGCGCTGGATGCTTAAGCCTAGCAACCGAATCCTGGGATCACCATTACAGATGCCGTCTTCTTCTTTGTCGAACCTCGGCAAATCCTGGAAAATGGATGATGAAATGTGACACTCCTCTTCACTGCCTTGTATGTTTTCGCGTACAGTGCCGCGACCTACGCCAGATGTTAGTAACTTAATCTGCTACTTTATGATATTAGTCCGACCACGAGTAGAGCCAATTGTGGGTATGATACCCGGTCACAACTTGTCCATATGGCAGTCATCTTACGCGTACCGTACTAAATTGAAGAACTCGATCTAATTACGATATTTATTTACTCACGGTAATTGATCGGGTGAGCTAGTCTACTCCCTAACTGTAACTTTCTAATCGCTTTGTTAGAGGCACTATTTTCTCGAGGTTTGATACGAGAGACACACATTAGCCCTTTGGCTTTCAAGGTAGCGATCTATCGGTACCCACGGGTCCTGCGAAAACTGTCAGGGCAACGATCCGTCGTTACCCGCCTTTATTATAATTATTTCATTATTTACGCGCCAAATAGCATTTTTTGCACGGAATAAGAAGAGTACAGTTTTATCTTACGTTATACTCCGCGGGAACTGCCGGCTAACCGTATTTATCGTTATTCTTGAGGTCTGAAACATGTGCTCACTGGAGTTCCATGTCATTTTTACATCGTGGTTGGCGGCAAACTTGCGTTCATTTCTCTCTGTTTTCATTCGTGATTATATAGTGAAATTAGGCTGTATCGTAGGCAATATATTTAGTTTACTTGTTAGTTCATTATTGAAATAGTTTTCTTAGGTAATTAGGTGCATAGTGATAGTGAAGTGTAAGATATAGCTCATTTAGGTTAGGCCTAGTTATTTATCGCACGCGACATGGCGAAGAGTGTTCATTTAGCTGACGATGATATCACTGAATATCTTGACAATTATTCAAGTGATGGTGATGTTTCTCTGTCCGTGAATTGCATGGTAATATCTTCATTGGTGAATCTTTTTTATTAGATTTAAGAAATGTGTGTTTTAATGCAAAAATGGCTGACTTTTTAAAATGTTACATCACTTTAAACATTTTAATCTATCCTTGGATGTAATGGACATAGAATCGTGATATTTACCATGATAGTAAACATTAATATAGCCTTCCTACTGACATGTATAACAAACTCGGATTGTGAATACTATTTCCCAGAATTACTTCCAAACTTTCAAAATTTGAAATTTATAACTTTGCTTCTATATTTATTATTTTTTAACATTAAACGCTTTTGGTTCAGGGAAATGACTTACATGCAGTGATACTAAGTGATGTATATTCTATAAGTTTGCCAACTTTCGTGTTGATATCTTCATTGGTGTGCCTTCAATGCAATTTTAAAAGAAGTGTATGCATAGTGTGCTAAATATGGCTGTCAGTTTTCACACATCCATCAGCTGAGAGCTTGAAAGCGAAAGGGCTATACACCGGTCTTTCAGCAACTAGCCTCGCGCTCACACGGCTGTCTATCCTTTATAGTGCTCTCCAGTTTCCCTTGGGCTAGGTACTTCCCCGCTTTCATAAAAGATCGTCTTTGTGACCCGCTCGCTTCTTTCCAACAGCTGTTGGAATTTAGGCAGGGACATCTTTAACGTACCTACTTGTGCAAATAGTGCTCCATAATTCCAATCAGTATTTTCCAGTGTTTTGCATTCGCTGAAACTTGCACTCGTGTGGAAATAACATCTCAGATTAGCACGCTACTAGGCCTGGAGTGCTCAGATTTGGCTACGTTTTGTTAGCACTACTGGTTTCACGTGACAAATTCAAACATCTCTGTCTCTGTCCCACGCCCTTTTTTTTTCTTACACTGACTTGCTTGGGAACGCTATCTACGGAATCTTCACGAGTAAGTTCAAAATAAATCTGGCTTCCTGTTGGGGTTTCCATGAGTAACGGCAAAGACTGCAGCTTGCGCTACGGGTTCGTCTCCTACTAGAGCACGGAGTTCGGGCTCTGCATGGTGTTATATTCGAATATTTTGGTAACGTAAATTGAAGATATTTGGACCGTAATGTGGTGATACGGTACCGTAGCTAACCTTAAAAATATGCCAATTAAGTAATGAAGTAATAAAACAATTATTTTACTCTATGCACACCTAAAATCTCCACATATTGTGGTATACTGTAGACACTTGATTATCTGCATATGGATTATCCGCGAAAGCTGCAAAACGTAAAAGAATTAAAAGTGCAGTAATATTGGGGTTAGTTTTTTAAACCTACCCTGGAAACTTATGTACAGGTAATTTTAACACGGCATTTTCTATACAGTAACAAAATTATCTAATGATAATGTAAAGTATGTATATATTAAAGTGCGCACTACACTCTACAAATAGTGAATAGCTGTAGTAACCTCCTTCGTATAATGCATCTCCCACTACTTTCCGGAGTTACTCCTGGTTTCATACATTTTGGTAATTACTGGATGAGTAATTGTAATAATCACTTTGATCTTCCTCGAACTGCACTAGTCTGATGTTAAATTCAGGATTGTCTCATTTTCTGATGTATTAAACTGAAACTGGACTGCTTCAGTGCTTCTGTTGCTCTGTAGCGTACGTAGAAAGCAGGGGCGATTTCTCCGAGCATGCTACGCTTGCTGCGCAAGCGCAATATTTTTCTAAAGCAGGCGAGTTAAAAAATTACAATATGTACCGTATCTGTAATAGATCTGCATTATACAAATCGCATGTTGCATATATCTTGGCGAGTCCAGCGAGGCTTGCTCGTGTCTTAAGAGCTTCAGCGGAGTTGTCGACACAGCGAGAAATGTATGCGCGCGCAGGTTTCTTCTCTCCAAGGCCGGTTGCAAGCTGTTACGTTTGTAATGTGTAGTTGGAAGCTCTGGTCTAAGAGCTACAGATCTAGTGTGTGGTGTCAGTGAATAGTGTACTGTAAGTTCCTGATCATCTATTCTGAATGATTTGACGTGCTGCAATGGATTCCGAACCGTGCATTATTGACAGATTGTTATAAAATCAATTTTCTCGGAGGACTATCCAAGAGAATACAGACGCTGTCCGGCGCTGTCAGATTTAAAGACACAGCACAGGGAGAAAGATAGAGAATATGTACGTTCGTTCTCTGTATCTCAATATAATAATATGCACTGGTTGACAGGGTCCAAGAAACTGAATAGACTGTTTTGCTGGCCGTGTTTACTATTTTCTGCTGATACTGGTGTATGGTGTAAAAGTGACTTTGACAATTTGAACACCTTGACACTGTCCATTACAAGACATGAGAAATCTGCAAACCATATGAAGTGTTTCTTGCAGTTAAATAGCTTTGGGCATACAAGGATCGACCACCAGCTGGATGAACAGAAACGCATCAGTGGCCAACTTCATAATGAAAAGGTAAAGAAAAATCGTGACATACTTAAACGACTGATCGATGCAGTGTGTTTTTTAGCAAAACAGGAACTACCATTTCGCGGACATGACGAGTCTGCAACTTCCATAAACAGAGGGAATTACATCGAACTTCTACAATTTACAAGTGAATATGATCCTCTTCTGGCAGCTCATCTGAAAGACTCCACCATTTTTAGAGGGACGTCGTCTGCAATCCAAAATATTTTAATAGCAGAAATAAGTTCAGTGATTTTGAGAAGAATAAAGGAGGAGCTTAAACAAGCAACTTTTGTGGCAATAATTTTGGACGAAACGTCCGATATTATTAATAAGTCAGAACTCTCTACTTTACTCCGTTTTGTAGATGAAAGTGATGAAATTCAAGAGAGGTTTCTTGGTTTTGCTGACGTTAGTAAAGATCGCACTGCTGGAGCCTTCTTAAATCATATTCGTGCTATTTTAAAAGAATTCAGTTGTGAGGAAAAGATTGTAGCTCAAACATATGACGGTGCTGCTGTCTTAGCCGGTCATGTGAATGGGCTTAATAAACTACTTCAAGACCAGTATCCATATGGGACATTTGTGCATTGTTATAGCCACCTATTGAATTTAACACTACAGCAGTGTGCTTCAAAAATCAAAGAATGTACAATTTTCTTCCAAACAATGTCAGGACTTGCTGCTTTTTGTTTCAAAGTCTACAAAGAGAACAGCTGCTCTTCGAGAGTTTGTTCAGAAGAAGTTGCCAAGAGTAGCACCAAAGAGATGGAATTTTGCTTCACGTCTTATTATTATGCATGTTCATGTAACCGATGATTAAAATGTTCATGTGATTTAGCGATTATTGGGTTTATAAATTCATTCAGAACTATGAATGTCCCACCCCACCAACTTTCACGAATGGAAGAGCAAGTCTGACTTTCATGACTGTGAAGGAATATTATGATACGCTGGTGAAATTCTTTCAACATGTACAAGATACTTCAGACGACTGGGATGAAGACACTACATTGAAAGCACAAGGATTTTTGTTCTTCTTACTTAAGTTCAACACTAGATTTCTGCTGGCAGTGTTCTCCAAGATTTTTTTCATTCTCCGATACAGTGTTCAATATTTTACAAACAAAAAGTCTGGATATTCAGTACTGTGGCAAGAAGGTTGAGGAGCTCTTTTTAAATATCCAGTCTATGAGAGATGAAGATTTTGATAGTTTGTATGGACATGTTGATACTGAAATTGATGTTTATGGAGGACAGCCGTGCTCTAAAAATCGAAAAATTAGTGATGAACCAGAAACATCAAAATACAAACGTCTATTCAATGAAATTATTGACAATGTACTTGTCCAAATAGGAGAGCGTATTAAATGCATACAGAAATTTGTGTTCTTCTCGCTGTTGGATTGTGATTTGTTCGAGAAGCACAGAAATAGGTTTCCAGACAGTGATGTTACTGCCCTAGAAAAGACCTATGGTTCATTTTTCGACATTGTTCGCTTAAAAACCGAATTAAGTGTGATGTATTCATCTTCTGATTTTAAAGAGAAAAGTGTTTCAGACTTAATGCAGTTTATGCATACTAATAAATTGTACAGGGGTATGCCAGAAATTTTCAAGCTCATCAAACTTGTAGCAACAATTCCTGCTACTACATCCTCTGCAGAACGTCCTTTTTCAACACTGAGACGCATTAATACATATTGCAGATCGACTCAAGGTCAGGAGAGGCTATCATCATTAGCTATGTTGTCGATTGAAAAAGGATTGCTTGCAAAATTTAGATTACAGTCCTCTTTCTATGATGAAGTTATTGATGGTTTTGTAAAGAGAAGCCGCAGAGTAGCGTTTGTTTTCAAGTAGGATGATCTAATAAATAGTTGCAATTTTTCTGTGTACATAGTTTAACGTTTACTTGTTTAAATTATAATATAATCACTGGCTTGTCATGATTTGTTAATTATTATAAAATGTGTCTGATTGTTATTCTTTTGGCCATTCTTGAAGGTGTGACGTAACCAGTTTGAATGCATGTTCATGTAACCGATGATTAAAATGTTCATGTGATTTAGCGATTATTGGGTTTATAAATTTTATTCATTCAGAACTATGAATGTCCCACCCCACCAACTTTCACGAATGGAAGAGCAAGCCTGACTTTCATGACCAGCATTCGCCCCTGGTAAAGAGCTAGATGTCACCTGGTGATCTGTAGTACCACATGCACGTCAATGCCAGGACTGGCGTTTCACCTGACTGTGTGCGGCACTGCATTTGTTACAATGGTGGCAGATTCCTGCTGTCATACCACTGGCATTCAACCTGCACAATACAGAAAAGTGTGCGGTCTGCCTTAAAGTCACGAAGAGAATGTATATGGACATTTTTCTAGGAAATGTAATTCTCAATCTCGTACTTACTTCTAGTAAGATTAACACGAAGGCATATCAACAAATAACCGGAATGATTTTAATGTTCAATGCTCCCACTTTTGCGTTTGGTGTTATCAGTTCTGGAGAGGCCTGACCTTACGTAACACATCGCCATGCGTGTCATGTGCCTGAAGGTGCTCAGTTGGAGGAAAACAGTCAAAGTGACAGAATGTGTTAAATGTACCCAGCATGGTTTTAAGTCGCAGCAGCGCGCATCAATTAAATTTTGCTTTCTCCTCGACAAAACTCCATTACAAACAGTGGAAAGGTTGCAGAAAGCCTACAAAGAACAAGCCATGGGAAAATCACAGGTATTTGGGTGGCAGAAATGATTTAGGGAGGGTGAAACTGATCTCGAGGATGCTCCGAATGACACACAACTTCGAAGACCGAAATGAGTGTCAACACAATTGTTTTCGATGTGGAACAAGTGAACACGGCTAACCTCACTGCTGCTACAGAACATAGCCAGGGAACTTAACCACAAAGGATTATGGTTTTAAGGTTACCTGCCATTCCCGACAGCGGGACATAGCCGCGTCCCTCCTCCTCCTCCGATGGGATATAGCAGCGTTCACCACGTGACCGTGACGTCACGACCACGTGGTATTGTTTGTAAGCAAAGTCACGTGCTTTTGAAAGCTGTTAAGATGACAACTGTCATCTTGACGGACTCTAGCGTCACTTTTTCGGACAAGAGAACATCGCTAACCTCACTGCTGCCATCTAGACAGGGCCTAACCTCACTGCTGCCACCTTAAGCACGTGGGGGCGCGGAATTTAAACAGCTGCCATCTTGACAGGTCCTAACCACGTGCACTTGTTGAACAAGTGTACGTCGCTAACCTCACTGCTGCCACCTTGACAGGTCCTAACCTCAATGTTGCCACCTTAACTACGTAGAGGGCGATGAATTTAAAATCCACGCGCTTTTTTATTTGCTTTACGTCGCACCGACACAGACATGTCTTATGGCGACGATGGGATAGGAAACGCCTAGGAATTGGAAGGAAGCGGCCGTGGCCTTAATTAAGGTTAAGCCCCAGCATTTGCCTGGAGTGAAAATGGGAAAGCACGGAAAAGCATCTTCATGGCTGCCGACAGTAGGGCTCGAACCCACTATTTCCCGATTACTGGATACTGGCCGCACTTAAGCGACTGCAGCTATCGAGCTCGGTGCACGTGCTTTTGACAGCTGTCAAGATAACAAGTGAACGCTGCTAACTTCACTGCTGCCATCTTGACAGACCCTAACCTCACTGCTGCCATCTTAACGACGTAGAAGGCGCGGAATTTGAACAGCTGTTAAAATAAAAACGATAATTTT
The DNA here is from genome assembly GCF_040414725.1 of Anabrus simplex. Classification (NCBI taxonomy): domain Eukaryota; kingdom Metazoa; phylum Arthropoda; class Insecta; order Orthoptera; family Tettigoniidae; genus Anabrus; species Anabrus simplex. The sequence goes on from NC_090271.1 coordinate 91,981,022, forward strand.
GTACACAATTGATGTCATTGTGCCAGAAGATGGTCGTGTATAGATTGTATAGTTTGCAGTAATTATGAATATATCCTGTCTATCACCTGAAGACACCATACGCGATGTTCTCAGCTATCGCAAAGTTGCAGCGAATTGAGTGCCTCCTGTGACGAACGACGAACAGAAAGCCCACCGTATGATGGCATGTCAACAGTGAAAGGGGAGGCTTCAATGAGAACCAGATTTTAATCACATGCGATGAAACCTGGTTCCACCATTACGACCCAGAGACAAGACTGGAAATTGCCCATTGGAAACATCCTTCAAGTTGAAGTTCAGCAGTTCTGGCTAAGGTACTTTCAAACACATTCCGACGATATTCTTAAAATGTAACACAGGTATTCCTTCAAGTGCCCCTGTAGGGTGCCTTTTTAGTAAATCCCCAGATGTCGAGGATTAGCGATGAGAAATTTTAAGTACCAATTAATTTATTTCCAAAGTAAATAGAAAATAATTTCTAACGCTGAAAGTGATAAACTAGTAAACAAATGGGAAAAGATCATTTCCAATATTACAAGTTAGTCTATTTAGTCTCACCGACCGATGACAACCCTGAAGATCGTTTTTGGTGGTTTCCCATTTTCACACCAGGCAAATACTGTGGCTGTGCCTCAATTAAGGCCACGGTCCCTTCCTTCCTACTCCCAGCCGTTTTCTATCCTACTTCGCCATAAGACCTACCTGTGTCGGTAAGACGTAAAGCAGATTCTTAAAAAAATGTGAAAACAAAATCAGTCATTTCCTTAAGACTAACATTCTGCAAAGTAATTGCAAAGTTGATTATGATTGAAAATGTAATTTGTAATTGAGTAAACTATTTCTCAAGTAAATGTAATCGAGCTCAATGACTTTCTCCTTGTACACTTCGCTGCCTAAGACCCAAGAAGGCCAAGGTTGAACAAGTGCACATCGGTTTTTTTGTTATAAGCAATCCTTCGTATACGATCTCATGATGAAGAAGCAACGCGTTTTTACTTCTGATTGCTATTGTGAAGTACTGAAGAGGCCACTCAAGATGAAAAATGCTGCTAAACGAACAGCCCTTGCTCAAACCGGATGAATTCTTCGCTCGCTCGTCTCACCATCAAGATTCAAGACACAATCACCGCATTGGGCACTGAGGCGAGACCACACACACCTCATTCGCCGTACACAGCGCCGTGTGATTTCCACCAATTTCCCAAAGTGAAAAGGGACCTTTGGGTTCGTCATTTTCATAGTTCTCTTTATTGCGTGTGACCTCTGAAGAGGCATGGTGCAGGTCTTCTCATTTGACGCCTTATAGGCGACTTGCGTATCTATGTGGATGGGGCCCTACCTTTCATGAACTCTAATGACGAAGACAGCACACACACCAGCTCCCGAGCCATCGAAATTAACCAACGAAGGTTAAAATCCCCGTCCCGGCCAGAAATCGAACCCGGCACCTTCTCTACCAGAGGCCACACGCTAACCTGACATTTTCATAGTGATCAGGAGTTCAGCAATACAATTATTTCGCGTACACTGAATAAACTATCCAAGAAAGGCTTCTGGAATGTTTTGATCAATGGACTGAATGTTAAAACCGACGTATTGTGTCCGGGGAAGAATACTTTGAAGGTGATTATTGTTTTAAGAGGAAGAGCAACTTGCCAACCATCCTCTATATAAAACTAATCAGAGAGAAAAAATGAAAGGGCTCTGGCACTTCCGGAAATGAAGGTACCAGCCAAAGAAAGATTGGGGTAATAATGGGCGTGAAAATGAAAGACTCCCCTAGGCATCGAGTGCTCTAATACCCTCGGGGTCGGAAGAGAACAAGAGTTGACCAAGAAAGGTCAGATGGGAAATATGAAAGTGAGAAGCCTGGCACAAGTAACTAGAAGCATGCCAAAACTCAGCTGAGGACCCCGTGGTCGCCAGTACACGCTCCCAAGTTAAGAGCCCCTGTGACCCCTTTTAGTCGTCTCTTACGACAGGCAGGGGATACCGTGGGTGGTGAATGTGTATAACAGGTATCCAGTATGTAGAAGTAATAGAATACCGGGCGACTTAGCCATGCGGTTAGGGACGCGCAGCTGTGAGCTTGCATCCGGGAGTTAGTGAGTTCGAACCCCACTGTCTGCAGCCCTGAAGATGGTTTTCTGTGGTTTTCCATTTGCACACCAGGCTATACCTTAATTAAGGCCTTGGCCGCTTTCTTCCTACTTCTAGGCCTTTCCTATCCCTTCGTTGCCCGTAAGACCTATCTGTATCGGTGCGACGTAAAGCTAATTGTAAAAAGAACTATTACAATAATTCCGGTTATTTTTGATACCCCCTCGTAATTTGCTCATATTTTGTTTCTTATCGAGTAAAACCGCAGAAGCAGATAAAATCAAATTTTCTTGGAAAACTGTTGGAGTTAGGAACAAAATCTTTCTTTCTTAATCTGTTTACCCTCCAGGGTCGGTTTTTCCCTCGGACTCAGCGAGGGATCCCACCTCTACCTCCTCAAGGGCAGTATCCTGGAGCGTGAGACTTTGGGTCGGGGTTAAAACTGGGGAGGAGGACCAGTACCTCGCCCAGGCTGCCTCACCTGCTATGCTGAACAGGGGCCTTGTGGGCGATTGGAAGATTGAAAAAATTGGCGTATGGCTTTTAGTGTGAGGAGGTGTCCAAGGACTTCCTGCGCGTCGTGATGAGGATGAAATGATGATGAAGACGACACATATACGTAGTCCCCGTGCCAGGGGAAATAATAAATTATGGTTAAAATTCCCAACCCTGTCGGGAATCGAACACAGAACCCTTGCGACCTTAGGTCAGCACGCTAACCAGTTAGCCATGCAGCCGGACGGGCAAATATTCATTTATAGGAAGAAGAATTAGTGTTTGGAACAATTTATCAAGGGAAATATTGGATACATTTCGAAATACTTGGAAATAATTTGAGATAAGTCTTGGTAAATAATTTATAGGGACAGCCCTAACTGTGGACTTCCTGATTATTTATTTATTTATTTATTTATTTATTTATTTATTTATTTATTTATTTATTTATTTATTTAAACTAAACTACTCTCGGAGGAAGACACCGGCATCTCAATGTGCACTGAACTTCCCAGAGCATATGCAGGCTCTAGACTTAAGATGTGCTTCCCCAACCTCTTCGCGTATTCTGGTAGAGTGATACAGTCTTCCATGTGAAATATCCCATTTAAAAAACTAAGAAATGGCTCGAAGTTTTTCGCCGTTAAACACCTGAAGCTTATAACAAATAAAGCATAATGCTAGAAAAAAAAACAAAAAAAAAACAAACCAGAATGTGTTTTGTTTGACATGTGACTCTTAGATGTGAATTCCTAGAACTGTTCAGAAAAATATTAATGAAATGTGAACTGTTTGCCGTTTAATTCCCGAACGCTTTCCCCAGAGTTAATCCTCGCATTATCAGTTTACCCTGAACCACGCCTGTGGTCCACGTGAATATTTTGTAACTTCAGTCTCATTTTGCGTTATTTACGGTCAGTTGTGTGTCAGCCAATAATGATTGCTTCTCTTTCAGTTGAAAGACTTCTGAACTTCACTTGACGCAATACGAGCAGATAGCGCCTCGTGCGAGATCTGTCGTCGGAAGCATTTCTTTCTTGCCCCAAGTAGGATTTTACCTTCTTCTTTTTTTTTCGTAAAGTCTTCTGGGTTATGTCTTGAAGGGATAGTTGTGCCTTTCCTCTCATACAGACGGTGTTTCAGACGTTTTAAATATATGCTATGGGACTCTCGTTCATTTCGGGAGTGTTAAATGATTTATCTCTTCTATGTAATTTGAAGTACCAATATCCTTTCATTCTTTTCCTTTGTTTTGACGCGTTTCTAAGGCGAATGGCGGGACAGTTCCTACTATAGTCCCTCACCTTCTCCGAGCATCTCCTTCACCGTAACAAATCTCCCGGCCTGAGAGACGGCGTCACCGTCAAAGAGGCTCGCTTTCCCCCTTGGGTGGGGGGCGGGGGGGGGGAGAATGAAAACAGTTTGGTAGTAGTAGTAGTAGTTGGACGTGTTTGCTATGGATATCTAAAAGATGTGTCTTGACTTGCATTTTTTAATATTGGCGTTGTGTGGCTCGAGCCTAGTTTAACTTCCTTTATTTAGTGTGTGGTTTTTTTGTATTTTCTACTGTCACGGAATGATGAGGGTTAGGGGCTTATACGTCCTGTTGTGAGTTGTGTGTGTGTGTTATGGCTGAATGTCTGTGTGGGTGGAGACCGTCCTTTTGTTTGCATTATGGGCCTACGATGCATTGCTCGAGCCTGGAAGTCTTGATTGTAACTGCGATCGTTTGCTGGGCAAAATTCATGTACACATGAGATCCTAATTCGTGTGGTATGAATAAGTTTTGGCAGCGAGGACGTATAGCTACGTGACATGTTTTGTTTGGGAGAGAAAGGCTTCCTATTTTAAACCTTGCACATCGGTTTATTTTCTGGCCTAGGCAAAGGGTTTAACTGATGGACGACTGCTTGGATATGCCTTGCCGGTATGCCCCTTTGGTTATGGTTTGGATATTATAGGTTCTGTATGTGTATGAGTGTAGCATGGAAACGGGACGTATCAGCTGTTCAGACGCTTTGTCTGCCTTTAACACTTCTGTTCTTGTTGCATATTATGGATTACCAGTACGTCTTTATCTATTTAATTAGAAGGTAGCCATTTATTGTGGTAGTTTTAGATTTTCATGTCCTATGCTTTCGGCGCATGGCTTCTTGTTTAGACCCTCCTCCTCTGTTTACGTCAGCTATGACCTTTTTCTGTTCCTTTTTGTTCTGCGGAGATTGTAGTAAAAAAAGAAGAGGGGCCTTTTTGTCGTTGCGCCTGGGAGGAATATTTTATTACCTTGATATGATATCGGTGTTTTTAAGAAAAAGAAATACTCATGCTTCGCTTTGGGTCAAAGTCTAACATAATCGTAATTGTGAAGAAAGAGAGTCAAATCAAAATATTGTATTGATAATAAAGATTGATGTTGAGTGGAGAGAAAGGTAATGTTTTGAGATAAGACTTGACCGAAGTTGAAGAGGGTCTAAGAGTTTCGCAATGTGAGCAAGAAACATTTTAAATTTTGTTCCTTTTGATTCATGAGGGTCACCTTTTTTTTCTTCTTCTGCCCCTTGTTTATTTCTAATAAACCTTTGCATTTCCTTGTATCTCTGTTTTGATATTCCTTTACATGATAGCCTCCTGACCGTGCTCGGTCAGTTCCGGTCGGGTCCGATATTCAGTACGATTAAAATTGTATTTGGGCCTTTTATGTATCCACTATTATACTATATTAGTCTACTAGAAAAACAAAGAAAAGGGGGATGTGGTGCAACCCCCCAAAAAATTTCCACGTCAGTTATTTCCACGGCATTTTTTCCCAATCGTTAATTTTCTCAGTGCATTTTTTTTTTTTTTTTTTTTTGCTATTTGCTATTTGCTTTACGTCGCAACGACACACATAGGTCTTATAGCGACGATGGGATGGGAAAGACCTAGGAATGGGAAGGAAGCGCCCGTGGCCTTAATTAAGGTACAGCCCTAGCATTTGCCTGGTGTGAAAATGGGAAACCACGAAAAACCATCTTCCGGGCTGCCGACAGTGGGGTTCGAACCCACTATCTCCCGATTACTGGATACTGGCCGCACTTAAGCGACTGCAGCTATCGAGCTCGGTAGTGCATATTTCGTAGTGAAACATGTGTCCAAAATCATTTCAGGAAACGAATATGTTTTATTCCAAGTTTATGGAAAGACAGAAAGTTACCAAGCAACATACATTTTTTTTCAAGTTGCTTTACGTCGTACCGACACAGATACAGTAGGTCTTAAAGCGACGGTGGGATAGGAAAGCGATAGGAATGGGAAGGAAGCAGCCGTAGCCTTAATTAAGGTACATTTCCCTGATGTGAAAATAGGAAACCACGGAAAACCATCTTCAGGGTTGCGCACAGTGGAAGTCGACCAGCAACATACACCATAGAGATAAAATATATCCCAGTGTTCTTAGGTAATAGGATATCCTGTTATCTTCTTTGCATACAAAGTAGGTGGAAATTGACAGTCACATTCTTTCTTGCGTTCTTATCCATTTACATTTAGGCTTTGCTTTTGTTGTTTGGCCAAGCGACAGTAGCAAAATGGCCGCTCCCGCGTCCCTTTGTTCCTTCTGGAATTCTAGTACAGTTGAATATAGTGAGGGGTGATTTTTTCCACGACTGTCTGGATACGGTTGTGCCACCCCTCTCTGGCCTTGTGTGTACGGTGTTCATCGATCTGTAGGCGTTCCGCCTTTCTGGGGAATACCGTGGTTGTATTATCCGTCTTCTTCCGCGTCCTGGCTAGATAGAGCCCCTCTTCACGAACGCTCAATACGCCATTATTATTATTATTATTATTATTATTATTATTATTATTATTATTATTATTGGTTTAACATCGCTTTACCGGGCGAGTTGGCCGTGCGGTTAGGAGCGCGCAGCTGTAAGCTTGCATCTGGGAGAAAGTGGGTTCGTGCCCCACTGTCGGCAGCCCTGAAGATGGTTCTCCGTGGTTTTTTTATTTTCACACCAAGCAAATGCTTGGGCTGTACCTTAATTAAGGCCACGGCTGCTTTCTTCCCACTTATAGCACTTTCCTCCCTCATCGTCGCCATAAGACGTACCTGTGTCGGTGTGACGTAAAGCAAATTGTAAAAAAAACAAAAAACCATCGCACTAACACATCGAAGATTTCTGGCGGCGCAAGGGTTGGAAAGGGCTAGGATTGCGAAGGTAGCGACCGTGACCTTAATTAAGGCATTTGCCTGGTGTGAAAATGGGAAACCATGGAAAACCACCTTCAGGGCTACCGACGATTGGATTCGATCTCATTATTATTATTAGTATTAGGTTTTATTCTTTCTACGTTACGCCCATTCACAGAGCGCGTTTGAACTTGTTAGTTGGTTTGATGGTTTGTGCCTTCTTATCCTCCCAAAATCTCTTCGTGAATGCACTGTGTTGCATCTTGCGTTCTGTCGACCACTTCCTACCAGTTGTCTTTTTGGGTTTCTCCCTAAATTTACGATTGGCTACTTTTGTTCTAAAAGCTCCACGATTTTCCATGATGTCGTCTGTGATATTTATTTCTTGGAGGTCCGCCTTAGTTTCTATTATTATTATTATTATTATTATTATTATTATTATTATTATTATTATTATTATTATTATTTGTAATTTATTTATTTTTATTTATTTTTTGTGTGCTGGCCGTTAGGCTGCAATCTTGTCAGCCCATCACAAAATTCAGCCCTAGGTCTACCCCCTGCCCACATCTGAGGTTTGATTGGCGTGTACGAAGAGGATTTGAGTTTTTAGTAGAAACCATGCTATCTGATTCCTTTACCAAGGTCGATTGAAATCGAACAGGGGCGGCGTTAATAGAAACTTAACCAGGGGAAAATACCAGGCGGAGAACGAACCCAAGTACATGTGAAATGTGTGTCAATGACTGCCAATGACAGAAAGGCGTGGACACTATATTTCCACGTGCTTGCTTTGAACAGCAACCTGTTTTCCCCATACTCTCTTCTCCAGCCAGGTCTACCGCGCTAAGGCTTCTCCACTCCAGTCAGCCGCAAGGCTTCGTCCAAGCGTCACGTAATCTTGGCAAAGCGTTGCACCTACTATCTCCTGACTCTTGTTTGCACATTCTTCACTTCTTGTGCTCTTCTGCCTATCTATATCTCAATTATATTGTGACATAGCCGATTTACTTAAGGGAAATCAAATATATTTTCCCGTTATTCACAAATAATTATCTGGAGGACTGTTTTCACCAAGCTGCATTTTGTAGGAGTGAATTAATAACACATGCACACAGTGGTTGAGTGAATTTACAATAGGTACTGCGGATTAGTGTTTCTTCGTACCGTATCTAGCTTTGATCATTTGCGTGTCTTGTTTCATTGTCCATTAACGAGGCACTGCCTTTTGACCGAACAGTATAGTTGGTATTCTTGCGCAGCGTTGCTTGCTCGCTATCTATCGGGAGTGTTATCGTTCATGTGCAAGCGGGACGACTAAGCACAGTCTAGTAGAGCTGTCGGAAGCCCAATACACGTCGAATGTAACGTTTAATAATGCGTTTTTGAAGTACGACTGATTACCAATACACTCGAGTGCGTGATAAATGAGATGGCTTGTTCTTATCACGATCTACAAGATGACCGATGAGCGTTAAGCGGCAAGTAACAGAGATAATAAATGATCCAAGTAGGGGTGAATAAAAAATATCTTGTTCACACATTGTACAGCTTACTTAAAGTGACTATTTAGAGTCAAATCGAATCTCTTTTCTCTTTAAATTTTTAACAAAAGGAAACAATATTTTTAAATATTTGTTTATTTTGTAGTATTTTATTTATAAAACGAGTTTTAACGATATTCAGATATAAGTGAATAACTCAAAGTGTGAAATTACGTGTGTGAATTTTTGATCATCTGCATCTCAACTTTAAGATGTCCCTGTACACAATTATACAACCGTAAGTATTAATGTGTTATATATATTCTGCTGCATCTTTGTTTCTGTACGGAATTTTTTTGTAAAGAAAGAATATTTCTGCTCAGGGAGGCATAGGTTATATGATTAATTCTTCCAATTTTATTCGCTGGTTTTCTTGAACCGCATTATTCTTAGGAGATGTGCATCAATTCTATCCATTCAATACTAGGACCAAAGCGGTAAAGAGATCTCTTACATTCAATCACGGCAAACTTCAACTCGTCAACGTGCATCCATGGTGATTATTATTATTATTATTATTATTATTATTATTATTATTATTATTATTATTATTATGGTACTGATGATGATATAAAGCAGTTTGGTAAAAAAAAAACGATGTCCTCATACTTGCCTATACAGAACGTATTCACGTTCGTTCATTCATTCATTCCAGTACTAATTTATCTATAGGCCTATACTAATAATTATATGTAAGCTATCTAAAATTATAATCGTGTCTGTAAATTTCAAATTCGTGCCTCAGGCTTAGATTGTTTGCCTTATTCTTTCTTGGATTAGACATACAAAAGAAAAAGAAGGCAAAGTTCAAATTTTGTTTCAACAAAACTGCATAGCAGAATTTCTCCTAACTCGTTATGTAAGTTCAAGGGTATCTGGATTAGGTACTAGGTTATATATTTGATTAGTAGACAGTGGTACAGCGGTATTGAAGGAGCCAAAATAAGATATATCAAATTCCTCTGTTAATATTAGCTGTGTCGGAGAACTCTATATAATATACGTTCTGAAAAATATAATTTCCGACATAGTATGTTTCATGCGTTTTTCGTACCACACGAGGCATAATAACGGAGCGATATTCGCGGTAAATAAACTTTTAATCAATTTTAGGCTTCATTACACTGGGTTTTTTATTTTTATTTATTTAAGCAATTCTTTTTTTTACAATGTGCTCTCCGTTGCATCGCCACAGATCTTCTGGCGACGATGGGATAGGAAAGGGCGAGGAGTAGGAAGGAAACAGCCGTGGCCCTAATTGAGGTACAGCCCAAGCACTTGCCTGGTGTGAACAATGAAAACTGCGGAAAACCATATTCAGTGTTGCCGACAGTGTGGTTAGAACCCCACGATCTCCGGAATGCAAGCTCACAGCTGCGCGACCCTAACCGCATGGCTAACTCGCTCGATTAAACAACATTTACAAGCTGCGTTTCACCCTTCGAGTATATCGCAGCAAATTTAATATTGAGAGTGCGTAAGAAAGAGGTAGTTAATTTACATTTGTTGAGATTATCTGAAATTTCTCATTGACTGTACGTCTGGCATACTTCATTCATAAACTTTATAGTCTTAGGGTCGGAAATAACTTTGCAGCCCTTGGCTGCCGGAGGTATGTGGGCCTCTTTACGACTAGCTGTTTGTATCGGTTGAGAAGATGAACTGCTGTCTGGGTTTCTTCTTCACATGGGTGACGTGGGTTTACCGATCCAATGAAGGTACTGAATGAATTTCCCACGGTTGGATATATCCGCTGTGGGGGGGGGGGGGCGCAGACGAAGAATACACCCACGGTATCCCCTGCCTGTCGTAAGAGACAAGTAAAAAGGGCGACCAGCGAATTATAGATTTTGAACCAGATTATCTGTGATTTGTACCATCACGCGAGGAACATTATGGACCAACTTTACTTGCGATTAGTACCACTTTGTGAGGAACACCGTGGGTTTGCGATTAGTAGCAGCGGGGTGTGGATCATTATGGCTTAACAGTACCCTTGATTAATGCCACGATATGAAAAATACCATGGGTTTACGTTACCTGTGATTAGTACCACTATAAGAGGAGCACCACAGGTCTGGGAGAAGGCTATGATTAGTACCACTATGTGAGGAACACCATGTGTCTGCGTTACCTGTGACCGAGCTCGATAGCTGCAGTCGCTTAAGTGCGGCCAGTATCCAGTAATCGGGAGATAGTGGGTTCGAGTCCCACTGTCGGCAGCTTTGAAGATGGTTTCCCGTGGTTTCTCATTTTCACACCAGGCAAATGCCGGGGCTGTACCATGATTAAGGCCACGGCCGCTTCCTTCCAACTCCTAGGCCTTTCCTATCCCATCGTCGCCATAAGACCTATCTGTGTCAGTGCGACGTAAAGCAAATTGCAAGAAAGAGGAAAAAAAACCGTTACCTGTGATTAGTATACTATTATGTGAATCCCACTATCGGCAGCCCTGAAGATGGCTTTCCGTGGTTTCCCATTTTCACACCAGGCAAATGCTGGGGCTGTACCTTAATTAAGGCCACGGCCGCTTCCTTCCAACTCCTAGGCCTTTCCTATCCCATCGTCGCCATAAGACCTATCTGTGTCGGTGCGACGTAAAGCCCGTAGCAAAAAAAAAAAAAAAAACTATTATGTGAGAAACACTACGTGTCTGGGCGTTGCCTGTGATTAGTACCACTATATGAGCGACACCGTGGGTCTATGTTGCCTATGATTAGTACCACTATGTGAGGAATACCACGGTTCCGGGCAGCTCCTGCGGTTAACAGGCCTACCACTATGTGAGGAACACCATGGGCCTGCGTTACCTATGAGTGGTGCCATTACTATATGTGAGGAACACCGTGAGTCTACGTTAGCTATGATTGGTGCCATTAATGTATGTGAGGAACACCGTGGGCCAGCGTTACCTATGAGTGGTGCCATTACTGTATGTGAGGAACACCCTGGGTCTGTGCTACCCATGAGTGGTGCCATTACTGTATGTGAGGAACACCCTGGGTCTGTGTTACCCATGAGTGGTGCCATTACTGTATGTGAGGAACACCCTGGGTCTGTGTTACCCATGAGTGGTGCCATTACTGTATGTGAGGAACACCGTGGGCCAGCGTTACCCATGAGTGGTGCCATTACTATATGTGAGGAACACCATAGGCCAGCGTTACCTATGAGTGGTGCCATTACTGTTATGTGAGGAACACCGTGAGTCTACTTGTGATTAGTACCGCAACATGAGGTACACCATTCTACTTTACTAGCGATTAGTACCATTGTGAGGGGCCGTTGACCTGGATTTTGGATCCTTTTAAGCAACAAGCATAATCGATTTAGGATTTTGGTTTGGAAGCACTCCCTTATTCAGGTTATACTATTGTTTTAAGTTATTTTATGGGCAAGTGAGGCAGCTCGGATCCACTGATTGTTTTAAGTTCATAATCATTGTTCATCGTCGTCTTTTTGAATTCTTGTCAGTGGATGGATTTTGGAACTATTTTAAATTTCAATATTGTGAGTTGGACCCGCTGATTATTTAAAAATCATATTAATTCATTTTTCATCACGTTCTGAATTTGGGTCAGTGGATGAATTTTGGAATTTCAATTGTCATTACATTTCATCTCATCTCGTACCATTAGGGGCCGATGACGTAGATGTTAGGTCACTTAAAACAACAATGGTTGGAAGGAATTGTGTTGAATCATTTGGAGAAATATGTAAAATATTTTTCAGAAGTGTGTGTGTGTCTCTTACTTTCTGCTTACATAGGGATAACTGAAGCTTATAGTAAGTAACAATCTTCTGTCTTACGGAATCCACTTCAGCTAAAGAATCGGCTCGTTCATTTCCCGGTGTGTCCTTGGATGCAGTGAAGTGTTATTGTGTTGGTAGCAAGCGCAGCGTGGATATTCTTTCTAATATTAATCATTGTACGGTTGTTTGGTTCTCTGGATGTGATAAACTTTAGCGCAGCTTGTGATTTGACGTTGATCGCATATCTGTTTGTTTCTGTGTTGTGTTGTAGGCTGGTAGTTGACATGCAACTCGCTTCCGTTAAGGACCAGCTGAAGGGAGAATAAAGATGTTTTCTTTCAAAACTTGTAGGAAAACTAATCTATTAAAAAACGGGAACAACAAACAGCTAGTATATACGTATATAAATGATTATTTAAGATAACGGTCATTAAGAGCTCTGAAAAATAAACACTATAATATAGCCTACACTGATTGACTATTTTCTCAATAATCTCATCTGAGTTAAGAATAAATACTTTGCTATTGTTCCTCAGGTTTTCTACGCCAGCCACACAGGCTGATTTCAAATTTGATATGCTAACTACGGTACTCTTCACTGACGAGAAACTAACTAGACACCACTCGTGTGGGCCAAGGCTGAAGACCATGCGCTTTTGAACCGTCCCACCACCACCATCGCCGTTGATGGACTTGCAATAAAATCTAACTTGTGAATAACTCCGTTATCTTAGCTTATGCGTTGAAAATGTAATGACTTACATCCTGTGTCCCCTTTCGGAGAAAAGGGCTGCAACAAAAGTCCTCCATTGGTTCCGTCTCTTGGCAATCACCTGTAAGTCTGCCCAGGATTTGCCATCCTCCCTCAACTTTTCCTCCGCACTTCTCCTTCAGGTCATCCTTGGTCTTCCTCTTTTTCTTGCTCCTTGCGGGTTCCATCTAAATATTTCTTTCTCGATGGCATCCTCCTTTCTCAGACAATGACCTATCCATCTCCATTGTTGAAAATGTAATACTTCATGATTGTCTGACCAGGAAATTCTTAATATGAGTCTGTAGACCCACATCTCAAATGCTTTTGTTCCCATTTTCTTGTAGTGGTTGCAGTCAGTCTTCGTATAGCAAGACTGTGCAGACATAGCATCACACGAGTCGGAGTTTAGTCTGAATGTTCAAATGGTAACTTTCCAGAATAGAACTAATCTTGACAAGGGCATTTTGTGCCCGTTCTATTCGGCATTTGCTATTGACTGATTGGTCACAATCTGAATTCAGACAGCTCCCTAGGTATTTAACCTTTTTAACTCTCAATTTCTATACTGTCTACTGTAGGAGTACTAATGCATAAATGGTTGATGATGTTCCTTATTATTGTTTTAGTTTTGAAGTAGAAAAAACTCTTTCTGAGAACTTGCTTGGTTAAACGTGACACACAGACATGATTGTGAACAACCTTATAGCGCCTGCGTGTGTTCTATAGTGGCCGTAGTTACCGTAAACTGTATAACTTCAGACTGATATATAAGCCTATTTATATAGGGTGTCCGGCTTGAATGTACAATTAAACAAAATTTAATAACTTGAGAAGTAATAGAGATCGTCATTGGCGGTTTGGTTCTCATTCATTTCATTCAATTCCGTGTCCGATTCTACAACTAGAGAAACTCAAAATGTTTTTGCATATCTAGTACAATGCGCAATATTAATGGTGTGACAGACGTCGAAACTGTATTCCACCTCTCTCCATGTAAAATGGAAATGGCGTATGGCTTTTAGTGCCGGGAGTGTCCGAGGACATGTTCGGCTCGCCAAGTGGAGGTTTTCTGATTTGACTTCCGTAGGCGACCTGCGCGTCGTGATGAGGATAAAATGATGATGAAGACGACACATACAACCAGCCCCTGTGCAAGCGAAATTAACCAATGATGGTTAAAATTCCCGACTCTGCGGGGAATCGATCCCGGGACCCCTGTAACCAAATGCCAGCATCCTAACCATTTAGCCATGGAGCCGGGCTCTCTCCATATGTTTTGTTGCATTGCAGATATGGCATTTGCGATAGCTGCTGGAATGCTGAATTTAAATGTGAAAACGGTGTTTTACATGTGAATTTTTAATTACGTACGCATCCCAACATACAGCTGGCCTGCGAGATAAGTGTCCCATCTGTCTCTCTTCTTTGAAGGTTAGGCAGCTCAGACGGCTGCGCAGCACAGCACGCGTCCCACTTAGCTGTCTGTTTTTAGGCTTGTACAACGTTTTCGACTGGAGTATCAACTGCGAGTAATGGTTAGTGTCCACACCAAGGTTAATATACAGTGTTAACGAAACAAAGCTAATAAACAATGTTAATGAAAAAAATTCTCAGCATTTTAATAAAACAAACCAAACCCCATGGCACTACAGCCCTTGGCCTACCAAACGACCGCTGCTCAGCCCGAGGTGTCGTGTGGTCTGCACGACGAATCCTCTCGGTCGTTATTCTTGGCTTTCTAGGCCGGGGCCGCTATCTCACAGTCATATAGCTCCTCAATTCCAATCACGTAGGCTGAGTGCACCTCCAACCAGCCCTCAGATCCAGGTAAAAATCCCTGACCTGGCCGGGAATCGAACCCGGGGCCTCCGGGTAAGAGGCAGGCACGCTACCCCTACACCACGGGGTCGGCACATTTTAATGAACTTTTGTTAATAAACTTCAGCATTGTGTCCACTCCAAAATAGCTGTTTGTGAGGTTACAATAGATAGTCAGGAAGAAGAAAATAATTACAGCTGCAGCTTTCATTATTTTAGTGAGTACAATTAGAGAAAAGCGCAGACGCGAAGTGTGGCAAAGAAAAATATTAGAAAGGCGAGTAGAATTACGTTTGGAAAGAACACTCATGTCAGAACTTTTAATTAATGATGCAGCAGGCTTTCAAAATTTTCTTGAAAATGCCCCCACGAGACTTTCATTTCTTGCTGACAGTAATTCGGTCCGAAATTGCAAATAATGATACAGATTATCGGAAAGCCGGCTCCACTAATGATAGACTTTTTTTAAAAATAGGTATAACTTTAAGATTCTTAGCAACTGGTGACTCAGACATTTCACTTATATACCTATTTGTCTAGAGTATCAAAAGAAGCAATTTCATTTATTCTGTCTGAGGTGTTTGAAGCTTTATACAACAATATCAAGGAATTGGTGTAAAGGTACGAAATAAAGAAAATATTCATATAACCTGCGTAGTTAGGATAGTATTATTTTGATGATATACAAGCGATTATGGGAGGTTAGGTTATTCAGCGAGGAGCGAAGCTGGAAATGAAACATTAGACACAGCTAAAAGAATATCATACAGAGTTAAAGGTACTGTATATTACATATTAATGAGGAAATGGCACAGACGCCTTCGGTTGTGCCAGGCTCCTCACTTTCATCTATCCTATCCGACCTCTCTTGGTCAACTCTTGTTCTTTTCCGACCCCGATGCTATTAGGTTTGCGAGGGCTAGGGAGTCTTTCATTTTCACGCCCGTCGTGGCCCTTGTCTTCCTTTGGCCGATATCTTCATTTTTCGAAGTGTCGGACCCCTTCCATATTTTCCCTCTGATTAGTGTTATATAGAGGATGGTTGCCTAGTTGTACTTCCTCTTAAAGCAATGCACCACCACCACCAGACGCCTTCGGGGAACTGGCAGATCACTTTCGCTACCGGGTTACAACACAACACCAAGCATGCCGACGTGGGGAGAAGTGCAATACAGATTCGGCGCGTGTCGCACCACTAATGATGCGCAGGTGTGTTATGTATTGTAAAGAAGCATTTCGAGTTTCCATACTTGTAGAACCAAACCGCCATTGATTATCTCGATTACTTCTCAAGATATTACATTTTATTTTATTATACTTTCAATCCGGACAGCCTGCTACAAGTTTCACTTGTGTTTGTGCTTTTTAGGGAGAATTTAGAAAAAAGATAGTAATAGCTATAAACATTTTCTCCGTCACTTCATTGTCCTAAAAAGGAGACTTGCAATGGTGTCTCATCACCGAACAGAGCAGGCTTCGGTTTACCAGAGGCCAGTTTTGACTGCATTCGGGAGGCGAAGGGGTTGGCCCCACCGTCGGTTGTCCTGAGAATGGTTTTCTATTCTCCTGCACTAAGGCGAATGCCGGGACAGATCCTTTCTTAAGCCACGGCCGCACCTCGTCACCGCTTCATATCTCCATGTCTACGCAGCAGGTATTAATGGCAATTAATGTGTCACCGCTGCACATCAGGTGACAGGTAGCTGACCTGAGTTTCCTCCACGAGATCTTAAATGGACATTACCGCTCGGAACATCTTGTTTCTCTCTTCTCTCTCCGCGTTCCTTCCCGTTCCACCAGAACCAAAGACCTTCTCCACATTCCCCACACTCAGCACTCAATACTTCAACGATCTTTCCTAATCCGCCTCCCAACACTCTTTAACAATGTTAATAGGAGACAAGAGCTTGATATAGCATCAAATAAAAGTGAATTCGAGAGGTGTGTAAATAGTATCTTAAAGATAAGTTGATGTGAAGGGATTATACCGCCATCTTGACCCACGACGACTTGGCTATAAACATGGACATTCTATGGTTTTCGATTTGGACAGTTATTAGTAGGATGTGTACCTGATCTTGTTATATTTTGTTATGTTTATTATATTTTATTATGAATGTTTACGTTTGTTAAATAGTCTGTTGACAGAGCAAGTGAAATTTGCTCAGTGTAGCTGTATCTTGTGCTTCGTGAATAAATAAATAAATAAATAAATAAATGGGCTGAGAGAGTGAGGAAGGAGTTTAGTTCCCTTTCAAACTTAGGTTCCATAAACGTGTCCTAATTAACGACTATCAGGATAGGACGCGAAATTTCACAAGTAGGAGACCTGAGGTTCGATTAGTGGTTCTATTGAGCATGCATTCCTCGCCTCGTTTTCCACACTATAGAAGAATGCTATGACAGTGCTCTTCTTCAGGTGCCGAAATGCCCTTCATGAATGTAGGTCTAATGAAGCTAAACATTTATTACGATTGGTGCAAAAAAGATACAGGTTATCGCATGAATTTTACACTAACTAGATGCTTGTAGCCTCCTGAGGATCCACAACGTGTGACTTCGACGTGGAATGGCATTACGGCGTCTCAGTCTGCCCTTACTAGCTCCCTACGCATTCTCCCTTCCCCAAGTAATCTCTTCGCAAGCCAGCGGTGCAGAATAGAGGGGGAAATTGTGTTCTAAGAAGAAAGCTATAGACGGTTTTTTAAAATCATAATATACTTCACATCAACATACAGTACTGCTTTTAACAGACTATCTAGCTCATGGCTCCAGTAAACCTATCCAGTTTAAGAATATGAGGAACTTCGACCAATCAACAGCTGTATTTTGAAACAAAATTATATATTTTCTATTATAGCACTTACATGTACTTGTTTTTTAAATTATCCCAACTCTGCGCAGTTGTTTGTATACAGTGTGTGTGTTTCGTCTGAGGGTTGTTGCATTACTCTTTGCCTGTGTTGTACGTTTTGGTTATTGAATATTACAGGCTTTTTCGAAGATGTGAAGGTATTTTCACAGAAAAAAGGATAACATTATTTATTTATTTATTTATTTATTTATTTAATCCGTTTACCCTCCATGGTTGGTTTCCCCGGACTCAACCAGGGATCCCACCTCTAAAGCCTCAAGGGCCGTGTCCTGGAATGAGAGACATTTGGTCGGGGATAGGCTACAATTGGGGAGTAGGGCCAGTACCTCGTCCAGGCGGCCTCATCTCCATTGCGGACATGTTTGCAGACTGCAGCCCAAAGAGTTTAAATGCAAGAAAGAAAACACTGTAATTTGTGCTGAAACTATGTTATGAACTCCGCCTCTGTGGTGTAGTGGTTAGTATGATTAGCTGCCACCTCCGGAGGCCCGGGTTCGATTCCCGGCCATAACAAGGATTTTACCTGCGTCCTAGGGCTGTTCCGAGGTCCACTCAGCGTACGTGATTACAATTGAGGAGCTATCTGACGGTGAGATAGTGGCTCCGGTCTAGAAAGCCAGGAATAACGGCCGAGAGAATTCATCGCGCTGACCATGCGTCACGTCGTAATCTGCAGGCCTTCGGGCTGAGAAGCAGTCACTTGGTAGGCCAAGGCCCGTCGTGGTTATTGTGCCATATGTTTTATCTGTTTCTTAAATTTTGATTATTTCCTTAATCTGATTTGGAAGTATGGTTCTTTACACCTCAAAGTGGCTAGTTCACGTAGAAAGTACGCGCAGAAAGGAGTACAGAAAATTCAATAAACGTATTACAGCATGTGGAAACTTCAATTTCGTAAATAAATATACATAATGCCATTTACCTCCAGTGCACAGATATTATACCGAGTGCGGACATTTTGAACATATTAATTATGATCTTGTCTGAAAGTCGTATAATCCAACTTTCTCGGCCTACGGCTTTTTTTTTCCTACGAGTTTCATTACGTCGCACCGACACATACAGTCTTATGGCAACGATAGGGTAGGAGGGGGGTATGAAGCGGCTGTGGCCTTAATTAAGGTACAGCCCCAAAATTTGCCTGATGTGGAAATGGAAAACCACGGTAAACGCATCTTCAGAGCTGCCAACAATGGGATTCGAACCAGTGTCTCCCGAATACAAACAGCTACGTGGCCACTCGCTCGGTAGGGCTTAGGTATATTTGTTTTTCTGCTTAGAAGGAATTCATTCTTCATGTTTTGCTCAGTATTTTTTTTTTACACATTATCGGTTTTTGTAGATAAATATTATTGACTTTCGGTGCGTTAGAGTCCAGTATTTATTGAAGATGTTTCCCCTTACAGTACATTGTCTGAACATTGGTGTTTTGATCAAAATATTTGTTGACATTTAATCGTGATGCCTATATTTTAAGCACCAATACTTGGTATGAAATGTCACATTCCGTACAGTATTTTGATATTTAATTCATGTGGGTCGAACATTACCTATACTATCTCTGATCATTGTTTTGCAGTCCTAAGTCTGGTAACACTGATCAATTGCCGTAAAACACTTCCAAATCACCCTGCCATTTGTCGTGTCATCCACTGAAACGTAATTCTGTGCTGAGATGTCAATTAGAATTTAAGGAAGGTATTTCTGGGTCTTCTTCGTGTATGTTTTCCTTCAATGAAGCCTCCTTCCACAGTTCTCATTAAACTAGAGTGGCACATTGTGTGACCTCACCATGCAAGACGACGGATGCGGATATTGCGAATGATTGATCTTCGTTGGTTCACATTGTCTTGATCACTGGTGTCTGACATCTCTCCACGTCCCATTTATCAGTTAACGATAGCACCACATCTCAAGGACTTCAAGAACGTTTTGTCCACATTTCACAGGCATACAAATGCATGAATGATTTTCATTCGGAAGGAAAGACTAAGTCGACTGGTACACTCGTGCACAGAAATGGTGTTCCGATATAAACAATCAACAATGCCCCACTCTAGTACCGACAAGGAGGGGAAGGGATTGAACGAGTATAATAGTATTGAAGGCACAGTGCATGTATTGCTATAGGCCCTACATCCGCATCTATGCCCATTTCAATCACATCTTGTAGGTGGCTATCTACCTGCAGCAATGCGTTAAGCGGGGAGGTGGTATACCATGCTTTGTTTATATCGGGACAGCATTTCTGTGATGCGTGTACACAGTAATATCCTCTTCTGCGCAAAGGCTGTTACCACCTGAGCAATACGGCATTTTAACTTCAGTGGCGCCCATTCCGTCCTCTGTAATCTTATGTCGGACACTAAAGTCTACATACGCCCTAAAAATAACACTTCAAGAATAAAGCAATCAAGAAAATATTATGTATTCACTTTCTGAGTCATAGATAGACATGTTTCAAACTGAAAAACAACATGTATTGCATAATTAATAATAGTTCCATATACTGACATCTTGAGCATACAAGTGAAACGCCGGTTAGGTACAAAAGTCAACATACACTTGATGTTGTTCACTTTCATGCACGATTTAACATTTTATATTGCCGCCTTTTACTTCAATCACAGCTTCCAAACGTCGAGGCATAGATTCCACCAACTTGTTTGTGTCCGCACATGTAAAGTTACTCCAACATTTCACTAAGGCCGCTTTCAGGTTATCTTTGCCTTTATGTTGTATTTTTTTACCCTTCGCTTTAGTTCTCCCCAAAGTTGTTCAATTGGGTTAATGTCTGGTAACTGGGGAGGCGAATGCAACTGTTTCGGTACATTGTAAAGCAGCCATTCTTTTACGACAATGGCCGTATGTTTGGGGACGTTGTCTTGCTGAAACAGCTAGTCGGTTCCTAGTCCCAGTTTCTCCGCAGATCGTTTCAAATTCTCCTTAAAGATGGTGAGATACTTCCATTTATCCATAATGTCCTCAATATTAAATTTCCAACCCCATCTCCAGACATGCAACCCCACACAAGAATATTTCCACCACCATGCTTCACTGATGGGACAAGATGTTTCTTCTTTAAAATTCATTCCTTTATTGCCCCACCTTTTGCTTTCGAGCATACTGGAAGATATTGAACATACATCCGTGCAAAGCACCGTATTCCAAAATATGGAATAGACTATTTAATTCAATGCAGAGTTGCAAATTCTAGGCGCTTCTGTTCCCTTACATTGCTTATGGACGGTTTCTTCCTTGCTGTTCTACTGTCAAACTCATGATTGTGCAGAAGTCTTCGTACTGTAATGGGATGAATAATAGTACCACTAGTATTTGCGATATCTACCGCCAGCTCCGTAGTTATAATTCTGGGATCGGCATTCACTTTTCTAATGATGTGTCGGCGCTCTCTGTTAGTTAATTTTGATGGTCGTCCACATCTAGCTTTGTTTTCTACACGTACTAGATCATTGTAGTTTCTTAATATGTTTGGACACTTCCACGGCTCCTTCTAACAATGTCCCCACTTTTTAACAATGGAAAGGCCTTTTTACCGAGCTTAATGATATTTTCCTCACTTCCGCTGGTATTTCAGTTCTTTTTGGGTCCATGTTACGCGATCGAATTCTGTATTGCAATACACATCTACTGTATCAACAAACCGCTCAGTGCAACTTCTCTCCTACAACTGATGGCAGACTCGAAGTGTATGTTGACTTCTGTTCCGTAGTAAACACGTACGGTTGCATCTATCACGCTTGTCGTGCACGATACTGGTCTGACGACCTTGGTTTATGTTGTTGTGGACGTAGACGCAGACATAGAGTTGCACGTATAGTACGCGAACTTTTTCTTGAGCCCTAGTTCCCACTATGCACTATGGAGTTCAGGGCTCAAGAAAAGGTTCGCGTACTATACACCTCTGTGCATTCAGGGTTGTACACAACATGCTACAAAATGGGGGTGTATGTAGACTTTAATGTCCCACTGTAGGTAAGCTAAAGCCTTGACTTGTAATATATCTGAGCCATCGATCTTTAAGCGAAGAGGTTTTGGGAATTTCGAGACTGTCTTGTATTTCGTCTTTGAAGTATTCGTGTTCATACCGTATTTCTGCACCGTATTTGTGATATCAGTAATGAATTGTAACTTTACTGTACAAACTGAAAAAATATCAATAAACACTTAGCTAAGAGGTAGAAACCCCCTCCCCACTCCTTCACTGAATCAAAGCCTCACCCCCCCCCCTCCCTCTCTCAGACCCCTTCAATCCTCCAAACCCGCCTAATCTCCTGGCCAGAGAGAAGGCGTTACCTTCTAGGTGGCCCGCTCTTCCCCTTCGGGGAGGGGAATGAAAACTTTCCGTAGGTCCTAGGTGTATCGTAGCCTTAATAGTGCCATTTTGTTACCGTTCCTTTACGGTGAGTATCGATGTTTTTCAACGAATCTCCAATAGCCCCGTATTGTAATTACGCGAGATCCCTGCCCTGCTGTACCTTGAAGCACGACTACAGCTTTGTTGTATATTGCCTCTTCTCCATTACTTACTCGCTTTAGCTCGATTCCATTTGCATAGAGAACGAGCCATGGAATCTCACTTCTGGTTTCCTTGCTAAGATAATTGAGGTAATTTTGCATTGCTTTTTTGACTATTTGACTGAGGAGAATGACCAGTACCTCGCCCAGGCGGCCTCACCTGCTATGCTGAACAGGGGCCTTGTGGAGGGATGGGAAGATTGGAAGGGATAGACAAGGAAGAGGGAAGAAAGCGGCCGTGGCCTTAAGTTAGGTTCCATCCCTGCATTCGCCTGGAGGAGAAGTGGGAAACCACGGAAAACCACTTCGAGGATGGCTGAGGTGCGAATCGAACCCACCTCTACTCAGTTGACCTCCCGAGGCTGAGTGGACCCCGTTCCAGCCCTCGTACCACTTTTCAAATTTTCGTGGCAGAGCCGGGAATCGAACCCGGACCTCCGGGGGTGGCAGCTAATCACGCTAACCACTACACCACAGAGGCGGACCATAGAGGAAAGTATTTTGCAAATATGCAATAGTGCATAGTTTTTACTGCATATGAAGTCCGACTCGTTGGCTGAACGGTCAGCGTACTGGCCTTCGGTTCAGAGGGTCCCGGGTCCGATTCCCGGCCGGGTCGGGGATTTTAACCTTCATTGGTTAATTCCAATGGCCCGGGGGCTGGGTGTTTGTGCTGTCCCCAACATTTCCTGCAACTCACACACCACACATAACACTATCCCCCACCACAATAACACACAGTTACCTACACTTGGCAGACGCCGCCCACCCTCATCGGAGGGTCTGCCTTACAAGGGCTGCACCCGGCTAGAATTAGCCACACGAAATTATTACTGCATATGAAGCCGCCCGCTGGTAATGACACTCGGAGCACGAATAGTGCGTCTGAAATATTTATCAAAGGCATTACTTACAACGTTAGTCGTGATGTGAAATTCCTTTTTGGTCCAGAGAGAAAAGCAATGGGAAATTACGTCGCTCTTCATCTTGCCTACTACAACCTCATTTTGGCACCGCCATCGGATTTTGCGGTTCATTTCGAACTGCATACGACCGAGTGGCTATAGAACTGAGTCCTGCATTCGGGAGAAGAGTGGGTTCGAACCTCACCGTCGGCTGTCTTGAGAATTGTTTTTTGTGGTTTCCCATTTTCAATCCAGGCAAATGCCGAAACAGTTCGTATGCATAGGCTACAGCCGATTTCTTCCACATCTTACCTTATTTCACTCACTGTCATACATTTCATCACCATTAGCTCCTCAACTGAGGTTGGCGCTAGGAAGGGTATTCGGCCATAAAAGCATACCACATAATTTATTCTCGCCTAATCTGTGACTTCGTATCAGAAAACGGGAGCAAGGGATAGACATATATTTAGAACACTATACTCTTCGATGATGCTATTTCAGAATCCAAATAGCGCCCGGGCTGATGACTTGACAGACAGACAGTATTTCAAATATGTCAAAAACATATCAGATGTAAGGCTTTTCAGACGTTTGCTCTATTAACCAGCGTTTCGAAGACGAAGATGTTTTTGACATTTTTGACATGCTCTATTGGTGAAAAATATCTAATTCCCTACATGGGAATTTAGAATTTTCCAGACAGTATTTCTCCAGCGAGCATGTTTAGAATGCATTTTACTAACATTTTTGGCTTCATCGTATTATTTCTAAAACCTTTCCAAAGTGCAGGTGTGATTTAAACACCTTGGCGGAACGTTTCAAAATGGCCGTTCATGAAAAAACCAAAAACAAAACAAACGCATCACTATGTGCCCCAAGTTTTGAACATCCAGTAGCACACACAACTATTTTTCAGTTTTTGAATCATTTGTAGGTCAGTATATCAGTAGGATCCCTCCTTAAGTTAAACATTTTTGATTAGTTGCTACTAACGACAAACAGATCCCGATGTATGTATGTTCAGTCTTCAGCCCTAAGGCTGGTTGGATCCTCAACAGCTCTGCCATCAGCTGTCATAGATGGCCTAGGCATCACTGAAGAGGCGTCCTAGGGAAATGAGGAGTGTGGT
Source organism: Anabrus simplex (assembly GCF_040414725.1). NCBI lineage: Eukaryota > Metazoa > Arthropoda > Insecta > Orthoptera > Tettigoniidae > Anabrus > Anabrus simplex. The sequence continues at coordinate 92,005,129 of NC_090271.1, forward strand.
AGTTTCCCGTTGCTTTCCTCACCGAGCCAGAAGTTGCTATTACATAGTCTGCCAAGCTCACTGAAATGCATGCACCAACCGAGCCTATGAGTAACATTTTCACACCATTTCTAGCAGGGACTGGCTGCGTAAGGGTTGGCATTACTAGCATCGCTCATACCTCAGTCACTTTCACATTGTCAAAGTCAAGGATAATACAGAGATAGATCAATGAAAGTAACAAAATTGCTCTAGCCCGTACCAGAAGACATAGTGCACTGTAAACACTAGGTCCTGCCAGCAAAGGCATCAGATCCCGATATGACGTTCAAATATACAGTATTACTTGTTGCTTAGTGCTTGAGTATAAGGCTTGTAAGTTGCTTGTAGTGAAGCATGTTGCATCAGATTTATAACATAGCAAGCTGTTGTGAAAAACAAGTAGGCTTCCTTTAGGCAGTTCGCCAACCACTGAAATGCACCTGCCACCAGCTTCGGGTCGAGAGGTCTGGGGGAATCTCAGAGGAACAAAAAATAATACTTGATTAATATTGCACCTTTTTATATAAACAAACTCGAGCCGCGTGCAGCCATCGCTGCCATGCTGGTTACCGTATATTGCCTCAGCCCCGAACAGTGTAACAGGAATACAGTATGCTGTCTGTTGGTGAGCGTCCCAAATTACACGTTCTTTATTTATCGTTGTTGCGAACCAAAACTTCATCGAATGCAATTCCGTGTTCATAGAACATAACATTTAAAATTACTTCTCGTTGTAATTTAATCTTGTATATTTCCCGCAAGATTGGTCTTATTCCATTCCTCATTCAAATCAGTCATTTTGAAATCTAATACTCTTTATTTCTTAATCTGTTTACCCTCCAGGGTTGGTTTTCCCTCGGACTCAGCGAGGGATCCCACCTCGGTTACGTCTCAAAACTCACGAGTCTCAAAACTCACGGGCTATAATTAGTAACAAATAGTATCAAAACTCACGACTACAAACTGGTAGCTAAAGTAAACACTCTAATGAGTCTCAAAATTTCAGGAATCCGGACTGCAGGAGGGATTAGGTGTGAGGTGACTCACGCTTCGCTTCAACCCATGTCTTTCCATCGACTTGGGGCAGTAACCCCGGTAGCAGATTGCCTATAAGTTGTTTATCTAGTCTTTTCTTAAACAATTTAAGAGCCCCTTGGGCCCCTTTTTAGTCGCTTCTTACGACAGGCAGGGGATACTGTCAATCTTATTCTGCCATCCCAACCCACAGGGGAAAAATAATGGTTAGTGAATGACAGACACCGAGGTGTATTATTATTATTATTTTTAAAATATGTTGCTGTTGTCTTAAAGCAGATCTAATGCATTTTTCCCCTTTCACATGAATTTATAATAATGACGTGTGGCCTCCGGAGAGGTCTGGTGAAGGTCCTTAGAGTTGACGCCGTACGTCTGTGAGGTTGAGGCGCTACCTAAGTTGAAGTCTAATGCTGAAGACGGCACGAACATCCAGTCCCCGAGACATAGGAATTAACTAATGAAAGTTAAAATTCCCTACCCGACCGGAAACAAAACCCTGGACCCCTTGGACCAAAGGCCAGCATGCTAACCATTTATGCATGCAGCCGGATGACAAAATTGAAGTAGGTATATTGCCCGCTGCTAGTTAAAAGAAACTGTCAGGTGGTAGTGCTGGGGCTTAGTTCCGTTATTCGGCCAGAAGGCGGCATTTACTTGAATAAGGAATTTTATTTAGAGATATTAAGAGATCAAGACAGTTAATTCACTCATTTAGTTTCAATATTAGTTTCAACATTTGGAGATTCATTTGGAAAAAGGCGTATTTCTATTTTTGATAAGCGTTCATCTATTCGCTTGCTTCAATCAACCCGACACACTTAAACCGGAAAAGAATATTCATGACGCATCCGATTATTCTGCGCGATATAACTGAAATATTTGAAACTCATTCGATTCTTTGATTTGATTATTCATTCGATTATTAAATAATCGGATGGAAGTTATTCGCTTATTAAAAGTATTCCATTATCCCATCACTAATAGGGTGCACATTTATCCATTCAAAGAAGAACTGGCCCTGCTCGTGAGTTTTGAGACTTGTTCTTACTAATCCTCTTTCTGAAATTCGTGAGTTTTGAGACGACACGCCCACCTCTACCGCCTCAAGGGCAGTGTCGTGGAGCGACAAAATTTGGGTCGGGCATTAAAACTGGGGAGGAGGACCAGCACTTCGCCCAGACGGCCTCACCTGCTATGATGAATACGGGCCTTGTAGGCGGTATTGGAAGATTGGAAGGGATAGACAAGGAAGAGGGAAGGAAGCGGCTTTGGCCTTAAGTTAGGTACATCCCGGCATTTGCCTGGAGGAGAAGTGGGGAAACCACAGAAAACCACTTCCAGGATGGCTGAGGTGGAAATCGAACCCACCTCTACTCAGTTGACCCTTCGACGCTGAGTGGACCCCGTTCCAACCGGGAATCGAACCCGGGTCTCCGGGGGTGGCAGCTAAACACGCTAACCACTACACCACAGAGGCGGACGAAATCTAATAATGTTACCGAATTTACGTTCCATTAACTACATTTATGGTTTTCGGAGTCGCCGCGCCGATGTGCTTACAATAGTTCTTTTGTGCGCTGATAAATCCGCAGACACGACGCTGGAGTATTTGAGAAACTTCAAATACCATCGTACTGAGCCGGGCTCGAGCCCACCAACTTCAGCTCTGAAGGTCAGCACCGAGCGAATTGGCCGTGCGGTTAGGAGAATGAGTTCGAACTCCACTGTCGGCAGCCCTGATGATAGTTTTCCGTGGTTTCCTATTTTCACACCAGGTAAATGCTGGGGCTGTACTTTAAATAAGGCCACTGCCGCTTCCTTCCCACTCCGAGCCCTTTTCTATCCCATTGTCGTCTTAAGACCTAGCTGTGCCGGTGAGAAGTAAAGCAACTTGTAAAAATGTGAAAGTTCAGCGCTCTGCCCAGCTTTACGTGTGTATAGTAAGTCAAGTCCTAAGCCTGACGGCAGGTCGTATCCCCAACAACTTCGCCATAAACTGCCATAAGAATCCTAGGCGTCTCTGAAAATGGGTACTAGTGTTATGAGAAGTGAGGTAGTTTCCTGCTACTCTCATCACAGAGCTAGAAGTGCTGTCATATATCAGTCTGTAAAGCTCACGACCCTTCTACAGCCGGGCTGAGTAACACAAACGGTAGAACGATGCCCATCCGACTCCTCCAAGTTGGCAATTTTGATCCTGGCTCAGTCTGGTGGTACTTGGAAGTGCTCAAATACGCCAGCCTCTTGTCTGTAGATTTACTAGCACGTAAAATAATTTCTGAGGTACGAAATTCCGGCACCTGGGTATCTCCGAAAACAAGTGTGATTGGTGGGACGTAAAACCAATAACATCACTATTTATTTTTACACTATTCATGACAAGGACTGGCTGCGTAAGGATCACTTGTACTTTATCGATTTATGTATTATAAGAGCCAAATATGAGTGTAAATAGGATTACCAAACGTCCCGAAAATCCTGGTCATATCTTACAATTTATCCTTCTGCCCGGAGTAAAAGGAATTTTTTACCATTCCTAAATTACCTCCGTTTTTAGAAATTCCAAACATTCAGTGGTTTAAGGAATGTACAGTATTTGTCCAGCCACGAAAGAAACAAAAAATTTGTAAGTAACTCGACCGCACGGACACTAGTGGAAATGAAATAACGGTTTAGTGTGGTTATTGTGGTTGCACATGGTAAACTTCAGTCCGCGTGATGAGAGGTTGTAAGAAGTTCTGATCAGCTATGCAGTTTCAACCATTGTTACCACCTGTGGGTGGGGGACGCAGATGAAAAATACACACATGGTTTTCCCTGCCTGTCATAAGAGGCGACTAAAAGGGGCGACCAAGGGATGATGGACCATGAACCATGAGATTACCTGTGATAAGTACCATCACGCGGGGAACACCGTGGGTCGACTTTACGTGAGATTAGTATCACTATGTGAGGAACGCCATGGGTCTGTGATTAGTAACATCGTGGGTGGATCACATGGGTTTTCAGTACCCGTGATTACTACCACTATATGCGGAACACCATGGGTTTACGTTGCCTTGAATCAGTACAACTATATGAGGAACACTACGGGTCTGCATTACCAGTGATTAGTTCCACTATGTAAGGAACATCGCGGTTGTGTGCGGCTCCTGCGATTAGTACCATTTATGACCTGGATTTTGGACTCCTTTAGATAACAAGCATCGATGTAGGATTTTGCTTTCGAAGCAGTCCCTTGTTCAATTTATACCATTGTTTTAAGTTATTTTATGAGAAGGAGGGACATAGCGGGTCGGATCCATGTTCATAATGATTGTTCATAGTCGTCTTTTAGAATTTTAGTCAGTGGATGGATTTTGGAATTATTTTAACTTCCAATATTGTGAGTTGGATCCGATGATTATTTAAAATTCATATTCATTTATTTTTCATCATGTTCTGAATTTTGGTCAGTGGATGTATTTTGGAATTTCAGTTGTCATTACATTTCGTGTCATCTCGTACCATTAGGGGCCGATGACCTAGATGTTAGGCGCCTTTAAACAACAAGCATCATCATCAACCATTGTGGGTAAGAGATTGCAGTGCTAGTAAGTACGAAACCTGTTCTTCTGAGCTGTTGATAATTGCATAATATTCTTTCGCTATTCCTGTACACAATGCAGATGTAGAGTGGCTTTCTTTCAATGGACAGATGGTCTGGCTCCATGGCTCAATGGTTAGCGTGGTGTTATTTGGCCAAGGAGGTCTCTGGTTCGATTCCCGGAAGGGGCGGGGATTTGAACCTTCATTGATTAATTAGTGGCTCGGGGTCTCTCTCTCTCTCTCTCTCTGTGTGTGTGTGTCTTCTTCAGCATTATAATTTCTCATAGGATGGGTCCCATCCTCAAAGATGCGCAGGTTGCCTCCGTCTCCTAGATCAGGCCTCTTCGGGGGTCACACGGCATTCTAATATTGGACAGACGAGAAAAATAGACTAGTTCAAGTTGAACATAATCTGTGGCTTGGTTCTGAAAGGGCCAATGTCATTTTTTAAAATCGAAATTGAGATATTAACTGATACAAACGCGTTTTATCCTGGCTTGCAACATGTTAAAAGGGCCAATGTCTCTGTTAAGTACTAAACGAACAGTTAACGTTTAATTAAATAAGCCCTTGCCAATAATGTTAGATTACCAATAAAGATTAGAGACCGGCAATTTTCAAAAAGAATACGATAGAAAAAATTAGCGTTTAATAAGGTGACTTCCACAAAGAAAGTATAAAGTTATTTATAGTTGTTGAAAACAATAACTTGAAAACTATAAGCAAAACTTCAAATGCTCATAGCTCAAAAACAGGTGTTTTGATATTGGCCCTTTTAGAACCAAACCTCAGAATTTCCAACATTTACGTTGTTCTGAGTTTAATGATTATGGTTCTCATCAAATCAGTAGGTCTTAAATGTGAATGAATTGTTTACAGTAAAAGTAAGACTGATTTTGTTCTTGGTACATTTTATGTCGGAGTAACATGCATTTAATATTGATTTTTTTCCCCACACATTCTGGCTTTAAGTGTGGGCATATAATTTCCCGATACCGTACATTTTCAGAGCATCTCGTAACCCTAAAGCCGGAATTATACCTACAGAGTACTGGGCCGAGGCACTGGATTTGTTACGCGGCCGAGGAACTTACGAGGAATGGTTGTGATCACAGTCTAATATACACAGTCGCGAAGCTCCTTAGTAATGAAATGCCATTCTGTTGTCAGGCGGAACGACACTAGCGCTCGTAGCGGCCAGCAAGCTCTAACTGTTCGGAACAGTTCTCTACCCAACAGCTGGATGCACTTTCCCATGTAAATTATAAACTGTAACCACCTTGATAAGTATATTAATCGTACATTTTAATAAAATACGTTGATACACTAGACTACAGCGTGGTAATAATACCGAAGGAAAACAACAATAGTTTATTTTCGAAGGAACAGCTGATCATACCACTGTAGTTAAGGTCTTAGCCATTTTCGAAATCCTATTATTGAACTGAATTTGGTAACATAAATCATAAAAATAGTAGTGAACTATAAAACAATTCAAACAATATTCAAACATCTCAGGAACCTAAATGGCTGGATTTTGAGCTTTTTTGTTTTATGACACTGAAAACTTTCATTGTAAAATATCACAAGGTAATCTAATCTTAGTTTCACAAATAATTTCAACACTAATTACTTAGTACCTTCACGGCATTGATGTGGAAAATCAAGTATTAACATTAGGGAATTAATAGTATACTACATCGAAGTTAGTGAGCATACAGCCCATGTTCTCTCGGCTCCTCTGACAAACGTGCAAGTGGCTGGGCGGCTTATCAGCTTACATTTCGGAGATAGTGGGTTCGAACTCCACTGAAGATGGGTTTCCGTGGTTTCCCATTGTCAAAACAGTCTGTACCTTAATTAAGGCCATGGTTTCTTCCTTCTCGCTCCAAGCCCTTTCCTATCCCACTGTTGCCATAAGACCTATCTGAGTCGTTCCTACGTATGACTGTGTATTGTGCTCCTTTGAGACGGGCTTTCGGTTCGAAGAAATCTGCGGAGATTCCGTACTAATTTCTTTTTCTTTGCTGACATAAACTGGCTGTCTGCAAAATGATTGGAACATAACGTGATGTTATTGTACAAATAGTTCACATTTTTCTTCAATAAATCATCCCCCCTACTATTTACAAGCAATTTTCTTGCCTTTCTTCCTTTCTTAATCCGTTTACCCTCCAGGGTTGGTTTTTCCTTCGGACTGAGTGAGGGATCCCACCTGTACCGCCTCTAGGGCAGTGTCCTGGAGCGTGAGAATTTGGTTTGGGGGATACAACTGGGGAGGAGGGCCAGTAGCTCGCTCAGGCGGTCTCACCAGCTATGCTGAAGAGGGGCCTTGTGGGGGATGGAAAGATTGGAAGGGATAGACAAGGGAGATGGAAGGAAGCGACCGTGGCCTTAACTTACGTACCATCCCGGCATTTGTCTGGACAAGTGGGAAACCACGGAAAACGACTTCGAAAATGGTTGAGGTGGGAATCGAACTCCCTTGTACTCAGTTAACCTCTCGAGGATGAATGGACCCCGTTCCAGCCCTCGTACCACTTTTTCAAATTTCGTGGTAGAGCCAGGAATCAAACCCGTGCCTCCGGGTGGTGGTAGCTAATTACACTAAACACTACACAGAGGCGACAAGCAATTTTCTACACATTGAAAATCAAAACACCGCTACGTGTTAGAGGTTACGGTTGTGTTAAAACGTTATTTAAGTTCATATAATAGGATGGATTTCACTATGAGTTACGTTCCTGAATCAGTGATGAACGAAATGCCTACTTATCTGAAGTTAAATTTCTGAATCTTCACAATATTGTTCTCTTATACAAAAATGTAAACAGTAATTAAGGCTTTAATGTTCAGGATCTTTAGAAAGCCTAAAGCAGGGATGGCGAACCTTTTTCAGATAGTGTGTCATTTTAAGCCTAGTTTATTATTCTCAACTGTTTACCGTGCCACTTGTTATTTTTCTTCAAGGACTGGCTACCCCCCCCCCCCCCCCCCGCTTCCTTTCCTAATTCCCAATTATGCTCCATAATATGTTATTTATTCTTCTTCTTGCGTTCCGTCCTTCTAAGGACCACGTTACAATTTAAGTTATTCCTCCTTAGTTGTTCTTTCCTTTTCTTCCAGTATTCTGTCATTGTTTCACTGTGTTTCTTTTTCCTGTCTTCAGTCCACTTTGTGCCTGTTTTATTTTCCTTCCTCCCTTGGAATCCTTCCATTTGTAAGACTTTCTTCATAAAAGTCTTTCTTTCCAATAATTCTTCTTCTCGTATGTTGTTCCTTTCCAGGTCTTTCTTGACTTCTTGAATCCAGGTGGTAGTTGATTTCTTTTCCCAAAGGTACTTGAAAATTCGTTTAGTTTGTCTATTGTCATCCATTCTGTAAATGTGCCCAAGAAATAGCAATCTCCTTTTTCTTATTGTTTCTGATATGTTTTCTACGTTCTGGTAAATTTCATTGTTACTTCTTAATTTCCAAAACTCTGCAATTCTTAGAGGACCTAATATTTTCCTTATAATTCTTCTTTCTAATATTTCTAATTTATCAAGCTAATATGTTATTTATTTATTTATTTATTATATCTTGTAAATATAATTTAAATACATAAGTTTTGAGAATAATAAGCTCCCATTGTAACACACTTCGTCATTAATATTACTGGATATAACATTCAAAGATACTAATATTGCCAGGGGACTTTAAGTGAAATATCGTTCTCACATTTAGCGTGAAACTTGTAGCTGAATCTTAGTAGCCACGCCATTTATGTTAGATTCATAACATGTTGTATTCAGCAACACACTAGAAGGATTTAGGTCTGAAACAATACTGTTTATAACTGTTGATTTCACAAAGTTCATTGTATAAAAGAGCTGCTCGCAGGCGTACGTTGACTCAAACAAAGTAAGTAGCACTAGCAAGTTTCTTCATGGTCGAAAACTTTTGTCGGAGGCTGTTCTACTGTTCAAATATTAAGTTCTCTGATTTCTGGGGAGAGTATTCTCCATCAACAGCATGCTCGATTTTCACTAATGCTTCACCAAGTTGTACGAGTTTGTTCACCCATGTACTGCTTTCTTGAAATTCAATCAAATCCATTTCTAAATGGTCAATAAAAATGGCCTTAATGTGACTCATGAACTGGTCAAGAGAGATGCAGACGAAATGATACTTACAGCAGATGTGATCAACAATATAAAGGAGTTCAGAAGCCGAATTGATATCAGGGTATCGGAAGAGAAACCACCAAAATACATAATGTTTACTCCAAATGTAAAAAATTGTGAAAATCTCTTGGAAATTATTTGTTTTGAATTTTGTGAGGTGTCCACATACTTCTTACAAATACTTTTTGTGTCTTCAAAAGTTAATTGATATGAAAAATTTGACATCAATTCAATATGTACTTTAAGTGAAGGAAATTACTTAAATGTCTTTGTTTCAAAATCCCTGACGAGTACTTCAAGTTTTCTCCGGAATGACTTTATGATTTCAAACAATCTATCTGCAGTATTCCCCTTTCCTTGCAGTTCGTTATTTATATCATTGTATACTGCTGTAAAATAACGGAGACATATTCAAACACACAGCCAAATAGGTTCCGTGTGTTCTGGGAATTCTTCCTGCTTTTCTATCATGAAGAAGTGAATTTCGTCCAAGAGCTCGACAAGCCTCGAGAGTACTTGCCCACGACACAGCAAGCGAACATTATTGTACATTACAGGTACGCCATAGTGAGATCCCACTTCGTGTACATTTTCGACAACTGGTGATTACTTAGAGCACGTGCACGTATGAAGTTCACAATTTTGGTTACCCCGAGAGTACTCTTTCACATGACTGCATACATCATTCGCACATAGGACTTCCTGGTCATAATATACCATGAAATTGTAAAATAGGGTGTTTAAATTTTTCTTTAAGAAATTTCACTAACCCTGTATCAGTTATACCAGAAACAATATTCTCTAAGTCAAACCCCATTTTTAACACAAGTTCTTGCTTCACTTCGTTCATTATATCTTCCCCTGTAAGTAATTCTCACTCACCACATTTCAACAAGGAAATCGGACAAAAACAGCTATCCTTGCCTGTAAGGTCACATACGTGCTTTCATTAAGGCATGCTGAATACATCTGGGAGACATCCGAATCAGCTTTCAACTGTTCCGAAGCATCTTTCTCATCCTGCTGGCTGGTATTTCTTTAATTATGTTAGTTATTTGTTGTTTGCTAGGAATGTCTTCAAATAATGTGTCGGACGTCAATAAGAAAGTCTCTTTCAAGAACTCACCGTCAGAAAGGGGTTTCCTATGCTGTCCTGTGCGGTGAGACAGATGGAAACAGCCGCACTGATATTATTGCTTGGCCTGAAAGATGATACATGTTCTGTTCGATTTTTTGCACGAGCTCTCTTCTTTCTTCATTTGGCATGTAACGATCATTTGAATGGCACTTTACATTAAATGTACATAATTAAAGAAATACCAGCCAGCAGGATGAGAAAGATGCTTCGGAACAGTTGAAAGCTGATTCGGATTAAACTTGTTTCGAACACAAAGCTTTATTGCTTCTTTCTGTCACTCTGAATTCCCATGTCCACTATTCTTGAAGAAGCCGGTCACCACCATTGTTAAATTTCTGTTTTGTTTTTTGTTTTTCTCGGCACCGAAAACATGTTTGTGAGGTCCGTATACAAACGACATTCAATGTACAGTTATACACAAAGAATAATTACCCTCTACTGGCTACTTCACACAAATCAAACTTCACTCACTCACTCACTCACTCACTGTCAGATTTTCTATATTTCTTATACATAAAACACTAGGACTATACGATGCACGAGATATGTATAGTCTGCAGTAAAAATGTATATAAAAACTTCATGTGGCGTGCCACCGAAATCGTGTTCGCGTGTCACTAGGTGACACGCGTGTCATAGGTTCGCCATCCCTGGCCTAAAGAATGATAGCTCTGGTGTCTTCTTGTAACTGAGCAATTTATTGCGCCACACACACCTCCTTTCATACATACCACGTCAGTTTAATAGTAAACCGATCATCTATGATGTAATTACCTCGCAAAACGTATACAACTTACACATCCCAGAAGACCGGCAGCTTGCTGGCCACGTGGAGCGCTGCAGTCGCATGGATGAAAAAAATAAGCCGAGCTTCGCGACTGTCTGTATTAGACTGTGGTTGTGATCACACGAGGACGAGACAGCGGGCGGGCGAGTCAGTTCATTGAAATGTTTTCTTTGCAATTTGCTTTACGTCGTATTGACACAGGAATGTGTTATGGCGACGATGGGTTTAGGAGTGAGAATAGGAGTGGAAACGATGCGGCCGTGGCTTTAATTAAGGTACAGCCCCAGTATTTGCCTGGCGTGAAAATTGGAAACGACGGAAAACCATTTTCAGGGCTTCCGATACTGGGGTTCAAACCCTCTATCTCCCGGATGCAAGCTCACAGCTGCGTGACTCTAACCGCACGGCCACTTGCTCGGTTCATTGACATGTTTTTACATGGTTCCGTGGAGGAGCAAATTAGAAAAAGTAAGAGTGCTTTTAAACCTAGCTCTTAAGAAGAGATAATAAATGAGTAGCTGCCACCCTGTTGAGGGAAATTGAAACTGAAGTTCTCAAAGAATATAGACCTTTTATGAGATTGTGGTTACACGAGTATGATTTTTTGCTTGAAACGAAAACTCCTGCAATTCAAAAAGCAGACACTGTTTTGCGAGCTGCTATTCCAGCAAAAGTGAAATTACAGGTTACTGAAGAAATCGAATCAAAGAGCGCCCGACAACACAAGAACGCTCCTAAACAATTGACTGATAACTGACCGAGTGAAGCGCCGGTTGGGGTACTCATTCGGCCGAGCGGTTGGGGCACATTAGCCGAGCTCTCGGCCGAATGCTCTGTCTCGATGCAGTACTCGGTATGTGTAATGCCGGCTTTAGTCTGAGATGAAGCAACAAACTTATTTTAGCTCATATCAGTGCTCTTAAATACTAGGCCCTATATCTCACCAGTTAAATGTGGTAATCTAATAAACAGGGACATATCTCAAGACAGTAATAAGATGCTCAAATGGAGTTTAAACACCTGTATCAGATTTATATTTAAGCTGCGATATGGTTCTCACATTTCACCTTGTTATAGGGCAGGGATAGCAAATCTTTACCGACTAGCGTGTCAGTTAAGGTCTTGTGTATTATTTTTTACTGTTTAGTGTGCCACCGGTTATTTTCCTTTTAAATCGTCATGAAACCCCCTCATTTCACTTCAGTTAGCTATTACATTGCGTTTTTCTTTTAGCTGTTTGTGTCGACCTTGAAAGTTCTTTTGCCCCTACTTGCACCATATGTGAGGAACCTGCGTGTATTTTGTAAATGGCGGAAGTGTAAAGTGTTGAAGGTGAGGAAATGAACGTAAAGGACGACACAAACACCCAGTCCCCAGGCCATGGATATTAATCATTTACAATTAAAAACCCCTTACCCGGCCGAGAATCGAACCCGGGGCCGCCGGGTGACAGGCGGACGCGTTGCCCCCCTATACCGCGGGTCGGACATTAGATTCCGTTACTCTACATATAAACCCATTCCACTGAATGTTTCATGATTTCATTTTGCGAACGTCACTGAAAATTACATTTTAAAAACAGGTTATAGGGGCCGATGACCTTAGATGTTAGGTCTCTTTAAACAACAAGCATCATGATAAAAAATAGGTAATTACATTTTAAGAATAAGGTATATTTTTTGCTTTGACCTAATAACATTTGTACCGAGCTCGATAGCTGCAGTCGCTTAAGAGCGGCCAGTATCCAGTATTCGGAAGATAGTGGGTTCGAACCCCACTGTCGGCAGCCCTGAAAATGTTTATCCGTGGTTTCCCATTTTCACACTAGGCAAATGTTGGGGCTGTACCTTAATTAAGGCCACGACTGCTTCCTTCCCACTCCTAGCCTTTTCCTCTCCCATCGACGCCATAAGACCTATCTGTCTCGGTGCGACGTAAAACAACTTGCAAACAACATTTGTAAAAAAATATGTCCGTAGAAGTAATTGGGACATACTTCTATTATTAAAGCGTATTGTTAAAATATGCTATGTTGCTAGATTTTCGACCTGATTATTACAAGTTAAGAACATTAAAATACGTGGTATCTTGTCTGACGTGCCGCAGAAGTGTCACCTAGTGGCACGCATGTCAGGTTCGCCATCCCTGTTATAGGGAGTTGTCATGGCTTCGTGTGCACGGGCGTCGCAGTTTCCACTTGTTTCCTCATCTGCATGGAGTTCTAAACTCAGGTGCACTGAATTACCTTTCCTCAAGCTTTGATTACCTCCCCTCCTATCACGATCTGGCTCCTCTTTAACTATTATCTCTGTCACTCCAGGGCCTACAACCGCTCCTTTGTAGTCATGCTGCTAGACTGTGACATACCCTCCCCGCTAACATTAGAGATTTGCGTTCTCGTACGAGCTTTAAGATAGATTGCCGAAATCACTTGCTGAATGCTTCTAGTTCACTTGCATGATGAGCGAACTGTGAATGAGCATACGTTCATAAAATTTGGATATGTTTGCTAGTAACAGGTTTTGACTGTACGTTATATGTTTATTTTATTACTGTTGTTCGTTTTATGTTATTATCTTCCTTTATATTGTCATGTTGTACATTCTATAATTCTTTTCCTTATTACTATCTCCATATTAACTATTAATACTTCTATATTAGGTATATTATTTTTTAATGACTTGTAATTTTTTTACGTTTGTTACATCATCTTTTAAATGTTGTGGTAGCGTAAGGGACGGCCTTGAGCCTCAGCTTCGCCACGAAGAAAGACTAATTACTTACCTACCTTTTTTTTTTTTTTTGCTAATGGCTTGACGTCGCACCGACACAGATAGGTCTTATGGCGATGATGGGATAGGATAGGCCTAAGACTTGGAAGGAAGCGGCCGTGGCCTTAATTAAGGCACAGCCCCAGCATTTGCCTGTTGTAAAAATGGGAAACCACGGAAAACCATCTCCAGGGCTGCCAACAGAGGGTTTCGAACCCACTATCTCCAGGATGCAAGCTCACAGACGCGCGCCCGTAACCGCACAGTCAACTCGCCCGGTACATACTTGCTTACTTTACTTACGTTAGGGTTTACCACGTGGAGACTGATTAGTTACTGTATTTATGATGACTCGTACACATGTATCACCTTCTGTTAATGACCGACTAGGGGAGTATATGGCACTATAAAATGTCGATATTGTTATCTCGGCGTGCCGCTGAAGTAATCTTAAAGTGGAGTGGGAGCAGTCTGGGCACCATTGAGTCTATACCATAACTCAGCGTTTGCTTATTTACATGATTTAGGTAGACCATACACGTGCGCTCGAGTGTGCCCGGCTAGCCGGCAAGCGGTAGTGCTTTTGTCGTGCGCGGGATGGCGCCATGGGCAGTTGCTCGCGACCAATCAATACGTGAGACGGGCGGAGCGTGAGCATGGAGCATGTACGGCGTAGTCAGTTCAGTTACAGCAGGCTTTGAGCGGTACAGCTGTACTCTGTCCGCGAGGCCGGGTGTTGCTGGCACACACAACACTTCACTCATTTCATTCTTCTCACTAAAAAATCTCCGACTAAGTTTCGAGCAATTGTAAAACAGTATTTTCTTATCAATAGCTTCCTCGTACTTTCCGTGTGCTTTTCTTTTAACATTTTTCACTAATCTCTTCGGAATTTTTGGTGACAAAGTGAATTATTGTTGCTAAAAACGTTAGGTGAAAGGAACATGCGTATTTAATATTGTGATAATTATCTGTTATAGTTCGTGTTGTTGTCATTTCCATATTTTATTATTGTTTATCTTCCGGATGGCGGGAGAAATAGTGAAGTTTTCTAGTGAAGTTAGTAGCTGTTTGTTGGTTGACAGTTGAAAGAGGAGCAGATATAGTAGGAAACAGCTGTTGTACGTACGTAATTAGCCATCAGAAAGTAAAAATCTTCTCAAGCCGCCAGTGTGTGGAGATTGCGTTCATCCCCTGTGACAATCTATAAGGTCAGTCTGTATATAACTTATTTTAACTTATGATCAGTTTACTTTTATTCTGAATTGCATTCTAGGAAAGCATGCTGATGTGATATTCAATCAGTATGTGGTTTAAAAATGTAGTGTTTTACTCATTTCGAGAAGAAGGTCTTCTTGATCTGTTCTTATCTGGTTATTTTTCAGAGTTTTCGCATTATCGTATCAAGAAGGTCAATGATTCTGGGCAGAGTAGTGCTTATTAACAAATGTAATTCGACGGAAGTGAATCGTATCACGCGGGCTCTAAGTAACACAAAAACCGAGCTCGATAGCTGCAGTCGCTTAAGTGCGGCCAGTATTCGGGAGATAGTAGGTTCGAACCCCACTGTCGGCAGCCCTGAAAATGGTTTTCCGTGGTTTCCCATTTTCACACCAGGAATATGCTGGGGCTGTACTTTAATTAAGGCCACGGCCGCTTCCTTCCAACTCCTAGCCCTTCCTTGTCCCATCGTCGCCATAAGACCTACATGTGTCGGTGCGACGTAAAGAAAGAAAAACAATCGTACGGTAGTTTGTGCATGCCGGTCACTGGATCATGAATGTAATTTTCTTGACCACATGTACTAGTAGGATCTGATAGGATTTTCTAACTGGAAGAGCTTTATGCATCACTGCGTTGATTCACAACCTATAATTATTGTATATTTTTTAATTGATGCGTCTGAATGTTGATGGAGCTCTTTGGTTAGAATTTTCATTTTCTCTGGAGTAAATGTCAAGGATTCCCTTTCCTGCTTTCATAATGTTCAGTGGGGTGGGGGGCGTGGCCTGAGGGCGTTCAGCGTTAACAGTAACTTAGTCTTGTTGTTTGAATCATCAGTCCATAGTAGTGTTTAAGAACCTTGTCCATAGACTGGTTCGATGCAGCTCTCGCTCGATTCCACCCTATCCTGTCCTAATTTTTTCATTTCTACGTAACTACTGCATCCTACGTCTACTCTAATCTGCTTGTGATACTTCGGCCTGCTTCTACCATTCTTACCGCCTACGCTACCCTCAAAAACCAACCTCGTCAAATTTAGCCAAATCAATCTCTTCTCACCAAAACTTCTTCATTCGCTATTCGATCTATCCATCTCACCTCCAGCATTCTTCTGTAAAATCACATTTCAAAAGCTTCTATTCTACTTCTTTCTGAGCTAGTATATCGTCCATTTTCTACTTCCATACAATGCTACGCTCCATACAAAAGTCTTCAAAAGCATATTTCTAATTCCTATATCAGTGTTCGGTGTGAGTAAATTTCTTAAGAAATGGCTTCCTTGCTTGCGCTAATTTGCATTTTGTGTCTTCCTTCCTTCTGCCATCTTCGTATCATTGAACTGAGTTTACGGACAGATTACGTACCACTGAAGTTGGAAAAAAAAAATTGCGTGCACTTGAGAAAATTGAAATTAATTTAGTTTGAAAAGTAAGTTAATAATAATAATAATAATAATAATAATAATACCGGGCGAGTTGGCCGTGCGCATAGAGGCGCGCGGCTGTGAGCTTGCATCCGGGAGATAGTAGGTTCGAATCCCACTATCGGCAGCCCTGAAGATGGTTTTCCGTGGTTTCCCATTTTCACACCGGGCAGATGCTGGGGCTGTACCTTAATTAAGGCCACGGCCGCTTCCTTCCAACTCCTAGGCCTTTCCTATCCCATCGTCGCCATAAGACCTATCTTTGTCGGTGCGACGTAAAGCCCCTAGCAAAAAAAAAAATAATAACATTGATCATCATTACAGACAGTTATGCCTTTCAGCGTTCAGTCTGCAAGCCTCTGTGAATTTACTAAATGTCGCCACAATCCTCTATTTGCAACGAATGATGTGGCCTCATTTAGTCCTATACCTCTTATCTTTAAATCGTTAACAACTGAGTTTAAACATCGTCCTCTTGGTCTCCCTCTACTTCTCTTACTCTCCATAACAAAATCCGTTATTCTCCTAGGTAACCTATCCTCCTCCATTCGCCTCACATGACCCCACCATCGAAGCCGGCTTATGCGTACAGCTTCATCCATCGATTGCTTTCCTAACTTAGCATTTATCTCGTCATTCCGAGTACCCTCCCGCCATTGTTCCCACATGTTTGTACCACCAATCATTCTTGTTACTTTCATGTATGTTACTTCTAACTTATGAATAAGATATCCTGAGTCCACCCAGCTTTCGCTCCCGTAAAGCAAAGTTGGTCTGAAAATAGACCGGTGTAAAGATAGTTCCGTCCGGGAGCTGATTTCCTTCTTACAGAATACTGTTGATAGCAACTTCGAGCTCACTGCATTAGCTTTACTGCACCTTCATTCAATCTCACTATATTACCATCCTGGGAGTCCGGCTCCATGGCTAAATGGTTAGCGTGCTGGTCTTTGGTCACAGGGGTCCCGGGTTCGATTACCGGCAGGGTCGGGAATTTTAACCATCATTGGTTAATTTCACTGGCACGGGGACTTGGTGAATGTGTCGTCTTCATTATCATTCCATGTTCATCACGACGCGCAGGTCGCCTATGGGAGTCAACTCAAAAGACCTGCACCTGGCGAGCCGAACATGTCCTCGGACACTCCCGGCACTAAAAGCCATACGCAATTTCATTTCATTTCATTTCCATTGTGGGAGAACACACATCCTAAATACTTGAAATTATCTACCTGCTCCAGATTTGTATCGCCAATCTGACATTTAATTCTGATGAATTTCTTGCCAACTGCCATCAATTTAGTCTTCCAAAGGCTAATTTTCATACCATACTCATTGCACCTATTTTCAAGTTACAAGATGTTGGACTGCAGGCTTTCGGCACAATCTGCCATTAAGACCAAGTCGTCAGCATAGGCCAGACTGCTTACTACATTTCCACCTACCGGGCGAGTTGGCCGTGCGGTTAGAGTCGCGCAGCTGTGAGCTTGCATCCGGGAGATAGTGGGTTCGAATCTCACTGTCGGCAGCCCTGAAGATGGTTTTCCGTGGTTTCCCATTTTCACGCCAGGCACATGCTGGGGCTGTACCTGAAGTAAGAGCACGGCCGCTTCCTTCCCTATCCCATCGTCGCCATAAGACCTATCTGTGTCGGTGCGACGTAAGAAAAAACATTTCCACCCAACTGAATCCCTCCCTGCCACTTTATACCTTTCAGCAGATGATCCATGTAAACTACGAACAACAAAGGTGAAAGATTACAGCCTTGTCTAACCCCTGTAAGTACCCTAAACCAAGAACTCATTCTACCTTCAATTCTCACTACAGCCCAAGTGTCAACATAAATGCCTTTAATTGATTTTAATAATCTACACTTGATCCCATAGTACCCCAGTATGGTGAACATCTTTTCGGTACCCTGTCATATGCTTTCTCTAGATCTACGAAACATAAACACAACTGTCTATTCCTCTCGTAGCATTTTTCAATTACCTGTCGCATGCTGAAAATCTGATCCTGATAGCTCTCTGTGGTCTGAAACCACACTGGATTTCATCCAACTTCCTCTCAACCACTGATCCATAAGACCTATCTGTGTCGGTGCGACGTAAAGCAACTAGCAAC
This sequence comes from Anabrus simplex, assembly GCF_040414725.1. Lineage (NCBI taxonomy): Eukaryota > Metazoa > Arthropoda > Insecta > Orthoptera > Tettigoniidae > Anabrus > Anabrus simplex. The sequence continues at coordinate 92,023,409 of NC_090271.1, forward strand.
CACTGATCGCACCCTCCCTTCCAAGATGCCAGTAAATACTTTGCCTGGTATACTCATCAATGAGATACCTCGATAGTTACTGCAATCCTTCCTGTTCCCTTGCTTATAGATAGATGCAATTACTGCTTTTGTCCAATCTAAAGGTACTTTACCAACACTTCATGCTAATCTTACTATTCTATGAAAACATTTCATCCCTCCCTTCGCACTATACATCACCGCTTCAAGTCTAATTTAATCTATTCCTGCTGCTTTATGACAATGGATTTTATTTACCATCCTTTCCACTTCCTCAAGCGTAATTTCACAAACATCATTTTCCTCCTCCCCATGAGCCCTGTTGATCGCGACACCACCATGAAGATTTCCTTTCACGTTGAGAAGATTTTCAAAATATTCTCTCCACCTGTCCAGTGATTCTCTGGGATCTATTACGAGTTCACCTGAATTACCCAAAACACTGTTAATTTCCTTTTTCCCCTCCCTTCCCAACATTCTTTATTACTGTCCAGAAATGTTCCCCCGCTGCTTGACCTATCCTTTCCAGGTTATTACCAAATCTTTCCACGAGTTCTTTTTGGATTCAACAACTGTTTGTTTCGCTCTGTTTCTTTCGTCTATGTACAATTCCCTGTCTGTATCAGCCCTTGTTTGGGGCCATTTCTCATAAGCCTTCATGATATGTTTACAAGCTGCTCTCACTTCATCATTTGACCAAGATGTTCACTTTTTTTCATCTTTACACGCAGTTGTTCCTGGGCATTCCCTTGCTGTTGTTACTACAACATCCCTGTTTGCTACCCTGCTTCCGCATAGTCCAAGTGAGGGTCTCTCCTCTAACGGGTTAGGGACCATCGTTGGATTGTATAGTCCTAGCCGCCTGAGCACAAGGAGGGCCATTACTCAGAATATGTTCGAGATGCCCACTCCCATTCCGTAGCAACTGATATCCCGACTCTCTGGACCACTTACTAGGCCACTCAGCCGTTGCCCATGGTTCACGAACTGGGACGTGACTACAGTAACCCACACCATGAACCATAATAATGCATATATCTGTCCATTATAGACTGTCATGCCTTTCAGCATTCAGTCTGCAAGGTTTTGTGAATTTATTAAACGACTCCACAATCCTCTATTCGTGGCCTCGTTTATTTCCTTAAATCTTATTCTTAGTTAATAATAATGTGATAGTTTAAATCCATTTATTAGCTGTACATCAGGAGAGAGCTAGCATGTCGAAATTTTGCCGTTCGTTTGTACTTTAAGGTGCTAGAACCAGACTATACGGAATTGTTGCGCTCAAACTTCAGATGCCACTAAACTCGAGCGGGACTGTGGTGGTCACATTAATATCAACAGTTATTTCTATTAGTATTGGTTTTATTAGTGTTCTTCAACATCTAAGTTTTAAAATTCGACCTCCGTGGCGCAGTCGTTTAGTTGTTTGTCCTCGTGTTCTCCAGACAGCAGGTTCGATCCTTGCGTGGATTGGGTCCGTTTGAAGGTGTTTTGAAAGTGACAGCTCCGTATCCTTAACTTCCAAATCATTAAATGTCTCCTTGCGGGAGAAAATTTTGTCACCCCGACGTTACCGCAAATCAAGGGACGCTAAACAACTACGAATACTAAATTTAATTCAAAAACTATTTTTCTTCCCTTGAACAATGGCCTATGTCGGAGTACATCTCAGTAACCCGTCGGAGATATAGCTAGCTTGTGGTTAGTGGCGCTTGCCAGCTGGCAGTGTACGGTACATTGGTAGTGATGCAGTGTTACTTGTCTACTAGTGACGAACACACTCTGCTAATGTTTTAAAATCTAGTATCAAAAGTAGTTTTTAATATATCTGAAATCCTACTGCAGAGAGAGAGAGAGAGAGAGAATATTTATTTTTTCATCCTAATATTTTAATGACTTGTGTATTCCGACATTGAAAAATTGTAAGCCTATTTGAGACAAGGAAGGAAATAACAGAGTTTAATCTTCTTCCACATCCCGTTTCTGAATACCTCTTCTCAGACGGACATACAAAGAGAAATGTCCTTTTGGGAGATGTGAATGACATCGCGCCCGCAGTTCGAAGCCTCACCAATTTCTGCTGGCCAGGAAAAGCTACGTAGTTGTGATTAGGATTCCACGTACAACGGGTAGGGCTATGATCACGATGTCAGAAGTCGCTTTAAACTGTAAGCTTGCTTCTGCTACTATGTATGGTATTGCACTTTACCCCACCTGGCAGAATTTATACAAATAATAGTTTTGTCTCTTCTTTGTTCAGAGTTTTAAAAACCACGAACCTACTACGCTGGCGTAGCAGGGGGAGAGGCGATACTCCCACGTGGCGCGTCCCAGGTGGTGGATAGTGGGGTCCTAACCGGCTTGCCGGCGGACTTGAGGGAAATAAAATACCTCTCGCGGACCAAACACACTACCTCCTGCGGGTGGGGGACGCACATGTAGAACACACCCGCGGTATCCCCTGCCTGTCGTGAGAGGCGACTAAAAGGGGCGACCAAGGGATGATTGAATTAGAACCATGAAACTACTTTTGATTCGTACCATCATGCGGGGAACACCATGGGTTGCCTGTACTTGCGAGTAGTACCACTAAATTAGGTACGAAATAAGTTTGTGATTAGTAGCAGTAAAGAGGCTGGCCTGGGGGTTTCCAGTACCCGTGCGTCGTACCCATGTGAGCAACACCGCGAGTCTGAGTGTAGCCTGTGCGTTGTACCGCTATATGAGCGACACCGTGGGTCTGCGTTGCCTGTGATTGGTACCCACTATGTGAGGAACACCACGGGAATACCGGCGCCCGTGACTAGTACACCTAGGTGAGGAGCCTCATCGGTTTGCGTTGGCTGTGAGTGGCGCCATTGTGTGAGAAACACCATAAGTCTGCGTTCCCTGTACGAAGTACAATACTTGTGAGTAGTACCATCTTGTGTGGAACACCGTGAGTCTTCGCTACTTTTGATTAGTACCCCAACATGGCAAATACCATGGTTCTACTTTAATCGCTACATGTACCATTCTGTGGGGCCTTAGACATGGATTTTGGACCCCTCTAGACATCAAGCATCATTGTGCTTTATAAGTGGTCCCTTGGTCAGTAATACTGTTATTTACGATCTTTTTTCCTAGTCCGATCCACTTGTTTTTTGTTGTTGTTGGGTTCATGTGAATCCATTCATTCTTCATGACATTTTTTATTTTATTTTGGTCAGTGGATGAATTTGAACTTTTATTTCATTTCGTACCGTTAGGGGCCGATGACCTCGATGTTAGGTCCCTTTAAACAACAATCATCATCATCATCAGAGTTTTAAAAAATAAGTTATATGTATGTCAACCATGTCCAGAATAAGAAGGAAACTCAGTTTTAAAATTTCCATTATTTATGTAGGGCCTAATGTATGCATGCATATGTATGTGTGGTCATGGTCATTAGCCCTAAGGTTGGTTGGATCCTCGAAGTTCCACAATTAGGTATCACCGACGGGGTGTGCCAGCCGTCCGTATGGCGACTACTGCACGCACATAAATGCCACCCCTACCATCTATAGCTACACGGAGAGCTCCACGGGCGAGATGTCTAAACTCGAATGAATTTCTGTCAGTGGCTGTTGGGAAATTTAGAAAATGATGCAGCATTCCTGTCGAAAAGCTTGTTCTCGGAGGAATCGCGATTACATAATAATGGAGCAATCAACCGACACAACATGGACTGTTGGAGTGCTGACAGGTGTGACACGCAGCCTATCAAGTACAATGGGGAGTGAATGGGATGTTAGCTCAATAATGCCAACAGATCTTTAGGAACGAAATATTTACCCAGGTGTAAAGTTAATCGTGTCATTCAGTCTCTCTCTTTACCATGGAAATGCATTCTACCACAGGCATGAATGATCTTGCAGAACACATCTCACGTCTCCCATATTCTCTCGGTGACCTTTTAAGAGGAAGTAATGTGTTAAGAGGAAGTACAGATTGGCAGCTCCTCTGTTAACACTAATTAGAAGAAAATTTTAAGAGATCCGACACCTTCATTCTTGGAAAGGAAAGGGCCACGAAGGATGTTAAATAAGACTCCGAAACCTAATACCGTCGGGGTGGGAAGAAAACGAGTGTTGGAACATCAGGTCGAATAGGAAAATTCAAAGAGAGGAGCCTGATAAAAGTAAATGGAACCAGTGTCAGATTCAGCTAAGTGAACTGTGGTCGTCAATCTACACTCTCAAGTTGAGAGCCCCTGGCCCCCTTTTAGTCGCCTCTTACGGCAGGCATGGGATACCGTGAATGCCTTCTACCGCCCATCCAGAGGGGTGTGTAAGTACAGAGCTGGACACTATATGATTGGAAGCAACCTGCTACTGCTATGTCACGATTCTTCCCCGCTGCATAAATAGAACCAAACTTCATGGCGCAACAGCCCTGATGGGCTATTTTCTGTACACTCCCGGCAAGTTGAAACACACACTTACCACTGTCCATAGTTCATAATTATAAGTATAGTATAGGTATCATATTTTAATTTTATTGTAAACTATTTATAACGGTTACGGAGATAACCGTGCTGGTTAGAGGTGAAAGAAGGTGCGGGCTGGAATAGGTCTCAACTACAAAAGTTCGAAAGATGAATTAAAATTTCAGCAAGGTTATATTTTCAAAACTTAACAATGGTAACATAGAATTTTGAGCGTACAACAAATAACAGTTAAATCAGGTACACAGCAACTTTACAAATTCTGGGCTACAAGCCCCAAAGTCTGAGCTCCCAGCTCACACCCACAATTTAACAAAGGGCAGAAAACTCCTTCATTACATGGAGCTCTTGCTCCCGCTTAATGATGTCAGGCCTCCTAGAAGCACCTTCCAAAATACCAGAAAGAGCTGACCTGCTCTCGATTTTTACAAGCCTATCAAAGGCTACAACAACCCTTACTACTAACTGCCCTCAAGGCACACAAAGAAGCAGGGACATTTAATACCCAACCTACAGGGCCTTCACATGAAGAAAACAAAACATCGGGTTAATTAAATGGCCCAAAATACAAAATTGAATGGAGGCGAATACATGCACTCCTACACAAAAGTTATTAAAACCTAAGAGGCACTAGGCCGATAATACAGGGGCTAATCCCAATCTATGGAGGTGACTCGTATGAGGAAACTTAACACATTAAGGAAGCGTAGAAACGGTTATGAAAACGTAGTCACCTCAATTTCAAGATGAAGGGGAGCTCGAGATGGTAAAGCACTCTCTATCCCCGCTTTACAGTAAAAGAGATTTGTAGTTTTTACATAGACTGAAAAGGAATTTACATTTTAAAGTGGTAGGTTACATATTAAAGGTTTCGAACCTTCCCCGAGAGTTAAACTGCTGAGCTAGCAAGAGATAAAGATGTTAAGAGGCCATTACCTTGATGAAGAACTGGTGCCTGAAGAACGGGGCGCATCCCGCCCCCTGCTACATATCCACACACTGAGTTAGATGTTATACTAGTGGCGCGGAGACAAGAAAATCAGCAGTTTTTATACCCTCGTGGAAAATTCGAGACCTTTCAGGAATGAGTAGACACACCCCTTCAATTTTATTGGTTCACTAATAATTACACATGGAAATTCGAAGAAGAAAGCAATGATTGGAGGAAAATTAATTACAGAAATTACGGATTGGCTGAATTCAAAACAGGCGGAAAGGAAGGATTAATGTTGCCAACCCACAAATCACAGAACAAAATTTAGTAAGGACAAAACTTATGAATACAACATTTCTTCAAGAGAGTTCATTCCATTGCACCAGAGTGTATTACCATAGTTTTTGGTAGAGACATCTGTTAGAGAATGTCCACACTTCTTGATCACTGAAAAACAAAAGTAAATCAAAAACACTCAGTGACATCTTCTGATAAACCGTAGAGTTAGTTCGGTTTTTAAAGTTCAGGGTTTCTCCTGTAGAGTAGATTAAATTGGCGCAAGATTTGAACTTGCGTCGTAGAGGTGTACCGCCCGGTACAATAACATTAGAAATAAGAAATGGAAATGTTCTGTAAGTGGGCAGAAATACCTGTTGAACAATAAATAAAATAATAAATAAATAAATGACCTATCTTGGTATATTTAATTGTTATTCATTACAGCAGCGAAGCAATTTCGGAAACACCTTCTTATAATGGTATTTATCTTGACCTTAAACGTTTTTCGGAAAGCGATAAGCTGGTCCTTGCGGACGGTAGGCAGGTATGACCGGTGGATGGGGATTTCTATGAATGAATGGAAGCGTATATCCAGTCTTCCCAGTTATTTTCTGTTGTGTGGATGAAACGTAAGCGAGGCCTCTGTTCAACAGGAGCCAATAGGCCTAATTGGAAACAGAATTAATAGCGTTTAAAGGCAAACGGCAGTTGCTATATATAAAAATGTTAAAAATGTGTATTTTCGTAATCTTTCTTGGCAGTACTTCAGTGTGCTACAATTTCTGTTCAGTGGGTTACGAAAGAAAAGTCAATTGCTATGGAAGCTTTAATATTAGTAGGCCTACGAATTAGAGGGGCCATCGGGAGCAAAACATACACAAAATTACAGATCTCTTTCCTAAACGACGAGTGCTGCAACAATTTATTTCAGAGCTGTTATGTGATGAATTGCATTTTTAGTGATGTATCACGTTGTTAAATTAGGTAAACGCTTCAGTATTCAAATATGTATTTGTTATTTTTAGCCTCTTTTCTTGCTAGTTTACCTTGAATGAACATGTTGGTCGAACATTATTCTGCACGCAGTTTAATATTATCTCAGTATAACAACAACACTGATATAATTGTACGATCCGCTTGGACCGGAAAATATTGTTTTGTGCACGTTTGTTAGTATAAGGCAGATGTTGTGAAAAATCTCTTCTGTGACTCTTAAATAATAACCATTGTGAAAGATCTTGTAGTCGCAGAAAATCAAATAGAAGGAATTGACAGGGATATTTTGAAAGACTCCACTCATATAGTCCATAAACGTTTCTATGACAATTTTTAAATGTCTGTCTGTTGCGATAATTCTTACAATTAACGAACATTTTCTCTGGAACTTTCACACCGATAATTACATAAATGTTCCGTTTGAGTCGCCCAAAAGTTACCACATTTCCGGATCGAGATGTAGGACTTAAGTGCTTTTTTCACAAAACGGTCTCACAGATGGCCTAGAGGCAGTGCAGAAAAAAAATTAAAAAACTACAAGTTGCTTTACGTCGCACCGATACAGATAGGTCTTATGGCGACGATGGGACAGGAAAGGCTTAGGAGTGAGAAGAAAGTGGCAGTGTCCGTAATTAATGTACAGCCCCTGCATTTGCCGGGTTTGAAAATGGGAAAACCACAGAAAACCATTTTCAGGGATGCCGACAGTGGGGTTCGTATCGACTATCTCTTGAATACTGGATACTAGCCGCACTTAAGCGACTGCAGCTATAGAGTTCGGTCCCCTTGAAAAAGAACCTCGTTGTGACTATAATCTTATCTACATTTTTCGTAGTGTCAATAAGCGGTGGTCTCCTTTTTAAAATCTACATGTTAGAAAATCTCTTTCTGATCATTATTGTAAATTAGGTAAGTGCTTCAGTATGCAAATATGTATTTGGCATTTTTAGCCTCTTTCCGGTCTTTCTTGGTCGTAAATGAGTCTTTTGTCACACTGCATCCTCAGTTACTTTGGGTCGGCGTTACATATGGGTCATATCCCAGTTTTAAGACTGGATAGTCTTTGTCACAGAGCGTTCTGAATTACTTTGGGTCGGAGTTATATGTGGATGATATCCCAGTTTTAAGACTGGATGCCCTTTGTGACGTCAACCCTATATGGAGGGGCATATCTTTTGTTGCATGCTGTAATGTAGTATTGTGTGTAATAAAGAGGGGTGTATTAAGAATAACACAAATGCTTAATTCTCGAGCCAGGGGAATTCATTTCACACGGCTAATTCCCCCAATCCGCCCAGATCCAGAAATCGGACCCGGGATTCTCCGGTCCGTAGACTGCTACGCCGATCATTGAGCCAAGGAGCCAGGCGGTAAACAGTTACAGTATTACGTTTAGTAAACAGTCCACTTATCTACCATCACCAGTTTTCCTCTCTAGTATAAACAAGAAACTGATATTGAATGCTGACTGGACGCAACTCAACACTACGATGTCTTGAGACAGCCTCCCTGTTAGTAAATATAGTGAACCGTTAAACAGGAAGCAACACACTCGTATTATCTTACTCCCTTCACCACTGCAAATATAGAGCAGACGGAGTTCCGATTGAACAAGCCCGCTTAAAATATTATCATAGCCGCAGTGTCCCTAAATGCAAAGGCAACATTGAAAGTTGTCAGTACGCAACCCGCTTCTCAGATGTTGTAATGGTCTTCTACAGGGTTTTCCGTTTAAAGCCTGACCGCTCGCGCAGCTGATCCAAGGCCGGCGGAGCGGCTGGCTGGCTTACCCCACACTCGCGGCCCACCTGGCTTGCAAAATGCACGCTGTATCGTCTCAAAACATCGGACTTTCAAAAATTCTAGAAAATAGTGTAATGAACTAGTTTACTACCTGTAAGTAAGCGTCCGTGGCCTTAATTAAGGTACAGCCCCAGCATTTGCCTGGTGTGGAAATGGGAAACCACGGAAAACCATCTTCAGGGCTGCCGACAGTGGGGTTCAAAATCACTATCTCCCGAATACAAGCTCACAGGCATGCGCTCTTAACCGCACGGCCATCTCGCTCAGTTTACTGTATTTTCAAGTGAGCTGCAAGCCAGAGTCCACTATGTAAACTATAGTGTGTATGCTGAAGTACATATTTAAATAGAGAAGACCGAGTACAGGACGGTTGTGGCCAGGTGGGCAGCGGGTGTGGGGGAAGCAAGCAAGCAAGCAATCCAGCCAGCCGGCCTTGGCTCACACCCGTGCGAGTGGTCAGGTTTTATACGGAAAACCTTGTGTCAGTGAAGGAAAAGAATTGATCCTGAATGGCATTCCGACGCAACCCGCATCGCCGCTTTCGTCTTCTCAGCAGTAGAGCAAGATGACTCTTCTACGTAGTTCGCTGCGTTGTCATAGTTACCTCAGTCTGCGGCATATCACTCTTTCATACAGGCTGAATATTTAATCATCTGTGTTGTCCTAATGCAATTCAATAAACTTTGACCCGTTTCTAAGCTCGTGCTAATAATTCCGGCATTTAAGACAGAACACGCCATTGCCGGTAAATATGAGATTTCATATTCACTAAACTGACAATAACCTCAACAAATGCACATGTCAAATGGAGAATAGAACAGTACAACTAGCCACTATTAACTTACTAAAAAAATAAACTAACAACGAAAATAATATTCAGGAAACAGACACTTAAATTATTACAAAAACCAGCAACAACTAACGCAGCTACCACAGTACTACTCTGAATAATATCACAATAGCGACGGAGAGCAAGCCAAGCGATAGCGTTCTTAAATGTGACATCTCTGCTATCGTTGCCATAGCAACAGACCATTTTCGAGCAGCGTTAGTAAACTTTTTCTCGCCGGTGGCGCTAAACGTCAGATTTCAACTCTCGTGGGTCCAACTATAGTAAATGCTGCCAGGGGTACTCAGCCTTTCTAAGATTGTAATACCACATGTATGAAATGCAAGTACCATGCAATGCATTAATACATTTGTGAGAACTCGGCAGGTTAATGAGATCTTGAATATTACTCAGAAATTTCAGTTTTGTCCGGGGGAATGTAGCTTGTAGCTTCAGGGAAATTGTCCTGCAGACGTGCATCAGTTAATCATGATCATGCTTTTTTTCTTGAGTTATTTCAGAACTGAGAGTTTTTTCTCGCACTAGTAGGTCTGCCCGAACATAGCCAGACATTTAGGATAAACTCTCCGCAGTATATTGAACCTTTCGGTACCTCCTGCTTTCCAAAGGGCTGTGAGTTTCTTCTTTTCGAAATCATATTTCAGCGCTAGGAACTGGAGATCTGTAAATTCAAGTTCCACACCAGTAGTGCATTATTGTCTTTAATGAAATTGTTGTGATGGAGTGCAAACTGAACTCAAAGGTAAAATACGAAAAACCCGTATCAAAATCGTTCAAAAGTTCTTGAATTACCATTACGTCAATCAGACTGAGTTTATCCAAGTTTCTAGTGTGTTTGCAAGTTCTGTTGCAGTTCACTGTGCTTTGATGTATCGAAGAAATCTTTTGGAATTTGAACTGGTGAAAATTTAATTCCACAAATTGTGTTTTGTCCACCTCAGCCAGGACCTCGGGAACATCCATGATGGCGCGCACATTTTTGCTCGCCTGAATACAGCACGAAACGTCATTTAAACAGCACTAGGTTTAGAAGACTTGTGCTGAGGTGTAGTTACGTTGGTGTACTTGATCGTAGCTCACTCCGGAGGTATTTGAAGGTGCTCAAATATTCCAGTATCGTGTCAGTAGTTTCATCGGCACGGATAAGAACTATGGGACAAAGTTCCGCCAGCTCGCATACCTTAAAATCCTGTATGTAATACCTACCTCAGACAGTGGCTCAGACGATTGATGCGCTGGCCTTCTGACCCCAGCTTGATAGGTTCGATCCTAGCTCAGTCCGGTGGTATTTGAACGTGCTCAAATACGTCAGCTTCCTGTCGGTAGATTTTCTGTGCCAGCCCCGTGGTGTAGGGGTAGCGTGCCTGCCTCTTACCCGGAGGCCCCGGGTTCGATTCCCGGCCAGGTCAGGGATTTTTACCTGGACCTGAGGGCTGGTTCGAGGTCCACTCAGCCTATGTGATTAGAATTGAGGAGCTATCTGACAGTGAGATAGCGGCCCCGGTCTAGAAAGCCAAGAGTAACGGCCGAGAGGATTCGTCGTGTTGACCACACGACACCTCGTAATCTGCAGGCCTTCGGGCTGAGCAGCGGTCGCTTGGTAGGCCAAGGCCCTTCAAGGGCTGTAGTGCCATGGGGTTTGGTTTGGTAATACCTAAAACCTTTTTCACAACGTTATGCCCAACTACGGAGCGCGATCGAAATTATTTAGCAGAGTAATTTGCTTTCTCCTCTTCCCTGAATCTCATCATCCTCTTGCTATTATTCTTCTTCTGTTCTTGCGTCCATGCAGTGTTGGGTCTGACCTTGAGTTTTTATGTAAAATGATCTCTGTTCACTAACGTTCTAAAGCTAGGCCTCTCCCATACAATTTCTTCTGTTAGGTTGATTTCCTGATGTATTTCAGAACTGAGTTTTTTCTCGCACAACCTCTAAGGCTAAATACCTTAGTTGTACTACTGAGATAAATCAAAATCGATTCCTATCTTCAACATACTAGCATTATTGAATCAGTATTGTTGTTGTGTTGTTTTTGTTGAGACAACACCTGGATGAACCTCGGTTTCTCAATTTAAATTTTGGGTCCATGATAACAGAGCGACATCGCCACTGGTTTCTCACAAAGCCAGCCGCGGTTCGAATCCCAGACAAGATATACAGTATATCTGTAATTTTTCGATGTAAGTTCAAGTCGCTGTGGTCCACATTCTACGTAAGGCTGGAGGTCCCATGGATATGATCACGATGTCAACAAGAACACTTCTACAAAGAACAAAATATGTGGTGTAACAGCCCGTTTGAGGGCCTTGGCTCGCCAAGACGAAATCTTCCCCGGCATATGGTCTGCAGGTGTTGGAGTGTCACGTGTTCAGTGTGAAGACATCCTCAGCTGTTATTAGTAGCTCTTGTGGCCTGGTCTACTGTCCTCAAGTTGGTTGATCTCACGAGTCTGTGTTAACCTCCTCCTAGCATTCATTGAAAATGAAAATCCACAGCCTGTTTCCAGTTATTCGACCGGGTCAGGAATGGAATGATTGAAGCCCCGATCTAGCGACAAGGATAGGAATTGTGCCGGCTGCCGAAGCCTGTCGCATTCCTCTGGGGCAATGATTAATGAATGACAGACGAAATTATATTGGAGAATGTTGCTGGAATGAAAGATGACAGGGAAAACCGGATTGCCCGGAGAAAAACCTGTCCCGCCTCCGCTTTGTCCAGCCAAATCTCACATGGAGTGATCTGGATTTGAACCACGGAACCCAGCGGCGAGAGGCCGGCGCGCTGCCGTCTGAGCCACGGGGGCTCCTCTAGCATTCATTCTAGAGTTAAAATTCTTGGACTGGCCGGAAATCGAACCCGGGAGTTTCCAGGTAAGAGGCAGGCAAGCTACCACTACACCACGGGATATCACAACAGTCACTTAAAACTAGAAGATTGCTTTCGCTTTGAATTTTATTACAGAGTAGAACCCTTGCTCGGGGCTGCCGAGCTTGATGCAGTAAAATCGCACTCGGTTCATTCAAAAGGACGTCAGGAAGTCGAAAAATTTTTGAACGAGATTTCCATTTCTAAAGAGGTACATAGCCCTGAAGTTCATGTAATTTACGCCAAAAATGAGTAGCAGGGGCAAGGGTGGCTGGGTATAGAGCTAACCACTCTATCCTTCTTAGTGTAGACTATTCTTCCAGAGATTTTCATGAATATTGCACGAGATAGCTTTACTTTGCGTTCTAAATACGTTGCCTTCGATGAATATCCCATTTCTTATTCCTCGTAATTTTTCATCCAGTCCTACCTTTTCTCTATATCAGTTTGTTATGCGACGTCCCCCTGTGGGTGTGGGCGGTAGAATAACACCCACGGTATCCCCTTTCGTAATAGGCGACTAAAAGGTACCTCAGGGGCTGAACTTGGGAACGTGGGTTGGTAATCACGGGGCCCGTAGCTGAGCTTCTAGGCTTCCTCTTCACTTTTCCTAAGCGTCAGACCTCTTTCTTTTCTGCTTCTGGTTAGACTTCAGAGGGAATGGTAGCATCGTTGTGTAATATACTCCCTGGCTATCGTAAGAGGTAACTATGAGGGGCTCTCAAGTTGCGAGCGTAGGTCGGAGACTACAAAGCCCTCAAACTGAACCTGGTATTGCTTCCACTTGTCAAGCTTCTAACTTTCAACTATCCTATCCGACCTCTCTTCGTTAACTCTTGTTCTTTCCGACCCCGTACGGTATGAGGTCACGAGGCCTACGGAGACTCATTTTCACGCCCTTTCTGGCCATTTTCTTTCTTTGGCAGATACCCTAATTTTTCGAAGTGTCCGATCCCTTCAATTTTTTTCTTTCTGAAATGAAATGCCGTATGGCTTTTAGTGCCAGGAGTGTCCGAGGACAAGTTCGGCTCGCCAGGGGCAGGTCTATTGATTTGACTCCCGTAGGCGACCTTTGCGTCGTGATGAGGATGAAATGATAATGAAGACGACACATACACCCAGCCCCAGTGACAGCGGAATTAACCAATTATGGTTAAAATTCCTGACCTTGCCGGGAATCGAACCCAGGGCCCCTGTGACCAAAGGCCAGCACGCTAACAATTCTGCTATGTAGCCGGACTTTTTCTCTCTGATTAGTGTTTATAGAGGTTGGTTGCTCAGTTGTAGACCTACTTACTCTTAAAACAATAATCACCACCACCACTGTTATGTGAGACTGGTGATATCGTAGGATTATGCCTTAGAACAATAATCGTTCCCGAATCGGTCTTAATTTTTTTTAATGGACATTTCTCTTAACTTCCGCTCGCAAACTTGAGTAGTGGAGCTTGCAAATAATAAAGCAGTTGCATGGAACATGTTCCAATAATGCTTCAGTGCACACTGTTGTGAAGAATGTGGGCGAGTTACGCGTTAACCAGCTAAAGAGCACAAATTGTTTGTAACATTAAGCAGGGGATGCTAGAGACTGACTTCAAATTCACCTTCACCGCCAATCAGGAGAAAAGCAAAATCGAAAGATTTGATTGATAAGGGATCTGGCTTCTGAGATCGGAATAGGAATAATCCAACCATTAGAGCCTGGATTTTTATGGGAAGTTAATTTTCTTTTCTATATATTTATAGGTTTGCATAATGGCACATTTCGTAAGTCAGACAGTCGTAGATAATATGAGACTAGTGAATTGCATATTTTTAATGCAGAGATTCGTATTTTACTCGCAAATGTAGTATTAAATTATTTCATGTCCCCTTTATGTCATCAGACGGCCCCGTGGTGTAGGGTTAGCGTGCCTGCCTCTTACCCCGAGGTCCCGGGTTCGATTCCCGGCCAGGTCAGGAATTTTTACCTGGACCTGAGGGCTGGTTCGAGGTCCACTCAGCCTACGTTATTAGAATTGAGGAGCTATCTGACGGCGAGATAGCGGCTCCGGTTTAGAAAGACAAGAATAACGGCCGAGAGGATTCGTCGTGCTGACCACACGACACCTCCGTAATCTGCAGGCCTACGGGCTGAGCAGCGGTCGCTTGGTAGGCCAAGGTCCTTCAAGGGCAGTAGAGCCATGGGGTTTGGTTTGGTTTTATGTCATCAGCTAATTAAGTTACTAGTTTTAAATTAAAAAATCTCTCTAGTCAGTTGCGAATGAAATGAAATACAGCAGTGCCCATATACCTTGTTGTGAAATAATGTTACGTAGGCCTCTTTAATATTAGGAATGAAACTAGGGAATCATCTTCAGTTGTCATAGTCAAAGCAGATACCATCGGTACGACGTAGTATGTCATCGGGCAGTTTAGGGTTTCCCCGTGTTCAGTCATTCTCATGCTGAGAATCTCAGCTTAACTGCGTTTAATAATGATGATGATGATAATAATAATAATAATAATAATAATAATAATAGTAATGGGCGTGGCCTCCGGATAGACCTGATTCAGATCTTTCGAGTGCTGTGCGTCTGTGCAGTTGCTGCCCTAACTAGATAGGATGAAATCTCATATTGAAGATGTACGTATATACAGTCCCAGAGCCAAATGAATTAAAGAATGAAGGTTAAAATTCCAGACCAGCTCGGGAATCAAAGCTGCGACCCCTTCGATCAAAGGCCAGCATGATAACCACTTAGCCCGAGGCACGCTACTCCTTCACCGCGGGGCCGGTAGGCAAGAGGCCAGACATTTCGAGAAATGTAGACATCGGCAAATTAAAAATGAGGGCTATGAGGGGCGTGAGAATAAGACTCCCTAGGATTCACAAACTTATTACTGTCGGAGTCGGATAATAACGAAAGTTGACCAAGAAAGTTGCATAGGATGGATGAAAATGAAGAGTCTGACTCAGGTAAGCAATTCCTGGACTCAGCTGAGGGTCGGTCGCAAATCCACGTTCCCAAGACAAAGAGCCCTACCTGAGCCAGGGGTCTTCATCTCCCACTGCATTGTGTAAACTCCAAATCGGCGCCACCATAGGAATAATATAAATTATGAGAGCCAAGCTTTAGATTTTTTCTTTAAATGAATGGTCACCAGCCTCGTGTCGGTGGATTTACTGGGACGTAAAATAACTCCTGCAGGACTAAATTGCGGCACCTCGGCGTCTCCAGAACCCGTAAAAGTAGTTAGTGGGACGTAACACCAATCACATTATTATTATTATTATTATTATTATTATTATTATTATTATTATTATTATTATTATTATTATTATTATTGAATGGTCATCATAGCAGCCTTCGTTTCGGAGGATCTCGAGTTCGATTCCAATCGGGTCAGTGAGTTTAGTCATGTCTTGTCAGTTCTTTGGCTCGGGGACTAGGTGTTGTGTTCGTCTTAATATGGATCTCTTTGTTTACACATACTCCCTGTAGGTGGGGGACGCAGACGAAGAATACACCCACGGTATCCCCTGCCTGTCGTAAGAGGTGACTAAAACGGGCGACCAAGGGATGACTGTCTTGGAACCATGAGATTACCTGTGATTTGTACCATTACGTAAGGAACACCATGGTTCGGCGTTACCTGTGATTAGTACCACTATATGAGGAACTTGCCTTTGCTGGCAAGATCTAGTGTTTAGTTCAGGTGTGGGCTAGAACAAATTTATTAACTTTCTTTGACCTGTCTTAGTCTCATCCTTGGCTTTGACAACATGAAAGTGACCGAGGTATGACCAATGCTAGTAGTGCCATTTCTTCTGCAGCCAGTTCCTGTTATGAATGGTGTGAACATGTTGTTCATAGGGTCAGTTTGTACGGGCATTTCAGTGGGCTTGGGAGACTGATATGAAATAGCAACTTCTGGCTCAGTGAGGAAAGCAACGGGGAACTACCGACTCATTATTTCCCTAGTACGCCTCTTCATTGACGCCTGGGCCACCTATGATGGCTGATGGCAGAGCTGTCGAAGTCCAAACCAGCTTTCGGGTTGAGCACAACATACGTACACATATGAGGAACACCATGGGACAATTTTACCAGTGATCAGTACCACTATGAGGGGCCGGTGACCTGGATTTTGGACCCCTATGGACAACAAGCATCATCGGTATATGATTTTGCTTTGGAAGCAGTCCCTTGTTCCATTTATATCGTTGTTTTATTTTATGGGTAGGTGGGGCATTGCGTGTCGGATCCACCGATTGTTTTAAGTTAATAATAATTTTTCATCGTCGTCTTTTTGAATTCTAGTCGGTAGATGGGTTTTAGAATTTTGATAATGTTATTGCGCTTCATCATGTACCATTAGGGGCTGCTGGCTTGGATGTTAGGTCCCTTTAAACAACAAACATCATTATTTATTTACACATAACACACCACTATAGAAGCACGCAGTACTGAATAAAATCCTGTACATCGGCAGGGTACCCAGTCGTAAAAAATGGGCTTAATCCACATCTAAAGCTGACCCCAAGTAACTGTGTAAAGGCCTAGAAAGAAAGAAAACATGAGCCAAAATTTAAAACATAATTTGGTCCTTATGTAATTGAATCATCACTAGATTTGAGTTACTTATTGCTGTATGAAACTCTAGTTGACTGTGGACAGTAATTTGAGCAGGATGAAAGAGAATAGAAGCAATTGAGGTGTGGTGTTGCAGAAGAATGTTGGAGCTGGATACATTGGGTCAGAAGTGAAATAATTAATTGTTTATTTGGGATGCAATAGGTGCAGTAGTTCTGTTCGATTGTGTCTCAATACTAGCCCTTAATAGCCCAGGATTATACTCCCTATACAGACAGGAACTCGGTTCGGGTTATTAAACGATTCAAACACGTTATAGATATACAGGATGGTAGATAACGATGTCATGAACCATCATCCATAGCTTGTTTAAATTGCATCGAGCTCCTCGCTGTGGTCCGACATCGGGTTTTCGATGAGTGAGCACGAAACTCGGTTATTATTAATTGTGGCGTAGAGCAATGAGTCATGGTTGTACAAAGAGACGAGTGCAATTATGATCATTAAGTTGTTGAATTTGTATTACTGTCGGCCTCGCTGAAACTTGTTCAGAACTGGTAACTTACTTTTTTAGTGAAAAAATTGATCTGTAGTCCTATCAATATTTGTGGTAATGTTATTTATTCCACACCTCAATACAGGTTATGCTATATGGCCTTTACCTCAGAAAAGATGGTGGCGTTGACTGTTTTCCACATTCCGTATCTCCCATATTGCTAAAAGAAAATAGCGTAGTTTAAGATTTAGACCCTATACGAGGTATGTCTTATTATCCTTAGTAGTTGATTTCCATATTTTGGAAATAAGAACACATCCTGAATCAAAACTGAACAGGTTTTATGGTGATAATGGGATAGGATGGAACACGGCTAGCACTGGGAAGGAAAATACTGTGGCTTTAATTAAGCCTCGGTTTAATCGCTTCTGATTAATTCCTTTGGCTCGGGGACTGGGTGTATGTGTCCATCCCAACACACTCATCATATTCAGGCAACATATTACACTACCAACTACCATAGAAACACGCAATAGTGATTACATCCCCCCCATATAGGGTTGGCTTCAGGAAGGGCATCCGGCCGTAAAACAGGGCCAAATCCACATGTGCTACGCAGTTCGCACCCGCGACCCTACAGGTGTGAGAAAAGCGGTAGGAAAAGAAGAAGTAGACGATGTTGTTATTTAAACTTCGTTCTACAACCGCGGAAAACCATATTTAGGACTGCCGACGGTGGGGTTCGAACCAACGATGGAATTTTTATTTTTCCTAGAATTGTTAATAATCAATAAGGTGACTGATTGTAGCATCGTCCCCAGTTAGGTTCTTCTTCTTCTTCTTCTTCTTCTATCTAGCTCGTTTAATCATCCCAACCAAGCTTAATATCGGCGATAATTGATTTAAATAATTAAATTGTTATTAATTATCAGATATGTGTAAACGCTGGTTAAATGTAAAACTAGGCCAAAATGTCCCTAACTTTGCCATATTACAGTTTTTTTCTTTAATTGGCTTTACGTCGCACAGGCACAGATGTGTCTTACGGCTACGATGGGAGAGGGTAGTGGGAAGGAAACAACCGTGGCCTTAATTAAGGTACAGCCCCAGCATTTGCCTGGTTTGAAAATTGGAAACCACGGAAAACATCTTCAGGACTGCCGACAGTCGGGTTTAAACTCACTATCTTCCGAATACAGGCTCACAGCCGCGCGCCCCTAACCACACGACCAACTCGCTCGGTTTAATCGCTTCTGATTAATTCCTGGCTCGGGGACTGGGAATATGTGTCCGTCCCAACACTCTCCTCATCATAAACAGACAACATACCTCACTAACAACCACCACAGTATCACGCAATAGTGATTACATCCCTCCATATAGGGTTGGCGCCAGGAAGGGCATCCGGCCCTAAAACAGGGCCAGATCCACATGTGCGACGCAGTTCGCACCCGCGACCGCACAAGTGTGTGAAAAGTGGTAGGAAAAGAAAAAGTAGACGATGTTGTTATTTAAACTTCGTTCTACGAGCACAGAAGTGCACTCACACTCTGTTATTGACAAAGTATAGATAAGGCATATCAAGATCGCGAGCTGACTGACAGCTCTGCATGCACGAGAAACAGCTGTTGCGAGCGCTAGGCCAGGACGTTATCAGACAGCTCAAGCATGAAGAGGTGTACATTACACGTTCATAACTACAGTACTCCGTGCAATACACGTATGTATACTTTCATTTACGGACGAACTTATCAGATATGTTCAACACGGTGTTTGTATAAAATGCGAGAAACAACGTGCTTTGTAGTCACCGTGTACCAGAAAATAATTTCATTAAAGGTTGACGTACGCAATGAAGTACAAAGGGACTTACCATGCTTAAGTCTCCTATGAACAGTTATGAAGCAGAATAATACCGAATACTGTCAGACTCATTGGTTGAATGGTCAGCGTTTTTGACCATCCCTTCAGAGAATCCTGGGTTCGATTCCCGGCCGGGTAGGGGAATTTTCGCGTCTGATTAATTCTTCTGGCTCGGGGAGTGAGTGTTCATGTTTGTCCCAACACTTTCCTCTTCATATTCAGACAACACACTACGCTACCAACCACCACAGAAACACGCATCAGTAATTACATCCCTCCATATAGAGTTTGGATGATATTCAACCGTCTTCAAATCCAACATGTCAGTAAACCTAAAGAATCAAGTTCATGACCAATGCATTCTTCCTGTCATGACCTATGCCTGTGAGATCTGGACAATGAATGTGTTCACTAAACGGAAACTAAGAACTGTCCAGAGAGGAAAGGAGAGGTCTATGCTTGGGTTTACCAGAAAAGATAGAAAGAGGGCTCATGACATGACATATTAAGAGCACTCGCAAACGTCGTTGACATCATAACGAAAATAACAACCTGGAAGTGGCAATGGGCAGGACATGTGTCCCGAAGAAGGGATGACAGATGGGCCAAGGTTGTTCTCGAATGGAGCCCTAAAGATAAACTGAGATCGCTAGGAAGGCCACCGGATCGCTGGGAGAAAGTCATCCGAAAAATCGCCGAAGTTAATTCGCAAAACATCGCTCAAGATCGCTGGAAATGGAGGCAATTCCTAAATACTTAAGTTTCAGACTTTGAGGCCACACCAGTTATTGATACAAGTGGCTGATTGTGATTTAGAGTTGGCATCAGGAAGGGGATCCGACCGTAAAAGAGGGTCATATCACATGCGTGAGCCAGTTCGCACTCAAGACCACTGATGAGGGGGGTGGGGGGAGCGGTAGAAGAGGAAGGAGGATACCGAATACTATGCAGCTACTTCATCGCTTCCATAGCAGAACGTCAGGCTTTTATTATAAACATAAACAAAAGAAAATAGACAATGATGAAAGTGGGACCTCTTCAAGCAACTGAAGTGCACAAACACACACTTAACAAATTACTGTGTCATCCTTATGTCACAGCCTATGTAGCTGTATGTTTCAACCATTACCTTTAGACCAAACAAGGTAACTGGAGCCTGTCACCATTAGGCGTGCACTTCACAATCAGCAACGTGGGGAAGTATAAGCCGACTGAGGGGAAGCGACTTGCGTCCTCGTGCACACATATTTCTAGCACGGGCACTGCGCTTGCGGCGGGCGAGCTTCGACACCCGTGGCATAGATAAACATCTGTACAAACTGATCAAGAAATCTAAATTTAGTTCGTTGCTCCAGTGACCAATCCGATTTCAGAGTACCAGGAACTTCAACCAATCAACAGTTCGTATTAACGCACATACATGCACTGGTGTTCGGACATTTCGTACCACGGGCATTCCGTACCACTTGATTTTTGAGGGAATTTCATATCACCTAGGTCGTTATCTACCTGCGAATGGTTTTCCCATAATCCTCAGATGTTTACGCCAGGACAATCCGTACCACTTGATGTCAAATTGGAATTCTATTTCCACGCCAGTGGGCGTAGTGTGCCTGACAGACACACTTTAGAAATCAGAAACAAAAATAATTTACAAAATATACTAAAGAAAAATATCATTATATTATTTTAATACAGGATAGTGTATTATTCCGGCAGTTGACCTTTCAAGGTGTCTTTCCAGAGTCTCTTACCAGCAGACAGAGTATAGGCACCACCCGACCGAAGTGGACCGAGGAAAGGAAACAAGCACACAGCCAGAAGAAGAAAGCTTTCTGGGCGAAGAAAAACCAGAATTTCCATACAAGGAGTCGAAACGAGCCCCGTGGTCCTCAGTAGGCCCAAACGACGAGGAGGAGAAGAAGAAGAAGAAGAAGAATTGTTTAAACTATACTCATCAATTTTGTTTACGTAAATATATTTTTGAAGTATAAATCCTGAAACAAAACATCACAATAGAAATATAGGCTCCATCGTGTTCGGGTGCAGTATACATGGCGAGCATAAGGATGGATAATATTACTAGTATTGTGAATATTTATAAACAATTACATTATTTCATTATCAAGTAAGTAAAATAAAAGATTCTGGTGAACTGGCCGATATGCTCTTGAAGGTCATGCGGAAACAGGAAACTAATGAAAGGTCTCCGCGAATGAAAAAAATATTACGAGTTAAGAATTAACACGTGTGCCAATCAGATTAGTTGGGCCCGACGAAAGATTAACATCAGTAGTGGTCAGACCGCGCGGAGGCTTCTACGCCAGTAGTGGACATTGGATATAGAAATGAATACATTCATTAGGATATCGTTTTCACTTCGCAATACTTCCCACTCTTTCAAGTGGTACGGAATGTCTTCTCCTAAATATTTTAAAGTCATTAGCTGACTCTTCGCAGGTAATCAGGCGGTCAAGTGGTACGGAATGTCCATATGCACTTGCTTTATATACGTTCATCAGAATAGCTCACTGAAATATCTTCAGAAATGCTTTTGACTACAGACTGCACAATCAGCAGAACGTTACCTATAATTCCAATATAATTGGTTCGTTATTGGAAATAAGAAATTTTCCAGCTAACTCAATCTTGGCTCTTTTTCACTCTTATTCTGATTAAGCCGACAGCCAACAAATTGGGAGAATGTTCCACAAAGAGTTTAAACGCAAAAATAAAATTGTATATTTCCGAGCTGAAAGGTTTGTTCTCTGTATAGGTTAGGAATACCAGTGTATTTGATTTCTTTTAGATTTATACGCTTATAGTATTTAATTTTGTTTTGTGGTTATTCGCTGATACGTCGAATACAATCTGAGCTCCAGATTCTCTCTAGATAAACTCTGAAGGTCTCCTTATATCACTCAAGATTTTAAAAAAGTGCTTTATGGTCTATTGTACTCGAGAACTTAAAAAGTTTCAACCAATCACTTCCTGCGTCAACGGGAGTTAACGCGTAACCCACCACACTTCGCCACGGTGTGTACTGAAGCATTATTGAAACACGTTACATTTAATTGCTTTAGTATTTACAAGCACCAGTACTCTGAAGAATAACGAACGGAAATTAGAGACAATTCCATTATTGGAAAAAAAGTTTAATGGTGATTCGGGGAAGATTATTGCTCTAAGGCGTAAAAGGATATTACGAGCCTCGATTAACAGTGGTGGTAATGATTATTGTTTTAAGTGGAAGTACAACTGGGCGATCATCCTTTATTTACACTAATCAGAGGGAAAATAATGGAAGGAATTCGACACTTCGAAAAATAAAGGCATCGGCCGAAGAAAGACAAGGGCCTCGGAGGACATGAAAATGAGACTCCTTAGGCCTCTAATACCGTCGGAGTCGGGAAAGAACAAGAGTTGACCATGGGAGGTCGGATAGAATAGATGAAGGTGAGCAGCCTGGGACAAGTGAAAGCAATGCCAGAGCTCAGCTAAGGGCCCCGTCGTCGCCAATCCACGTCGCAAGTTGAGAGCCCCTGGGGCGCCTTTTAGTCACCTCTAACGACATATTAGGTTACCGTGGATGTATTCTACGCCCCCGCCCACAGGGGGTCGAACAGTATGTAAGAAAAAAGAGAACAAGATATTTACACAAGTTGTCTGGATCTGTCAGAGCCCAAAAGAATAAATAAAACTCAAAACGGCACGCAGTTTAAATAATGACGTATGACACATTTATTCGGGGCAGCTTCGAGACGTCTGACATCTCTTTGGTGGATCATTTTTTCAATGATGAAGTGAGATTTCGCGAAATGGTTAGTCTTGGATATTATTATTATTATTATTATTATTATTATTATTATTATTATTATTATTATTATTATTATTATTAACGCGCTACGGCTATGGATCCACGCTGTGCATTCGGGAGACGAGTGGGCTCGAACCCCACCGTCGGCTGTCTTGGGAATGGTTGTCTATGGTTTGCCATTTTTACTCCCAGATAAATGCCGGGATATTTCTTATTCATAGTCCTGAACCGATTCCTTCTAACACTTTACCCAGATTCATTGACCATCATTCATTTCATTAACTCCTCAGCTGAGGTTGGCGTCAGGAGGGGCATCCGGCAGTGAAGACATTAGTGATGGGATATTCGATTCAGTTTACTGAATCGATTCATTTGATTCCGTTCACGTTACTGAATCGATACACTGATCCGATTCACGGCACATTAGACACACTGTTCCTATTACATCTGTGTAGTGTGTACTGATAAGACAGCGGCAACAACATTCAGTGCTTGCTGCTGCCATCTGGTCTTCATTCTTTGAACTGCATTCCTACGCGTCATCCAGCTTTCAAATTCAGATTTCCCCTGGCAGCCACCTTTTCGCACCAAATTTTGATGTTGCAAAGTGACAACTCCATTAAATAAGTATATAGAATTAGATGAAAAAATATCTGTACGCACAATCATCAGTGATCTGCATTTAGAGCTGTCGCCCAGGTGGGAGATTCCCTATCAATTGTTTGCCTAGTCTTTTCTTAAATGATTTCAAAGAACATGGAAATTTCATTGTATTCACGGTAAGTACACAATACAAAAGAAATGTTAAAATGAAATGCAGGAAAAACTAGGCACTGTACATGCTCGTTATATTACAGTACAAATCTTACGTAGTTAATAATAATAGAACGAAGAAGAAGAACTGACATAACTCAAATTGTATACACTAACTTACGGTTTTTCCTCAGTTCTCTGAAAGTGACAGCTCTATTATATATACAGAATTAGATGTAAAATACCTGTGTTCGCAAAAAGTAGCCTACACATTATATATAAATCAAATACTTTGTTTTACCTCGCACCAACGCAGACTCGCCTGATGGCAATGGTGGGCGTGGAGTGGAAAGGAAGCGGCCGTGGCCTTAATTAAGGTACAACAGCAGCTTTTACCTGGTGTGAAAATAGGAAACAACGGAAAACCATCTTAACGGCTGCCGACGATAGGATTCTAACCCACCATCCCCCGAAAGCAAGCATATAAATGCGCGACCCTAATCACATGGCCAACTAGATCGGTCATCTTTGAAAATATGTCTCTTTCTATCAGTAGAGGTTTTTTAAATCGTCATGTTTTGTATGGGCTACCCGAGATGCAGAGTAGCCCTGTGGTTTACTGATTCAACATCTTTTTATTTAAACTACTGCGTCAGTCGGCTTACTTACCCAGTGTCCACGTACACGGTGATCTCGTGATTCGATTATTGAAGTGTTGTGCAATGATGTGACATGCGAACTGAGAAAATACTGAGCGGTTCTTCCCAATATAAAACAGACAATTTCGAGTGGTCA
Source organism: Anabrus simplex (assembly GCF_040414725.1). Lineage (NCBI taxonomy): Eukaryota > Metazoa > Arthropoda > Insecta > Orthoptera > Tettigoniidae > Anabrus > Anabrus simplex. Next base: position 92,047,926 of record NC_090271.1, read on the forward strand.
CGAAGATGGCTTATAGTCGTAAGATAGGCTAGAGAGTTGAGTTGAATTAATTATCGAATGTCAACTAAGTTATGATACTGATTCATTAAACTAATAAATAGAATAACTAGGTAGTTACTTTGGAATTATGTTTTGACTACCTTGACTACCTTGTTAACACTGCAAAGAAGTCCATATATTATTTGAACCTCCCTGTAAGAGGAGGGCAGTGAATGCAAATGGGTATTATTTCCAAATGAGCTGAGAGCGAGCCCGTTATAACGTACGATTCTTTCAGTGTGCTATGGCTCTGAATGTCTCGCCCGCAGCAGAAGTTCGGCTCCCCGCCATGTCCACTGTGCCGATATGAAACGTGTGTGTTTTGTGTCTCACTGATTCGTTATAACGTACGATTCTTTCAGTGTGCAATGGCTCTGAATGTCTCCCCCGCAGCGGAAGTTCGGCTCCCCGCCAATGTCCAGTGTGCCGATAATGAACCGTGTGTGTGTTGTCTCACTGATCCGTGAGTGAGCCACTCAGCACTGTCTGCTGCGAGTCAGCTGAATCGTGTGCCGTGAGCTCGCCGTTCCTGTGAATTGATTCACTCGGGCACTTGAATGAATCGATGCACTGCTTCGATTCATACACTCATTATCCAACACTAGAAGACATTCCTCTCACTTCGTTCCCGACCCCGTATCAGGAAGCGGGACTAAGAGGTAGTCATACTTTCGGCTCCATGGCTAAATGGTTAGCGTACTGGCCTTTGGTCCAAGGGGTCCCGGTTTCAATTCCCGGTCGGAAATTGGTTAATTACAATGGCTCGGCGGCCGGGTGTTCGTACCATCATTATAATTAGAATTCATCTTAGGGCTCCATCCTCACAGACACTCAAGTCCCCAATTCCAAGGGAAACCCATTTTTAAGATGAACTCCTGACACGGAAGAACGAATCTGGGTTTTACATACAGTAATATATTCCACCTGTTCATACAGGTACGTAATACCGAACATACAAAAGATTTTGGCAGAGGTTGAGAAGATACTCGATTGATATTCCTGGATATGCCGGTCACTTTGTAGAGTTCACAGACCTTGCATTCAGTCGACGGCGAAGGAGGTGCTGAGACAGCTGCGAAGAAGGTAATGACGTAGCCTTTGAGGCAAACGTACAGCGAGAAGGAAATGACCCTGTGCTTCCCCACGGCAGCTTGTGGGCCATCATGACGCGTCAGTCTGTTGTACAGGCCTGATATTCGGTAGAGTTTAAATGGTAACTTGGTAATGGAACCCTGAAACTACAATTATTCAATAATTTCTGGCCTCTTCTACATAAGGAGAAATTCCATGGTAGGGATCCGCAGCTCTTCGTTTGACAGCATGTTCTGCTTCTACCTGCCTTTGCAAACCAGCCTTCTCTCAGTCAAAATATATAATATGTTTGACCGATGGAAATTTAAAGATCTGCCTTAATTTGTGCTTAAACCTTAACTACCAGAGTCGGATCTTTGAGACCACCCAAATTCTCTTTTACTCCAAAAACCCCCTTCATTAGCCAATATGGACTCGTCCGGCCAAGAATTCAAATAAACTTCCAGTTTTAAAAAGATTATGTTAAAAAGTTGCTTTTCGTCGCACCGACACAGATAGGTCTTATGGCGACGATGGGATAGGATATGGCGAGGAGTGGGAAGGAAGCGGCCGTGGCCTTCATTAAGGTTACAGCACCACCATTTTGCCTGGTGTGAAAATGGGAAATCACGGAAAACCATCTTCAGGGCTGCCGACAATGGAGTTCGAATCCGCTATCTCCCGAATGCAAGCTCACAGCTGCGCTTAACAGCACATCAAAGCTGCCAGTTGGAACGTAACAATCACCTAGGTGGTTAAGAGATATGACTTGTTGAACATTTCCGCACGACTTTCGATATCGATTCCGGGTGATATAAAGTATTTGCAAATTTCAGGAAAGAATCGTGGAATTCAAATAATAATTTCTATTTATAGCATGGAACTAGAATTTCAGTTAGCCATAAAGGACGTTTCCAAAGCCGGCCCCGCGGTGTAGAGTTAGCGTACCTGCCTGTTACCCGGAGGCCCCGGGTTCGATTCCCGGGCAGGCCAGGGATTTTTACCTGAATCTGAGGGCTGGTTCGCGGTCCACTCAGTCTACGTGATTACAGTTGCGGAGCTAACTGATGGTAAGATAGCGGCCCCGGTCTAGAAAGCCAAGAATAACGGCCGAGAGGATTCGTCGTGCTGACCACATGGCACCTCGTAATCTGCAGGCCTTCGTGCTGAACAGCGGTCGCTTGGTAGGCCCAGACCCTTCGGAGCTGTTGCGCCATGGGGTTCGGCTTTGGTTTAAAGGACGCTTCCAGCGTAATGAAAGTGTGCGCGTCTATAGATTTCGTAATTGATTTTACGTGATGTTATGTACTGTACTGATCATTTCTGAATAATATTTTTAATCCTTCACTTTATGCCAGTACATTGAAATAGATCCAACTAGTCAGTAATTCGTGAAAAAAAAAATTCTTTCAAATATGAACCATGAATTTTAATAGAGATCTCCCAGACCGGTCGCGGGATTTATTGTCCCCGGGTTGTTAAGGGCTAAGCAACTAGAAACCATCTTCCTCTCAACTTTTCGAAAAAAATGCAGTGCCATGCTTATAAATTTAGAGAGAAAAGCGTTGGTGATCAAGTAATTTACACAATTAAAACATTTAATTGAACTAAAATTTTGTTTATCTAATGATATATTGACAGTGATATTGCAAGGTGAAATAACTCCAACAAATAAATAAATAAATAAATAAATAAATAAATAAATAAATAAATAAATAAATAAATAAATAAATAAGGTAAGGGTTATTCTGCGCGAAGGCAGGTCCGAACCTCCGCAGAGGTGTTCCTGAGCCGGAGTTTACGTGCGGTAGGGTGGCCAGTTCCTTTCCGCTCCTCCATTCCCTTACCCCCCACCAACAGCGCGTGGCAACCCATCCAACTCCTGACCACGCCCAATGTTGCTTAACTTCGGAGATCTCACCGGGATCCGGTGTTTCAACACGGCTACGGCCGTTGGCAATAAATAAATAAATAAATAAATAAATAAATAAATAAATAAATAAATAAATAAATAAATACAAATTTCTGCTCGTTAAAATTCATTAATAACATAAATTAAATGGCTTTATTACTGTTTTGTAATTACATAATATGCATACATGCGTTTATTGAATCTGCATGAAATTTGGGATTAAACGTATTGATAAAAATTAATACTGCAGTGTTACTAAACTGACAGTGGTAGATCGCGAAAGATTTTCACTATCTGAAGTAGATCATATAATAAAATAGTTTGGCCACCTCTGGTCTACACGTGCCCGTTTGTCCATTGTCATATTATAAGCGTCTAGCGGCACGATGCAGCAACATGACGTAACAGTGGTCTAAGCTGGTGCAACATTGAGAAACTTCGTGAAAAGCATTTTTCTTCTTGCAGGGCTGTATCCCATATTACCTAGCTGTTCTGTAACTTAATTGATAAAAGAAGCATTATATATGCACAGCAGTTCCGGTTTACTGCGCTGCGAGTAGTACGCTTGGCGGGAGGTCGTTGACCGCTGAACTTGACGCTCGGTTGTTTGTATATCGAGCGTGGAACAGACGGTTACATCTTCTGCTGTCTAGGTTATACCCCGATATCTCGAGTGATCCACGAAGAGTTGTCACTTAAGGATCCCATATTAGAAGCTGTTGTTACGGTATTAGGATCCAGTCCATAGACTGCCTTGGTGCAGCACTTCAGGCCATCCTGTCCCGCTTTAAGTTCAAATGTTTGTAACTAACTTGCCGAGCTGAGAGGCGCTGGCCTTCTGACCCTGACCTGGAAGGTTCGATTCTGGCTCAGTCCGGTGATATTTGAAGGTGCTTAAATACGTCAGCCTCGTGTTGGTAGATTTACTGGCACGCAAAATAAATCTCACCGGACAAAATCCCGGCATCTCGGCGTCTCCGAAAACCGAAAAATAGTTAAAGGGACGTAAAGCCAATAACATTATTTTATTATGTTTGTAACTATGGTATCCTATATTTACTTAAATCCGTTTGTCATTTATTTAAAACATTTAATAGAACTAAAACTTTGACTTCCTCCTACGTTCTTATCCCCTACAATGCTCAGAGCAAAGGCCAGGTTGGTTGAGCGACTTACTTTCGATCCCAGCAGACTTCAGTATTGTATCTGTAGCTGCTGAAATACGCCAGCCTTGTGTCGGTAGATTTACAGGCAGGCAAAAGTTATTCTTCTTCCTTGCCTTTCCTCATTTACTTTGTATGGAATCAGTACCCCTGGCGCTTATGCAGGACCAATAACACAACCGTTGTGTGTGGTAGACTATACTGGTTACCCGCTTCAATAATTTTATATTCCAACCTATTACTGCCTAACTGGTACTGCTTGGGGATCTACTGCAAACATCCCGCGCTCTTCAGCCTTAGCACTGATTTTCTCTACTGCCGACTGTGTGCTCCAGTGTGGCATAGTAGCCCGTATATGAAGTATATTGACCCACAATTGAATACCAGCCTGCGTCTTATATCTGGCACCATCAGATCAACTCCAGTCCACAGGCTCCCACTGTTGTCTGGAATAATACCACCCGACTTACGAAGATCTAGTGCTCTTGTTCGAGAGTACAACAATCTGCAAGAATCCTCTGCTACCTGTTCTAGACGACATACCAGCTCTTAGTCTCCATAGACTGAAATCACGACAGCCACCTCTTTGTGATGCTGCTCTGAAGACGTCCACAAACTTCAATGATTTGTAGGAGTGGAAAGGTCGCTGGAATAACTCTACTTACTTGCCCCTGCATAACATCTTCAGAGGGGACCCCAACTGCCGCGTGCAACTTGGTCCAGACTGAACAGAATCAGGACAGTTCATGGAAGGTGCAGGGATTGTCTCTACAAGTGGAACTTTGTAACATCTCCAGAATGTGATTGTGGAACCCCTCGCCAGACCATTCCCTACATTGTAAGCGAGTGTAAACTACGGGCTTATCCAGGTAGTAGATTTGGAAGACTTCCTGTCACCAACAGCGGGAGCACTACAGTGGATTCGAAAGTTGGACATTCAGATATTATAACAGATAACACTAATGCCTGAAGTGAACCAATTTTTTTGTTATTGTGTAGGCTATATATCTTATGTATATAATTTCCTTGCCATATAATAATAATAATAATAATAATAATAATAATAATAATAATAATAATAATAATAAATATTATTAGAATTAGGACTCTCTTCATAATTATGAAAAACTTACTTTGGTGTGTGTAATTCAAAACAAAACTTCATTTGATCTATCCCAGGTATTTCTGGAGAACTGCAGCCTTCCTAGCAAGTTGAAAGTTTCATACAGGAGCTTAAACCGGGTGCTCCTTCTTACGCAGTGCTATTTTTCAAGTGAGAACTTTTCACTGACTTGCCCCTGCATAACATCTTCAGAGGGGAAAAATTTCACGTGACTGAAAGGGAGACGAGGGTCTCTCAACTTGGAAGCGGGAGTTGGCCATAGCAGAATCTGCCATTGTTTATGCTTAATTGTGTCAGTCTCCTCACTTTGATCTTTACTATCCGAGCTCCCTTGCTCTCTTCTGTACCCGACGGTATTAGGTTTGTGAAGTCTAGGCAGTCTTCATTTTCACGCCCTTCGCGACCCTTATCCTCGAGGTGATGTAGCTCATTTTTCCTCTTCCTTTTCCCGATATCCTTATTCTTCGGAAGGTCAGATTTCTCCCATTTGTTTCCATATGTTAAAGGAGGATGGTTGCGTAATTTTACTTCCTCTTAAAATAAATATCACCACCACCAGCAGCAATCCACGAGGATTCGAACCTCGGCCATCCAAGAGGAAAATCCAGAGTTTACCACTGTGCTAAATATTAACTTTTCTTTGACGTCGCGCCGGCTCAGAAAGAACTTACGGCGACGAACGGATGGGACAGGGTGTGTGCTATAAGGAAGAGACTGGAGACTTGATTAAGGTACAGACCCAGCATTTGCCTGGTGTGAAAATGGAAAACAACATTCTTGGTTGCCGAAAGTAGAGTTCGAACTCGCCATCTCGTGAATGCCAGCTTTCTCGGTTGTGCTAATATTGCCCCACACTTCTGTGTAAATTACATGTGCAGCTGTCTAGTAGTAAAGAGAGTATGAATCCAGACAGTTCTTGTTGATAATAAATAATTTTATTACCTGTATGGTGAAGTTTGAGACTGATTCTTCCGTGCGACAATGTACCATCTCGACATTTTTATAGACTTCAAGTGGGGAAAATGCAACAAAATACTTTGAGGTAACCAAGCTTGAATTAATTGTTGCCCATGGGGCTATGCGCACCTAAACATTTAATCATATCGAGTGACCTGGCCGTGCGGTTAATGGCGCACAGCTGTGAGCTTACATTCGGAAGATAGTGAGTTCGAACCCCACTGTCATAGCCTTGAAGGTGGTTTTCCGTGGTTTCCTATTTTATACCAGCTGAATCCTGGGATTGTGCCTTAAGGCCACGGCCGCATCGTTCCCATCGTCGCCATAATACCTATCTGTCTCGGTATGAAGCAAAGCAAATTATAAAATAAACTTTTAATCTCCATCAGAACCAGATATCGAATCCGGGACATTTGGGACTAGAATCTCAAATCCTACGCCGAGAGTCGAAGGAATGAATGGTACCTAAAGTAAACTCGTGTTCTCTTATCCTCGAGGTGATGTAGCTCATTTACGGTACCCCCTCCCCCCCAATGGAGGTGAGCTGCAGGTACTAGATGATCACTTAAAAAAGGAATGAGCTCACTCTATTGTATTCTCCTAGCATTTAATATTTTATCAAAACTTGATTTTCATCATTATCAAAAATATAATTCACCTGCCATGTAGATGTAGATACCTGTGGATAAAAAACCAAAACCAAACCCCATGGCACTACAGCCCTTGAAGAGCCTTGGCCTACCAAGCGACCGCTGCTCAGCCCGAAGGCCTGCAGATTACGAGGTGTCGTATAGTCAGCACGACGGATCCTCTCGGCCGTTATTCTTGGCTTTCGAGACCGGGGCCGCTATCTCACCGTCAGGTAGCTTCTCAATTCTAATCACGTAGGCTGAGTGCACCTCGAACCAGCCCTCAGGTTTAGGTAAAAATACCGGGCCTGGCCGGGAATCGAACCCGGGACCTCCTGCTAAGAGGCAGGCACGCTACCACCACACCACGGGGCCGGCTAAATCCCGTGGATATCCAAACACAACGTCATGTCTATAGATTTACTTGTTTCTGAGGGGAAAAAAATACCTGCGTCGAACATGTACAGCACCTTGCACAGTTTTTGGTGACTACGGATTTAACCACTTACCAGCCCTTTTGCCAATCTTAAAATTTCTGTTCTGGCAGTACCGGGAATCGATCCCGCCCCCCCCCCCCCGACTTCTGTAATACTACGGAGATGGATATAATAATAATAATAATAATAATAATAATAAATAATCTGGAATTTTCATTTGGAAAAAAATTCCCCTGTGAAATTTTCTTGTGAAGGGTGGTTTACCACTTAATACGCATTCACTTACATTTTGTCATTATTAAGAGATGAAGTGGTTATTAAGAGAAGATATTTGTAAATACACTGTCAGTATGATCCGGAAGAATGATTAAATGTAGGCTGTGTGCAAATGCATACTGTTGAAATAGACCATTCTGTTATGTAACTAACTTTGTAGAATTTACAGCAGGTTTGACCGCTAAATATTTCTGTTATGTAACAATCTTCTGTTATAGGACACAAGAGTAGGTCGCCAAACCAGGACAGGTTTATTTAGTAATCAATGGATTATTATGTAAAAATATACTCTAGCAATTTGCAAGTGCTAAATAATTCGCTATTGTTTCCGTGTGGCACTTCTTACAGAAAGCGATGGGATAATATAATAATAATAATAATAATAATAATAATAATAATAATAATAATAATAATAATAATAATAATAATAATAATTGTTACGATGTTTTGTGGATTTGCAGAGGTGAAAGAAGGTGCTGGCTGGAATAGGTCTCAACTACAGAATTAAAGTTAATTTAAAACTTTGACAAAGGTTATATTTTCAACAGACAACAAAGTTTAACAATTTTCATATAGACTTTCAAAACTCAACAAATAACAAGTTAGCAACAAGCCAAAATCAGATACAAAGAAATTACAAGATTTCGGGGGTTATTACAAAATCTGGGCTTCAAGCCCCAAGTATAATTCCTGAGCTCTCAGCTCACAACTACTATTGCTGAATGGCATAAAACCCCTAAGTACAAAGAGCACTTGCTCCTAATTACAGTGTTAAGAAAAAGAGCAGACCCGCTCTCAATTTGACAAGCCTATCAAAGGCTACAACAAACTTTATTTCTCTCTGCCCTTAAGGCACACCAAGAAACAGGGGTATTTGATACCCAACCTACAGGGCCTTTACATGAGGAAAATAAAACATCAGGTTAAGTTACTGGCCCACCAAATAGAATGGAGGCGAAGCTTGCACTCCTAATACACTTTTAAAACCTACTTGGCACTAGGCCGCTTACGCAAGGGCTAATCCCATACTAAGGAGGTGACACAATAAGAAAACTTTATTACAGTACGAAGCGAAGAAAAACGGTTATGGAAACGTAGTCACCTCAAAACCATATGAGTGGGAGCTCGAGAGGGTTAGGCACTCTCTATCCCAGTTTGTAGTTAAAGAGACGGAATTTTTACCAAATGTCTATTACATTTTAAAGATAGGTTACATGAGAAAAGTTTCGAACCAGCCCCGAGGGTTAAACTGCTGAGCTAGCAAGAAATAAAGTTATTAAGCGGCCATTACCTTGTGGATGAACTGCTGCCCGAAGAAAGAGGCGCTTCCCGCCCCCTGCTACATAATCACACACTAAGCAAGATGTCGGTGAAGTGGCCCGGAGACAAGAAATCAGCAGTTTTTATACCCTCGTGGAAAATTCGAGACCTTTCAAGAATGCAAAAGACACACCCCTTCAACTTTATTGGTAGACTAGGAATTACACATGGAAACCTGAGGAAGAAAGCTATGATTGGTGGAAAATTACTTACAGAAATTACTGATTGGTTAAATTCAAAACTGGCGGAAAGAGAAAGGTTATACTGCCAACCCAAAAAATGACTGAAAGAAATTTAACAAAGAACAAACTTATGAATACCAAATTTCTTCAAAAAAAACAGTTTCTTCACTTCGCACTAGGGTGCACAATTATAGTTCTTAAGTAGTGCCATCTAGAAGAGAATGTCCACACTTCTTGCTACAGAGCAAACAAACACCAATCGAAATAGACATAGTTCAGAACACTTCAAAATTTACAGTAGACATCTTCCGAGAAACTTTTGATTTAATACAGATTTTAAAGTTCAGAGTTTCTCCTGTAGAGAGGTTTCAACTGGCGCAATATTTGAATTCGCGACGTGGAGGTGTACCGCCCGGTACAATAATAATGATGATGATGATGATGATGATGATAATAATCAGAATCAGGTTCAGTGGCTCAGACAGTGCATGAGCTATATTTACGAACCCAAGATGGCAAGTTCGATCGTGGTTCAGTCCGGTGGTATTTCAAAGTACTCAATACGCCAGTTTGGTGTCAGCAGATTCAGAAGCAAGTAAAAGCTGCGAGACGAAATTCCGGCACCTCTGCGTCTCCGAAAACCTTAAAAGCAGCTAGTGGTATGTAAATACAGCCGTCACTAGCTTCTCACCAACACGTTCGGGATTCGTATCATGGCTAATGCAAGTAGATTTTTGAAATTAAATGTCATATCCTGTGGTTGGTATTCCATGTAAAACTGGTTGAAAATCAACGGATTTGTATATTTATTCATTTATTTGAACTATTTACCTTCCAGGGTTGATTTTCCCCGAACTCGGTGAGTAATCCCACCTCTACCGCCTCACGGGCAGTGCCCTAGAGTGTGAGACTTTGAGTAGAGGATAAAACTGGGGAGGAGGACCAGTACCTCAACGAGGCTACCTCACCTGCTATGCTGAACAGGGGTCTTGTGGGGGATGGGAATATCAGAAGGGGTAGGCAAGGAACGGGGAAGGAAGCGGGTGTGGCCTTAAATTAGGTACCATCCTGGCATTTGCCTGGAGGAGAAGTGGAAAACTATGAAAAACCACTTCGAGGATGCCTGCAGAGGGAATCGAACCACCCTCTATTTATTTGACCTCTTAAGGCTGAATGGACCCCGTTCCAGCCCTTGTACCACTTTTCAAATGTCGTGGCAGAGCCGGCAATCGAACCCGGGCCTCCGGGAATGGCAACTAATCACACTAACCATTACATCACAGAGGCAGACCATTTATTTCTTTATTTATTTATTTCATTATATGCCACATATTGTCATCTCACCCGCGGCTTTTATCCCAGTATATTGGTATCGGTAATGGATGTTAATTTGGTTCTGTTTTACGGTCTAATGCCCTTCCTGACGCTATCCCTATGTTGAGGGATCTATTCATTATTGCTTGATTATGTAGTTATTAGGGTACTGTAATGTTTTGTTTGTAAATGAGGAGAAGAGTATTATGACAAACACAAAAATACAGAATCAGAGGAATTAACCATACACAGTAAAAATTCTCGTTCCGGCCGGGTGTGGAACCCAGGGTCTTCTGAATTGAAGACGTAGTAGTGTACCGACCATTCAGCCAAGAACCCGGATTTGCACGTAGTTTGCATTGCAGTAATAGAGCCGGCAAGCAATTACTAATGGGTCCGTCTGTGGACACTAACCACTGCTATTATGTGGCTTCCAGGAATGCTGTACTTATTTATAGAAGGTAATACTGGACGGCTTCAGCTTCGCAACTCGGCGGGGGGGGGGGCGGGGTAATTATTGTTCATTACTACTTGTTTACTCGGTACTAGGCGAGGTGTTTGACCTTTAACAGGATACAAACGCAGGTAATAATCTCACATTGAATTCCATACTTAGCGTTGAGTGCTCTAAAACCTCTATCAGACGTCAGGCTGTGGTGAAATAATTATACTAAAAATCTGTAGTGTCCAGCGCATTATAGTTGATGTCATCTAACTTAATTCCCTAAGGGAGAAACCTTACTGTGTCTCTCCTGTTGAAACTAGTGCTGTACAGTTATTTTCAAACTGCTGTCTTGCAAAGCCTTTTTTGCAAATTTTGTGATTTGCGAGACTTTGAACTAATGCCTACATTCATATTGTCATATCGTGAAAGTCATTACGGGTAAATGTCGGACTGTAATTGATTAATGTGCAGTAAATGCAGTTGATAACGACGAACGCTGGGAGGGTGCTCGGGACACCCAAACAGGTATGTTTTTGCTGACTCATAATAAGGCCCCGTCCCGTCGTTGCACTCTTTGTGTACAGGTCGACGGTGGCATTTTCAAACCCCACTTGTCTTGACTGTTGTGTGCAAACGTTTATTGTGTTTTTGTAAAACTCGCAGGGTGAAGGTAATGGCGAGGGAACGGATTTCTGTGTAAATATATATCTATTTAGGAAACTAAAATTAATTACATTTTGTAGGCCTATTATCTTTGCGAATCATGACGTGTGGAGTTGAAAAACGCAATGTTTATTTTCCATATTTTTTCCATATTTTGGAGTTCAGCACATACGTTCCATATTCATAGTCATTAAAACTAATATAGTCCATATTTCGGCTTAAAAATGTTAACATAACTTAAAATGAATACAAGATTTATTGCTCCACCTTCTCAATACTTAAAATCATTTAACGTTTATCAAAACATTTCATTTTAAGTTAAGTCTTAACTCAATACGGAACCCAACCATGAAGTTTATTACTTCAAAAAATTTTTTTGCTAAGGGCTTTACGTCGCGCCGACACAGATAGGTGTTATGGCGACGATGGGATAGGAAAGGCCTAGGAGTTGGAAGAAAGCGGCCGTGGCCTTAATTAAGGTACAGCCCCAGCATTTGCCTGGTGTGAAAATGGGAAACCACGGAAAACCATTTTCAGGGCTGCCGATAGTGGGATTCGAACCTACTATCTCCCGGATGCAAGCTCACAGCCGCGCGCCTCTACGCGCACGGCCAACTCGCCCGGTACTTCAAAAAATGTTAACAGACTGTGTCTGTCCCATACTTTCGTACATCGGGAAATCCCGTTCATCAACAGTGGGAAAACAGTTGTCTGCGACAGAAGTGTGAGAAATTACTAAAGTTACATTCAGTATAATTTTTCATGCATCAAAGAACTCAAAAGGCTCCGAAACTCGCATGTCACTTTCTGAAAGTTTCGAAATTGTGAATAAGGCTGTGGAGCAACTGGATCGTGGTAGAGATAAAGTTACGAATGTAACAAAATTAAAGATGGGCACTGCAATTTCAAAGAACGCCGGAAATTAAGAAATGGGAAAGGTTTCTGCAATGCTGTGTGGAGATTCAAGTGTGGAGTTAACGATGGACTTACAGCCAGTAGACATTGCGAATTTCAAACATGCCCGTATTTCCTCTTTTGATGCTGTACGCAGTTTGTCGATACAAATGTGACCTCATACAATATATGATGGATCACTTTCCCGCACTTAAAAGAACATTTTATAATCCATTGTTTTGGTAACAGAGAATAAGCGATCGTGTGTTCTTTGAAGGTCATATTAAAATTAGAAGTGCAACATTATTTCATGTAGGCTTACTTTGTTTAGTTTCATTGAACTTAAATATTAATTTGAAATGATCGCTTTTTTGTACTTTCAAGTCCATGTATAATTCCGTATTTCAATAAGAATAACTAAATATAACTATATATAAATTAATTAATTTATTCTTACATATAAATCCGTTTCCTGGTAATGACTGCGATGCTGCTAATGATGTGTGTTACTTTGCCCTGTGAGTAACACACATCTTATGGGATGGTTATGCCGTGTTACAGTAGGATCGGGCGGCCTGGTCAAACAGTGACTAACCGGCACACATGCCAATCGTAAAAAAGGATTGTTTGTACCGAGCACCCTCTCAAGCTGGCCTTGCTATGTAGAGGTAGAGTACCTGCCTGCTTATCCGAAAGCCTGGGGTCGATTCTCGGTCAGAACGTGGATTTTCGGAGGCTAGTTCGAGGTCCACTCTGCCTACGTGAGAACAATTGAGGAGCTATCTGTCACTGAGATAGCGGACCCGATCTAGAAAGACAAGAATAACGGGTGAGAGGATTTGTCGCATTGACCAAGGGTCATCTCTGATTCTGCAGACCTTCAGGCTGAACAGCGGTCGCTTGGTAGGGCAAGACCCGTCAGGGCTGTAGCGCCATAGATTTCGGGTTTGGCTCGAGCACCCTCCTGGCAGTTTTCGGTATACATTTTATTCACCTTATCTATATATATATAAAGTAACTTGTCCTGACTGACTGACTGATTCATCATCGCCGAGCCAAAACTACCTGACATAAAGAAATGAAATTTTGAGGATACATTCATAATAAGATGTAGGTGCTCGCTAAGAGAGGATTTTTGGATATTCCGTCTCTAAGGGGGTGAAAAAGGGGGTGAAATTTTAAAATGAGTGTATCTATATCTCAACACTTTAAAGGTTTACAGATGTAAGAATTGGTATTTAGAATCTTCTTTAAAAATAAGGAAACACGTATTTTTTTGTTTTCGGAAAATTCCAATGGGAGGGGTGAAAAAGGGTGAATTATTGGTTGAATGCCTTTAATGAGGATACCGGTACTTATATCTCAGAAAATGAACATATTACAGACCTGAAAATTGGTACTTTTGATCTCTTTTAAAAATAAAGAAACACGTATTTTTTTATTTTTGGAAAATCCAATTAATGGGAGGGTGAAATGGGGGGTGAATTTTAAAATTAGTGTATCTATATCTCAAAACTTTGAAAGTTTACAGATGTAAAAATTGGTATTTAGAATCTTCATTGAAAATAAAGAAACACGTATTTTTGTTGTTTTCCGAAAATCGCAATAGGCAGGGTGAAAAGGGCTGCAAAATTGTTTGAGTGAATTTAATGAGGATACTTATATCTCAGAAAATGAAGATATTACAGACCTAAAAATTGGTGTCTGGGAGCTCCTTTAAAAATAAAGAAACGTGTATATTTTTGTTTTCGGAAAATCCAATTAATGGGGGTGAAAAGGGGGGTGAATTTTTAAAATGAGTGTATCTATATCTCAAAACTTTTAAAGTTTATAGATGTAAAAATTGGTCTTTAGCATATCCTTTAAAAATAAGGAAACACGTATTATTTTGTTTTCGGAAAATCCCAATAGGAAGGGTGGAAAAGGGTGAAAAAGGGGTTGAATGCCTTAAATGAGGCTACTTATATTTCAGAACATGAAGATATTACAGACCTGAAAATTGGCGTTTGAGATCTCCTTTAAAAATAAAGAAACACGTATTTTTTGGTTTTTGGAATATCCAATTAATAGGGGGTGAATTTTTAAAATGAGTATATCTATATATCAAAACTTCTAAAGTTTATAGATGTAATAATTTGTACTTAGAATCTCTTTTAAAAATAAAGAAACATGTATTTTTTGTTTTCGGAAATGCCACTTGGGTGGAGGGGGTAGTTAATAATGACTGAAAATGGTGTTGAATTCTTTTAATTAGGCTACTGATATCTCAAAAATGAAGATGTTACAGACGTGAAATGTGATATTTGGAATCTGCTTTAAAAGTAAAGAAACACGTATTCTCGGAAAATCCAATGAGGGGGGGGGGGGGGCGGGTTAAAGAATAGATAAATTAATTAACTTATTTTTATGAGAATACATAAGCTAATAAAAACTAAAATTGTTACAGACGTGAAAATTGGTATTTGGATCTCCTTTTAAAACAAAGGAAAACGCGTTTTTGGGGGGAAACCATCTTGGGGTGTGTGGGGGGGGGGGGGAGTGAAGAGGAATTGAATTCCTTTCGTGAGGACACATAAATCTAAAACTGAAGAAGTTAGAGTCGTGATATTTGGTATTTAGAAAACCCTTTACTATTAAAGAAACAAGTATTTTTTGCCGGAAAATTCACGTAGGGGGGAGGGGGAGGAGTTTGAAAGGAAGTGAAAAAGTGAATTATTTGTATGGGTATACTTATATCTCAAAACTGAAGGTAATAGACGTGACCACATTGGTGTTTGGAATCTCCTTTAAACATAAAGAAGCACGCCATCTTTTCATTCTTTTTTGGGGGGGGGGTAAATAAACTTAACGGCGGTGGGGTGTAAAAGGAGGGGAGACCAATTGATTTTACTGTTCGCAATGTACTTACAAGGAGCCTCCGTTGCTCAGGCAGCAGCGCGCCGGCCTCTCACAGCTGGGTTCCGTGGTTTAAATCCCGGTCACTCCATGTGACATTCGTGCTGGACAAAAAGGAGGCGGGACAGGTTTTTCTCCGAATACTCCGGTTTTCCCTGTCATCATTCACTCCAGCAACACTGTCCAATATCAGTTCATTTCATTTGTCATTTATTAATCATTGCCCCACAGAAGTGCGACAGGCTTCGGCAGCCGGAACAATTCCTATTGTCGCCGCTAGACGGGGGCTTTATTCATTCCATTCCTGACCCTGTCGAATGACTGGAAACAGGCTATAGATTTTCGATGAACTTATTCTGATCATAAACCGATCATTTCTAACCTTTCCTGGGTTCATTTTCAAGAACCATCTTTTCCTTCGGAGAACGTTCTTAGATTACAGTAGATTCTGCTGGCATATAAATAAAAATTTAAACTAATTTGAAATAAACGATAGGAAAGAGATTGACCGTCCGTTCACCTCTATAATAAGGTCAATAATGCACGGAAGTATGTCATTCGTATCGCCAGAAATCCCGCACATTTGCCTACGCGCGACGATGGTGCTGGTCACATTGTCAACAATGACAATGGCAGCGGGTGTAAGTTACCGCCAAGTAGCGGTCTTGCATCTTGCTGTGGGGTCCAGAACATCTATAATAATAATAATAATAATAATAATAATAATAATAATAATAATAATAATAATAATGTTGTGGACCGTCGTCAAATGTGCGGACCGCGCTGGAAACGGGTCCTGGACTGCTAATGACTAAGAATGCAGTCCGGCCGCGGGTTCAGTACCGCCAAGGCATCCAGGACGACACCACGCCGGATCTCCTGAACGATTTGATCCATATTTAAAATGCTTATAGGAAAAGATGGCAAAGATTTAGGGACCCAACTGACCGGGTAGAATATCTGGACCTAGCCCGGGAAGTACGAAACCGATTGCTGGAAAGAAAGATTGAAAAATGGGAGGAAACTTGCCGTAATCTATTAGAAAACGAGTCAGATCGCGAATTTCGGCATTCAACAATAAGCATTCAATTACAAATTTCGGTATAACACCGTAGCGAAGCACGGGTATATTGCTAGTATGTTATATTCCTTTAAGAACGTAGGGCAAAAAAGGCGGTTCTTACAAGCAAAACAACTGAGCACTGCTGGGTTGAGTGGCATAGAGATACCCAAACTAGGCAGGTTCGATCCTGGCTCAGTCCGGTAGTATTTGAAGGTGCCCTCGTGTCGGTAGATTTACTGGCACGTAAAAGAATTCCTGCGGGATTAAAGTCCTTTCCGTCGGCGTCTCCAAAAACAGTAAAAGAAGTTAGAGGGACGTAAAGCTAATAACATTATTATTATTATTATTATTATTATTATTATTATTATAGCTGAGCACCTATATATGGTCATTATTAGGATATTCAGGATACCACTTGTCTGTCTGTTCCGACCTCCATATTGTTGAATGGTAAAACTTTTATCTACTGTCCCTTTTACTTCGCATATATCTGAGAATAGTATATCAGAAAAAAAATGTCGTCCTCGATCTTACTTATCCAACGTACATGCGTAAACGTGACTAAATAATAACGCAAACCAATGACTTTAAAAAAGTTAATGCAACGAATGGCTGAAAATGACGAAATAATGAATAAGAATTGTAAAAAAGGACAGAGTAAAAATGACAGAAAAGACGAAAACTGAATCAATATGCAACAAGATGACTCCCGCCGACAGCATTCCAAGACGTTTTGGGTTTATGGCGCGTCGCAGTTTCTGCGCCACCAGAAAACGAACCACCCTTCTCTGCTTTTTGCTTGCCTTCATTTCTACTGCTGGACGAAGACAATAGACCAGTCCGCGCACCATCAAAGATATAACCCAACTATTGCGTGCCCCTGAGAGTTGTCATTATGCTGTTCTCCTACCACAGCGATGGTAGTATCGATACTTAACAACAGTGTTGCCGCCTTTCACGCGGAATGTGTGTTATTTCAGGTGATAACTTATGCATTTAAGGTTCAATATTGTGCGAGGATATTCAAAGAATTCTCACTCTTGGCGATATATGTGCTGCGGGCGAGTATTTTTGCAACACCATTATTACATAGCGATTTTTCTAGGCGCAACGACGATT
Source organism: Anabrus simplex (assembly GCF_040414725.1). Lineage (NCBI taxonomy): Eukaryota > Metazoa > Arthropoda > Insecta > Orthoptera > Tettigoniidae > Anabrus > Anabrus simplex. Next base: position 92,065,428 of record NC_090271.1, read on the forward strand.
ATAGTTAGCAATGTTTATGATGCTCCAGTTAAAAGGTGACAGATCATCAAAATTCGGACCCTGTTAATAAAATAGCATATCTTCTCTTTTACCGAAATCCAATTCCTGGTGGAAATCCAGCTCCTGGTGTAACTGTGAGGAAATACAGTACACACGCATTTCGTGTTCAGCTGAAAAAAGTCGTCTTTGTTATTTGTTTTTTATGTTCGTGAGTGCCACTTCAGTGCTGCTGCTTTTACGACATGCTGTGGAATCGGTTCTTTCTCGTTCTTTTTACTGTTACACTGCTGAAATTTACACACCGGTAAATCCATTCCCGAACGTACCGGTACTGTAAATAAGTAGCTGTAAATAGACGAGTTATGGGTTCCTTGTTTTATTGCCAGTAGTTTAACGTCGCACCAACTGATACTAGAACAGCTTTGTTACTTTCATTGGCCTGGTTCAGACTCATCTTTGGCTTTGACAATATAATGTGTAGAGCCCGGATTTTTATGCTTTAACTTAATACGTTAGAATGCAAACTTAGTGAAACGAGTGGCAAGTATAGTCTAATATTATCATTTAGACTTTCACGGCCCGTGTAACTATTCATGAGGTATATTTTTGGGCTTATGCCGTGTAATTAATTATAAAACACACTCAGCGCGTTTCGAAAGGAACCTTGCCTCTCTTCATCAGGAGACAACAGAGAAATGAAACGACGCATAACAGGTTGCTAGGAGAAAGCAACAAGGAACTTGAAATGGTGCCCTAAGATGTGAACGGGACGCCATTTTAACCCCAGCTAGAGACAACGAATGGCAACAGTAAAGCATTACTCTAATGGTTCTGATAATAGGTAGCCGTGATTCACTGAGGTTGTAGCCTGTATCGCGTTTGAAATTATCTGGGTGTTTACGTATTTAAACCGCCTCCCTGATAATTCTTGGGCGATATTGCTTTATACGGGCAAGAACATCCACTTCTTGGAACAAGACATCATGACCAGGTGTTAAGGCATGATCAGCAACAGCTGATTTATCAGGTTGGTTGAGCCTTATACATCTGGTATGTTCTTTGATGCGAGTACATACCGTTCTCGAAGTCTGCCCAATATAAACCTTGCCACAAATACAGGGAACTCTGTAGATACCAGGTTGTTGCAATTTAGACAAACTGTCCTTAGTTGGTCGCAGGAGTTGCCTAATCTTAATTGATGTTCCAAAAACAGTTCGTACATGTGACCTAAATAAGATTTTAGCAATACTATCCGTCGTGTTATGTATGTAAGGTAGGTAAGCAGTTCCTTTTACAATTTTTCCTTAACAGACGTCCGATTATGTGTCGATTTCAGAACCGTTGAGATCAAAGCTCTGCTGTAACCGTTGCTCTCAAAGGTGGTTCTCAAGGTGTTAATTTCCTCTTGTACAGCTGACACTACACAAATCCTCCTGGCTCTGGTAGTCAGAGTTGTAAGGATACCATATTTTTGGGCAGGGTGATGGTGAGAATCTGCGTGGAGATATCTATTGGTGTGTGTAGGCTTACGATAGACGCTGTATACTAAAGATCCATCCTCTTTCTTGGTAACGAGAACGTCTAAAAATGGTATTTTGCCATCAGATTCCATTTCCATGGTGAAACAAATGGAAGGGTGCTGGCGATTAAGGTGATCCAGAAAGTGACAAAGATTGTCTTCACCTTCCGTCCATGCGACGAGCGTATCATCCACATATCGCCACCAGATCTTCGGTTTGCAAGGTGCCGACGACAAAGCTTTCTCTTCGAAGTTTTCCATGAAGAAATTAGCCACAACAGGAGAGAGAGGACTTTCCATGGCCACACCATCTGTCTGTTCATAATATTTCCCTTTCCATAGAAAGTAGGAGGAGGTCATGCAGTGGCAGAAAAGCCTTGCTATCTCTTCAGTGAAAATATCATTAATGAGAGACATAACACCATCAACAGGTACTTTCGTAAATAGAGACACCACGTCGAGACTCACCAAGATCGCCTGGCTAAAGTGATATAGTTTTTAACTTCTCAATGAAATGTGTGGAATCCTTAATATAGGAAGGGTGTTACCCAGGTGTGGTTGAAGTAGACTACCTAAATATTTAGAAAGGGCATATGTCGGGGAACCAATCGTACTAACAATAGGCCTAAGAGGCAGACCTTCCTTATGTATTTTGGGAAGCCCATACAGTCTCGGAGGAATAGCATCACCTGGAAGGAGACTCTTCGCTGTATCTTCTGGAATAGAGGATTGCTTGACCAATATGAGGGTCGCATTTGAGTAGCGAGTCGTGGGATCACGACTGTAGATGGATCTATTATTGTGTGATAGGGCACCTAGTCAATAACAACCCCTGATTTGGCTGGCAGATGTTTTGAGATTTTCCAGTTCATTTCGTTGTGGCAATCGCTCTTAAAATCATTGCGATCACTCCTTATGAGAACCGACATCTCAAAAGCATTTTGACCCAGAATGGAAACAAAAAATATAACTGAGAGGGTATTGTGACTCTTGTAAGTTTGAAATCTTATTTGGGACACTTAAAGCTGTGACACGTCACTATTTCATCACGTTTTGATGATGCGTTTTGATGTTAACGTAGTTCTAAATACGAGGTTTGTTCGTAGAATGCCCCAAGACACGTTCTTCTTTTGTTGAGTTGTAAACGACTGTTAAACGCAAAAAGAGTGGAGGTATGATTTGATTAATTTAGATTTTGGAGCACCCATTCTTTTGTTACAGAAGTTTAGACTCTTAGTATCCGAACTTTTGAAACCGACAGTAGTTGTTAGCGCCATACTCACTTCCTCGGGAAGTGCTAGCATTCGTTACGTTCTTTATTGGTCTGCGCATGTTCTGAAAAGGGACAAAACTCATTGGTCTAACACGTCAGAGGTGTTCAGAAGAGATCCATTTGAGAGAGAGTGGGTTCGAACCGCACTGGCGGCACATCTGAAGACCAGTTTCCGTGGTTTCCCATATTCACACCAGGCAGATGCTGGAGCTGCACCTTAATTAACGCTACGGATACTGCCTTCCCACTACTAGGCCTTTCCTATCCCATCGTCTCCATAGGATCTATCTGTGTCGGTGCGATATAAATCAAATTGTACAACAAAAAAAAAGAATGTCCTGTTTGTAATCAGACCATTGGTCTAATTCATCCCCGATTGGTAATAAAATCTAATAGCTTGGGAAGTGATGCCATGTTGAATTATTTTCTGCCAATAGTAGTGTTCATTCGGCCGATTTCTTTGGAAAATATCGCTCGATTCGTGATGTTTTACTATGAACATGCTTGTTAGGGCTCGGGGGTGGGGGGTGTCCTCAGCACACTTCCTTTTATCCCTCCTACACGTAATACAAAATATGATTTATAAGATTCATCTTCCTCTTCTTCTACCGCCTTTCCCACACTCGTGGGATTAATTATTCTGGGTCGGGGACTAGGTTTTTGTGTTTGTTCCAACACTTCCCTCTTGATACTCAGTACATATACTACACTACCAGCCACCACAGAAACACGCAATATTGATTACATCCCTCCATATATGGTTGGCGTCAGGAAGGGCCTCCGGTCGTAAAACAGGGGAAAATCCACGTGTGCGGTACATTTCGCACCCGCGACCCCAGAAGTGTGGGGAAAGCGGTAGAAGTAAAAATATCTGGTCCGGCCGGGATTCGAATCCAAGCCCTGCGAACCGCCGATCATTCAGCCAAGGGGCTGGAGAAGAATAAATTGTGTATTTCAGCGTGGGGGCCGCCGATCATTCAGCCAAGGTGCTGGAGAAGACTAAATTGTGTATTTCAGCGTGGGGAACAATTTCAATGTGAAAATGACTGAGGTATAAACGATGTTAGTTAATAGGGCCTACCATTCCTGAAACAGCCAGTCTGTTGATTCACTGAGCAACAAAAACTATGCGTTTTAAGACAACTGAAACATTTATTTTGAAAATATGCAAACCCTTTGTGCCTATCAATCAGCGTTTTCGAGGTTCAAGACATCAAACATTTACATTCATTTAACATTGTTTCAAGGAAGGCAACTAACTCGCATACAGACGTTTCACTGGATCACTGATTACTGCATGGAGTACTAATGAACAGGGCTTTAGCTAAGATTAGTGGAAATGCACTGCATGACATATATTGGATTTGTCTGTTATACAGCCGCCCACGTGGCCAAACAGATATGGTGAATTTATACAACATAAAAAAATAAGGAAGTGAAAATTTTCGGGTTTGTATGAAAAGTAACAAACAATTAAAACAATTTTCGTTAGTGAAGTTTCGTATGGCTTTTAGTGCCTGCTCGCCAGATGCAGGTCTTTTGATTTGACTCCAGAAGGTGACGTCATGATGAGGATGAAATTATGATGAAGACGACACATTACATCCAGCCCCCGTGCCAGTGGAATTAACCAATTATGGTTCAAATTCCCGACCCTGCCGGGAATCGAACCTGGGACCCCTGTGACCAAAGGCCAGCACGCTAACCATTTAGCCATGGAGTCGGACTACAATTTTCGATTAATGCTGCTCAATGAAAAAATAAATCTTGATCACTATCTTCAAAACCTGAAGTGATAGAGCGAAACGATTTTGAGATTTGAAATCAGCATAAAAAACTGCATTATAAACGGTCAGTATTATGTCGAATATATACCCCTTGTAAATTAGTGTTGCTAGGGTCAGTTACTGTATACACTTCAGTGGTTTGGTAGACTGATATGTAATAGCATCTTCTGACTTGACGAGGACAGCAATGAGAAAGTAATTCCATTTCTCTCGTACGCCTCTTCATCTACGTCTAGTCAATCTGTGGTAGGTGATAGTAGAGGATCCAACCAGCTTTCATGCTGAGGCTAGGTATACATTTCTTAAAGACTATTGCTTGACGGTCTCACCATGTAACCCGCACTCCCTTTTTTCACTTCACGTTAGGTAAGAGTGTACTCCATCTAAAATATCTTTCTGTGCCAGGAACTTGAAATTTTTCTATTATTTATTTTCTCTCCCACATCCTTTATTACTGTATTTTCTGCTTAACCCGTGGTTTCATTTTTTAAATCGATCCAGTATCCCGTATTCGGGAGATCGTGGGTTCGAACCCCACTGTCGACAGCCCTGAAGATGGTTTTCCGTGGTTTCCCATTTTCACACCAGGCAAATGCTGGGGCTGTACCTTAATTAAGGCCACGGCCGCTTCCTTCCCACTCCTAGCCCTTCCCTGTCCCATCGTCGCCATAAGACCTATCTGTGTCGGTGCGACGTAAAGCAAATAAAAAAAAAAAAATTTTAAATCGATCATACACACAAGTAATTAGAACTTTTTGACCGAATGAAAAATCCAAGGTGTTATATTAAATGTTCGTTCATTACTGACTCATCCTTAAGGTTTCATTCAATTAGAAACTTAGCGACACTCATTTTTCGAACAGAGTTTGCTGTATAGGAGTGCAGTTACGGTACGAACATAGTGAGGAGGAGACAACGCTACAAAGGAGCAGGGCAACAAGATGTCACCACGACATAGGAACGAGGCAATAGACCGGGCAGGTGGCCGTGCGGTTAGGGCCGCGCAGCTGTGAGCTTGTATTCGGGGGATAGTGGGTTCGAACCCCACTGTCAGCAGCCATGAACATGGTTTCCCATTTTCAAACCAGGCAAATGCTGGGGATGTACCTCAATTAAGGCCACGACCGCTTCCATCCTTGCTTCCTTCTTTCTCTAAGCCCTTGCCTGTTCCATCGTCGCCATAAGGCCTATCTGCGTCGGTGCGACGTAAAGGAAATTGAAGAAGAAAACAAGATAATACTGAAGGTGAAACGGGATCGATACGCCACATCTAAATGAGATTTCAGTCATATTCAGTCTGCGGGGTTGCAGTGTAGTGTAGTTCGCTTCTAGTGTGTCCCCGTATCGTAACGGTTATTCTTATTAGCTCCCGTCCTCGGAGACCCTGGTTCGATTACCGGTACCGGTATTGCCAGAGGAGACAAGAGGGATGGTAGGACCTATGTAGTTAAAATGGTGCATGCCGCTCACCACTATTGGAGCTATGCTTGAAAAGAGCTGCACCACCTCAGGATGAGAACACGAGTTAACTTCTAGTGTAGCTGAAAAAAAATGTTTTCCAGCAGTCAGTGAGGACAGTGTAACTGTGAAATGGCGATTGCTTTAAAACCTACTCAATCAGGAATATAGTTTGCAACCTGTTTACGAAATTCGACGAGGATGAAAACGGTGTCAGGATAAGTTTTCTTACCCACTCTCGTGTTAATGTGTGTCTGTTGCGATGATGTTTAAATTTTTTTGTCCCATATTCCTGGAGTACGGAGCACTAAACCAATCGGATAGTCTTTCACCGTAAGATAATAGGCACCGTTGTTGTGAACAGATTGCATGCAGAGAGGAACTGAGCCATGGGAAGAGGTAGCGTGTCTAGAAACTGACCAGTCACGTGCAGCTACATCAGGGTGACAGCGCGGAGAAAACAGAATGATTTGTTCTGACCTCCTTGTCGCTTAGGTAAGCCCTTCTTGTAGAGGTGTATCGTGCTGCTTCTGTAAGTGGACTCCTGTTTAAAAGCCTCACCAACTTCAACATGCATGTTGAGTTATCTCCTTTACTTGTCTCAATGTGATCGTACCGTAAGCTATAGTATTCATCACGTAAGGCTAAACACTAAAAAACAAATATCGCCGCCCTGTTCTCTTTTTTTTAAAGGATTCATCACTACTGCCATCTTGACTAGTCACGTATTGAATAAATATCAATAATTGAGGTTACCTCACCCATGTAAATGATCAATCAAGATATTCGTAATTAAATTTGTTTACAAGCTCAGCAAGGAATTAAGGACATTCTCTCTCTCTCTCTATATATATATATATATACATATATATTGCCTGGTGGAAATAATTCCGCTTCCTTCTTCAAATTTGATGTTACTTGTCGGAGTTACGTGAAACCACGCTGTAATAATACACACAAACAAATATATTTACATGTACATATGCCGTAAAGAGCTTCCGTGGCTCAGGCGGCAGTGCGCCGGCCTCTCACCGCTGGCTTCCGTGGTTCAAATTCCGGTCATTCAATGTGAGATTTGTGCTGCACAAAGCGGAAGCGGGACAGGTTTTTCTCCTAGTACTCCGGTTTTCTCTGTCATATTTCATTTCAGCAATACTCTCCAGTATCATTTCATTTCATCTGTCATTCATTAATCATTGGCCCAGAGGAGTACGGCAGGCTTTGGCAGCCGGCACAATTCCTATCTTCGCCGCTAGATGGGGACTTCATTCATTCCATTCCTGATCCGGTCGAATGACTGGAAACAGGCTGTGGATTTTCATTTTTCATTTCACATATGCCGTAAGTTGATAAGAATACATACAAGCTAAGTCTGCAGACTGTAAATCCGTGACAAGACAAGGTTAGGTTGATAAAGAAATTTCCTTCCGTTTGATTATAGAGGAAGTAATGTTTCTCTTCTTTTCGGATGAGGTGTTGCAGATTTTTCTTGTTATTCATCCTTCTATGCATACAAATTGGACGAAATAAGACCGTATTATTAAAATGCTGAGTTTGTCGTTTAACATCAACTACGTTTTTGAATGCTTTATTCGAAGATGCCACAATTCTAGTTACCTGGTATTCGCCAAACAGATTTATAATCTTAGAGAAAAATAAAATATGCTTTACTTATACCCTTATATTCCTTATCCGTATACGTTACTCTGATGGTCTGATATGTAAAATGAAACATAAGAATAACCATTTTAGAACCACAGTTCGCCGACAACCTTTTTTCGTTGTCTGGAAGTAAGGAAATCGAATATGTAATTACATAAGAATCCGGCCTCTGATCATTTGGCTGGAGATAATTTCCTTTGCAAGTCAAAACTCTCGTGCGATGTTTCCTTCAGCTTCTTTGGCTTCTGCTACTTTCATAGCTCTTATTTTTAAACAATTACATTCTTTTAAACCTACGTCAAGGTGATACTTCTTATTTCCATAGCCAAGTGCCATTAGACTCTTAGTTTTCCAATTCTTGCCGACCTCGGTTACCTGGTTGGTTATTCATTGTCCTTCTGATCTCTGTTCGATTCTGGCTGGGATCGGTGATAGTTGAGGATGTTTACGTGTGATAATTCCATATACATTAGCTGGCTTCATTCACATTGAGGAACTTACGAGAGCAAAGTCTTGACACCTCGTGGTTTCTTAATCCATAGCAGTTGAAGGAACGTAAAAGAAGTATAAACTTTTCCTGACTTTACCTCAAGATTCATTCAGCAGCCATGTTTTTCATTGTTTCCTTATAAAGTTAGTGACGACGTATAAAGTTTCATATTACTTTGGGCAGGTGATCAAATTTTTAAAAAAACCCTGTGGGTGGGGGACGCAGACGAAGAATATACCCACGGTATCCCCTGCCTGTCGTAAGATGCGACTAAATGGGGCCCCAGGGGCTCTCAGCTTGGGAGCGCGGGTTGGCAAACAGGGGCCCTCAGCTGAGTCCTGGCATTGCTTCCACTTGTGCCCAGGCTCCTCACTTTCATCTATCCTGTCCGACCTCCCTTGCTCAACTCTTGTTCTTTACCGACCACGATGGTATTAGAGCATTCGAGGCCTAGGGAGTCTTTCATTTTCACGCCCTTCGTGGCCTTTCCTTTCTTAATAATAATAATAATAATACTAATAATAATAATAATAATTTTATTTGCTTTACGTCCCACTAACTACTTTTACGGTCTTCCGAGACGCCGAGGTGCTGGAATTTAGTCCCGCAGGAGTTCTTTCACGTGCCAGTAAATCTACCGACACGAGGCTGTTGTATTTGAGCACCTTCAAATACCACCGAACTGAGCCAGGATCGAACCTGCCAAGTTGGGGTTAGAAGGCCAGCGCCTTAACCGTCTGAGCCACTCAGCCCGGCTTTTCCTTTCTTTGTCCGTTACTTCATTTTTCGAAGTGCCGGATCGTTTCTTTCATATTCTCTCTCTCTCTCTCTCTCTCTCTCTCTCTCTCTCTCTCTCTACCCGCCGTGGGTGGAGACGCATACAAAGAATATACCCACGGCATCCCCTGCCTGTCGTAAGAGGCGATTAAAAGGGGCCGACCAAGGGAAGATTGTATTAGAACCATCACGCGGGGAACATCATGGATCGCCTTTACTTGTGAATAGTACCACTATATTAGGTACACAATAGGTTTGTGATTAGTAGCAGCAGAAAGTGGTTCACTGTGTGTTTACAGTACCTGTGACTAGTACCACTAAATGCGGAACACCACGGGCTTACGTTGCCTGTGATTAATGTCATTATGTGAGAAACACCACGGGTCTGGGCGTTGCATGTGATTAGTACTCAATATGTGAGGAAAATCACGGGATAGTATGAGTACCTGTGATTATTACACCTATATGAGGAACACCATGGGTTCGCGTTGCGTATGGGCGGCGCCATTATGTGAGAAACATCATAAGGTCGGCGTTACATGTGCGACGTACAATAATTATGAGTAGTACCATAATGTGTGGAACACCGTGAGTCTACGCTACTTTTGATTAGTACTGCAACATGACAAATACCATGGTTGTACTTTCCTAGCGATAAGTGGCATTATGAGGGGCCGTTGACTTGGATTTTGGACCCCTTTTAGTAACAAGCATCATTGATTCAGGATTGTGCTTTAGAAGCTGTCCCTTGGTCAGTAGCACTATTGTTTTAAGATAGTTTCTGGGAAGGTGGGGCATTGCTGGTCGGATCCACTGATTGTTTTAAATTCATATTCATCCATTCATTCTTCGTCATCACGTTTTGAATTCTGGTCAGTGGATGATTTTGGACTTTTAAATTATCATTACATTTCGTACCATTAGAGGCCGATGACCTAGATGTTAGGCCCCTTTAAACAACAAGCATAATCATCATCAAATTGAAGAAAAATATAACTGACACTAGATGGATAGAAACAAAACAAAAAAATTGAAAACGATGGAACAAGTGACTGCAAGAATCTAGAATGAAAGTTACAAAAAGAATGAAACAAAAATAAATCGCCAAAAAATGATGGGAAAGAGCGAGATAAATTCATATTTGAGGATATACCGCATTAAATGCCTGGGGACCATTGTTCTAGGCTATTGATATTTGCTCTGGAATTTCATTAATATACCAGGCACTTAATGTCATTATTGCCGTACGTCCGGGGAGACGAAATGATTTACAATCTTCTCCAGATACAAAATATACTAAAAAAGGAATTCGTTCAGTTTCATTCTACCAGATGGCAGAGAACACGCAACTCTATAGAGTGACCTCTTACTTACAAGCAAAATCCTTCCTTCTGCAAGTCTCCGATCTGATTGAGATTTGTACAACGACTTCAGTGGGGATATTTTATTCAGCCATATCAAAATTAGATTCCTAGTGGTATATTTAGTAGGTACTTGTTTTAGGGTGTCAGTTTGCTCATTTAAGCACCGCATAGACGGGAGTGAGCGGCGGGAAGCGGGTAAAGCCGGGGCGGCCGGCCAGTTCATGTGTCACGCCCTCACACACTCTCTCTCTCTTTCGCACACGCATTACTTCCCCCACATCTACCTACTTCCCGCCACTCACTCCTGTCTACGCGGTGCTTAAATGAGCAAACTCTGACACCCCAAAACATGTGCTAAATACACTGACTGACAGAGCAAATGCAACACCAAGAAGGAGTGGTTCGAAAGGGATGAAAGTTGGGGAAAAAAACAGAGACGGCACGGACGAATAATTGATGTTTATTTCAAACCGATATGCAGGTTACACAATGCGCACGGCATCGACTCAGTAGGATGTAGGACCACCGCGAGCGGCGATGCACGCAGAAACACGTCGAGGTACAGAGTCAATAAGAGTGCGGATGGTGTCCTGAGGGATGGTTCTCCATTCTCTGTCAACCATTTGCCACAGTTGGTCGTCCGTACGAGGCTGGGGCAGAGTTTGCAAACGGCGTCCAATGAGATCCCACACGTGTTCGATTGGTGAGAGATCCGGAGAGTACGCTGGCCACGGAAGCATCTGTACACCTCGTAGAGCCTGTTGGGAGATGCGAGCAGTGTGTGGGCGGGCATTATCCTGCTGAAAGAGAGCATTGGGCAGCCCCTGAAGGTACGGGAGTGCCACCGGCCGCAGCACATGCTGCACGTAGCGGTGGGCATTTAACGTGCCTTGAATACGCACTAGAGGTGACGTGGAATCATACGCAATAGCGCCCCAAACCATGATGCCGCGTTGTCTAGCGGTAGGGCGCTCCACAGTTACTGCCGGATTTGACCTTTCTCCACGCCGACGCCACACTCGTCTGCGGTGACTATCACTGACAGAACAGAAGCGTGACTCATCGGAGAACACGACGTTCCGCCATTCCCTCATTCAAGTCGCTCTAGCCCGGCACCATGCCAGGCGTGCACGTCTATGCTGTGGAGTCAATGGTAGTCTTCTGAGCGGACGCCGGGAGTGCAGGCCTCCTTCAACCAATCGACGGGAAATGGTTCTGGTCGATATTGGAACATCCAGGGTGTCTTGCACATGCTGAAGAATGGCGGTTGACGTGGCGTGCGGGGCTGCAACCGCTTGGCGGCGGATGCGCCGATCCTCGCGTGCTGACGTCACTCGGGCTGCGCCTGGACCCCTCGCACGTGCCACATGTCCCTGCGCCAACCATCTTCGCCACAGGCGCTGCACCGTGGACACATCCCTATGGGTATCGGCTGCGATTTGACGAAGCGACCAACCTGCCCTTCTCAGCCCGATCACCATACCCCTCGTAAAGTCGTCTGTCTGCTGGAAATGCTTCCGTTGACGGCGGCCTGGCATTCTTAGCTATACACGTGTCCTGTGGCACACGACAACACGTTCTACAATGACTGTCGGCTGATAAATCACGGTACGAAGTGGGCCATTCGCCAACGCCGTGTCCCATTTATCGTTCGCTACGTGCGCAGCACAGCGGCGCATTTCACATCATGAGCATACCTCAGTGACGTCAGTCTACCCTGCAATTGGCATAAAGTTCTGACCACTCCTTCTTGGTGTTGCATTTGCTCTGTCAGTCAGTGTATATACACGACTGGGCATCTATGTATTCCTATTGAAGTCGTTGTACAAATCTCAATCAGATCGGAGACTTATACTTGGAAGGGTTTCCTTGTCAGTCTAATTCTGTCAGGTAATAGCACCAAAGATGTTTCACAACCCGACGTGGTACAGCATGGAGTAGGCTTGCGGGATGTTTTGTCTTTGAAGTCGGAAATGTTTGTCTCGTATTGATCCCATACGGGACGGTCAAAATTCCGTATTTATTATTTTCCCCTTCATTTCTTCATTTAAATCGTAAGGAGAAATGTCCTTTCCCAGACAATATAAACCCCTTTCGTAATTATGACATCGTGTGTCGTGGCGATGTGTAGTACAGCACTGCTTCTAGATATCTTGGAATAGTCCGCTGCGGAACACCAACACATTCAGCAACTTCACGCATCGTATGGCCTTGGTCACGGCCAAACACGATTGCTCCTTTTTATCATTCTTGTCACATCCGTACATCTACCCATGTTGACGAACACTGTCCTCTTGAAACATCATTGTCTCGCTGAGCGCTACCGCCTAATGCTCACATAGAGGCAGTGCGCGTGGCGTAGAGCACGGGACTCGTTCGCTGTGTCATCTGTACAGGCTGAACGATCCATCTGTGCGTGCGCACTCATCATCAGCAGTCGGTTTACTCATTGCTGAGCGTCGTGACCTCATTTCTTCACTTCATTAGTAACTGCATCCTTAACGAGCCATCCTGAGCGGTCTTAGCTCTTCTTAATATATTGTGAAGAGGTAGACCGGTGATCTTCTTTGCATGGTCTAACCGTCTATTTGTTGTTCTTCCTCTTGGTCTGGTGCCTTCAGTGTTGCTTTGCAGAATGGTCTTTTCTAAATTGTCTCCTTCTCTCCTCAAAATGTGTCCCAGGAACTGGAGGTAACTTTCACTACCGCGGGAAGATAAACTTTTAGTGATGCTCAGTTCTTCTTTAATGGAGGCATTTGTTCTTTCTGTCCATGGTATACGGAACATTCTCCGCCAACACCACATCTCAAAGGAATCTATTCGATTCTTGTCACTAGTCTTCACAGTCCAGGTTTCACAACCTTACAGGAAAACAGAAAACACCATTGATTCCACCAATCGTATTTTCACTGTTTTGGATAATGCCCGGTTCTGCCAGATCTTTGTAAGTTTGACCATTGTCCGGTGAGCTTACTTAGCTGTAAGGAGAGATCTCAATTGCGATAATCACATTAACGAGGCTGTAAATAAAATTTACATATATCTTCATATTGTAATGAGAGTAGTTAGAGATTGTAGTAATGATGTAAAGGAGAAGGCGTATAAGTCATTGGTAAGACCCCAATTGGAGTATGGTTTCAGTATAACGAACCCCACACCAAGATTTCTTGATACGAGAACTGGGAAAGATCCAAAGGAAAGCAGCACGGTTTGTTCTGGTAGTAGCGTCTCGAAAATATTACAAACTCTGGGCTGGGAAGACTTAGGAGTAGTATACGAGCTGTTTAAATAAGCGGTATGTTCCTAGCTATCAAAGAAGAGATGGCGTGGAATGGAATTAATAGACGATCACGCTAGAATTGATTTTTTTTAAATAGGGAAGATCATAATGTGAACATGAAGTGGAATTCAAGAGGACAAATGGGGGAAAATATTAGTTTATAGGAAGAGGAATTAGGGATTTAAATAATTTACCAATGGAGATGTAAATTAAATGTCAAAGTTTTTTGAAATCATTTAAGAAAAAGCTAGAGAAACAATTGATAGGGAGTCTTCCACCTGGACGACAGTCCTTAACAGAGATCAATGATTGATTGATTGATTGATTGATTGATTGATTGATTGATTGATTGATTGATTGATTGATTGATTGATTGATTCGTAACCAGTTGAAAAATTGACATTTGGGCTAAATTTGCGAAATATCTGAATGCAGTATTTCATCGGTCTGAATTGTTCAGGAACTACCTTAAACTTATTCAGGAGGATGGAGGGAAATAGGAAGTATGAAATAATCCCAAGGAGTCTGCAGAAGAACACTCCACAGTGTGCTGGCAGCGTAAAAAAGTGGAGACGTCCGCGCAGATAGACGTACAGTCAAGCACTTCTACCGCGCCTTCTGATATCCAGATGAAAATGAATGAAAATCCACAGCCTGTTTCCAGTCATTCGACCGGACCAGGAATGGAATGAATGAAGCCCCCATCTAGCGGCGAGGATAGGAACTCTGCCGGCTACCGAAACCTGTCGCAATGATTAATGAATGACAGGTGAAATTAAATGATAATGGAGAGTGTTGCTGGAATGAAAGATGACAGGGAAAACCGGAGTACCCGGAGAAAAATCTGTCCTGCCTACGCTTTGACCAGCACAAATCTCACATGGACTGACCGGGATTTGAACCATGGAACCCAGTGGTGAGAGGCCGGCGCGCAGCTGCCTGAGCCACGGTGGCTCTGATATCTAGATCATACATTTAATTAGATCTAACATTGAACCTTTGACAAGCCATCAGGTTAAAAAATAGTTTTAATGTTCGATATAAAGTTCGTTATGTCACATGTGAGGTCACTTTCCACGTTTCCTGTTTTAATCTGAACAAGTTTTCTGTGCTCCTTTGTAAATCTCTCACGTCTGCCTCCTAGGGGGGTGCGCCTCACAGTTAGCAAACCGCTCGTGTAGAGTGAAGCCCTTTTATGGAGGCTATTGCCCTCTGGTAGACGAGGGGGTCAGTGCTGTCTGGACGCTGTCTAACCCTAGAGGAAGGGTGTTATTCAGACTTCTTAGTTACTCATGCATTATTAATAGCGAGCTGGATCCCTTCACATGGATGCATGTGAAACAAGTTCTCTTGCACATTCCTGTCACACCGCGTCCAGTGTAACGGTGCGGTAACAAGGGGACTAGAACGAAATGTATATCGATTATGTTGAACTAAACAAAGACAGATTCATGAGTAGACCCCGGATTTTTAGGCTCTAATAGATTAGAATGCTAAATAATGTGGTTATTACGAAGAGTCGTGTAGCCCGGTCTTACGTAATGTACCGAGAACAACAAATTCTAGGGGTTCTGATGAGCCATACCCCCTATGATTATGCAGAACTCATAGCATAATCGTCGTGCAGACTACAGCATACTTCTTTACTGGCTTCAGTAAGTTTGCTTTCTATACTGCCTAAAAATCAGGGCGCTGTCATGAGGAGTTTTTCTCATTTCAGCAGACAGAGATGTTGGGCATAGTAGTGAGTTGGCGGAATAATTCTTGGTTTGAACTGAAGTCTGGTAGTAAAACACGCTGATGTTATTCAGCGATGCCTGTAGCCATCCTCAATAATAATAATAATAATAATAATAATAGCCGGGCTGAGTTGCTCATGTGTAGAGAGCTGGTCATCTGGGCTCAAGTTGGCGGGTTCGATCCCGGCTCAGTCCGATGGTATATGAAGGTGCTCAAATACGTCAACCTCGTGTCGGTAAATTTACCGGCACGTTAAAAAACTCCTGCGGGACAAAATTCAGTCACCTCGGCGTCTCCAAAAACCGTAAGCGTAGTTGATGGGACGTAAAGCCAATAATAATTTGGGCATTTTAATATGACGCCCTTTAGTTGCCTGCTCGTCAATTTCGACGTTCCGCTGTCACATGTCACCTGAGATCTTTTCCATGCAGACCTCGTACGATATGGAGTGTCGAATGGACTTTAATAATAGTGTTATTTTGCTTTACGTCCCACTTTGGCGGTTTTAGGAGACGCCGAGGTGCCGGAATTTAGTCCCGCAGGAGTTCTTTTACGTGCTAGTAAATCTACCGACGATCTCGTCGCCATAAGACCTATCTGTGTTGGTGCGACGTAAAGCCAATTCTAAAAATAAAAAATCCACCGACTCGAGGCTGACGTATTTGAACACCTTCAAAAGCCACCGGACTGTGCCAGGATCGAACCTGCCAAGCTGGGGTCAGAAGGCCAGCGTCTAAACCGTCTGAACCACTCAGCCCGGCCGAATGGAATTTCTTCCACTCTTCAGCAATTCAACTCTGCCGGGTTTGAATCCATAATCCTACGATCCGCAGGCCGAAACACTACCGTTGATACACAGTGTGAGAGCTATGTTATTATTATTATTATTATTATTATTATTATTATTATTATTATTATTATTATTATGGATCCTGCTGCTGTGTGCAGACATCTTAATTCGACACTATTTAGGCCACATGTGTGCCAGTTTCGACGTCGTCCATTAGATAAACTACTCTTACGGTATCCTAATAATGGGAGTAAGTTTTGTCGTATAAACATGGAATGTATCACCGGAGAAGTATTACATGCGGAAATCGCACAGAATGGACTTCATTTCGCTCTTAAAATCTACCTGTGCTTGGTTCGATTTTCAATCTTGGGATTCGGAAGTGGAATAACTGTTTACTTGACTTCATTCTCGTATAATGTGTTTCAACGTATCCTTTTTCTTCTCTCTCAAATATCTATTTTGTTCCATACAGTTGCTTGAAAGTCATTTGATGGTCTAATGGTTCCGTATTTTAGAAACAACATATTATTATTATTATTATTATTATTATTATTATTATTATTATTATTATTATTATTATTATTACGGGGTTACCCGTGGAGCAGAAAGAGGTTAAACAAGGTGCTGGGGTGAATGGGTCTATCTACAATATCAAAATTAATTTAAAATTTGAACTGAAGGTCATATTTTTCCCAAAAAACAACTTAACAATTTTTACTTGGTGAACATAAAAGACATATCAGGTATAAAGCAGTCTTGAAACAAGACTGTGAAAATTCAAGATTAGTGATTTTTACAAATTCTGGGCTTCAAGCCCCTAGTTTTACACTTTCACAAAAGGAAGAGGTATTATTTAGTGAGGGGCAGATCCCCTAATTCAAGAGCACTTGCTCCCTAAATCACAATATCTAGCCTCCCAGAGGCACACTTTACAGTTACAAAACTTGAAAAAGAGCTAACAGGCTCTCAGGTTTCCAAGCCTACTCAAGGTAACATTGCATGAAAAGTGACAAACTCTGGCCTTTCAAGGCACCATTTACAACTTGAAATATTATCAACAGAGGTATCTCGTACCCAACCTACAGGGCCTTAGAGAAAAGGAACAGGTTAAGTAAACGGCCCGAAACACAAACTGAATGGAAGCGAACCCTGCGCTTCTGATAAGAAACCTTAAAATCCTAAAGGGCTCTAGGCCGATGAAGCAGGGGCTATTCCCAAACTACTGAGGTGACTCGTATAGAAATTACTTTAACGCATTACAGAAAGAAAAACAGTTACAAATCGTAGTCACCTCAAACCAAGATGAAGGGGAACTCGAGAGGGTACATCACTCTCTATCACCGATTTACAGTTAAAGATTTTATGAATTTTTTACATTAGCCGGAAGAAAGTTACCTTTTAGAAAAGTAGGTTACATAGTTAAAGATTCGGACGTTTCCCTCGGATTAAACTGCGGAGGTAGCAAGAAAGAATAAAGTTATGTGGCCATTACCTTGTAGATGTTCTAGCTGCCGACGAAAGTGGCCACCCGCCTCCTGCTTAACACACATACTCAGAAAGGTGACGATCAATTGGTCAAGAAACGTGAAAAGCCGCAGTTAATAAACCCTCAGGGAAGGTTCGAGATCATTCAAGGCTAAACTAGCCACACCCTCTCCATTTATTGGTTGAGTTCAAAAGTAGCACTCAGAATCTAACAAGAAGCCTGTGATAGGTTGAAAATTAATTACAGAAATTAATGATTGGCTAGATTCAAAACTGGCGGAAAGAAAAAGGAAATATTGCCAACCCAAAAATAAATGCACATCAATCAGTTACAAAAACCTAGAAATACAAAACTTTTTAAATTATAAGTTCTTTCACTTTGCACCAGGGTGCATTTTTAGTGGTGTCATCTGTAGAAAAATGTCCTAACTTCTTGATGAATATCAAAACAAAACAAGGAGAAATTCACTCAGTTTAGGAAACTGCACAATAACAAAATTACATAATATTTCGGTGCTGACATCTTCTGATTAAAGTTCGAAGTTCTAGTTGTATTAGTTTCCACTTAAGTTCGATAGAGGGGTTCATTTAGGCGCTAATTTTAGAATGCGCGGCGTTGAGGTGTACCTCCCGGTACAATTATTATTATTATTAGCACAATTCATGTTGCAAATCTATGGATTTACTTATAGCCGTTTAATGTATTCATCTGGCATTTGTTGGACGATAATAGAAAAAGGACTCTTCTCATCAAGAACGCAGTGTTAATAATTAGAATTTTTTTTACAGGATGTATTACTTCGATTAATTCACATGCTTTTCTAGTATATGGTTCTGTTGAATGAAAACTTTTAACTTTTTTGTTATTGTTCTGGAGACTCCAGTTCTCTCTGAGGTACGTCGTTGTAGGACTGCCGTTGCACTGTATTGATGGTAATCTAATAACAGAAGCCGGGGTGATGGAAACTGTCGTAGGTTGAGCGTGAAAAGAAAGTCTCAATTTGAATTTTTCTATATAAGCAAGAATACTTCCAGGAGCTGGATGGTGGATCCGTGGCAAAGCATAAAGGACAGGATCTCTCCTTTCTACATCTTAAAGTACCGCTGCACATCAGTTTTATATACCTTTTCTCATTCAGGGTTCTCCTTTGTTCCCGGACGAGTTTATATCTTCCTCATACGCTATTTGCCAACGCGGACGAGTTTACATGGTAGATTCTAATTATCGATTTCCTTCGGACGAGTTTGCAGTCCCTGTCCGCTTCTGCCTCCATCTACCGGTTCATTCCAAACTACGTGGTGTTTGCTGGCTTTGCGGGTTGCTTATGAAGAGGTCCCGGGTTTGTGCATACATGTCATAGGGAAGTGTAACGTATTTGTAAGTTCCTGAAATGGGACCAGAATAAAAAGTTTCGTTGTTCATCCTTTCCTCTTTCCTCTGTCCAGGAAAAGCATTCCTAAGTACGCCCGCCGGCTGCGGAAATGCAACTTTCCATTCTATCCATTCAATCAGAAGTGTCATCTACTTTTGAGGGACCGCATAACCCGTGGAGTAGGGGTAAAGTGGTCACTATGCAGGCATATAGAAAATTCTTGACTGTAGACAAATTTTATCTAATAAGCAATTTGTAATTTTTAGACTAAGAGAGGAAGAAAAGGCAAGGTACAGCCCCAGCATTTGCCTGGTGTGAAAATGGGAAACCACGGAAAACCATCTTCAGGGCTGCCGACAGTGGGGTTCGAACCCACTGTCTCCCGGATGCATGCTCACAGCCGCACGCCCCTAACCGCACGGCCAACTCGCCCGGTTGTTTCCCTTTTGTAGTATACCTTCCATTGCTACTCTTAATAAGGAATCATATAGTAGATTATGTCCTATCCAACTTTTTTCTCTTTTCGAATCACAGCTAGTATGCTTTTCTCTCATTCTCTTCAACACTTCTCGTTCGTTATTATATCTTACCAGATCACTCCTTCTATGTCCGACTCGTTGGCTGAATGGTCAGCGTACTGGCCTTCAGTTCAGAGGGTCCCGGGTTCGATTCCCGGCCAGGTCGGGGATTTTAACCTTAATTGGTTAATTCCAATGGCCCGGGGGCTGGGTGTTTGTGCTGTCCCCAACATCCCTGCAACTTACACACCACACATAACACTATCCTCCACCACAATAACACGCAGTTACCTACAAATGGCAGATGCCGCCCACCCTCATCGGAGGGTCTGCCTTACAAGGGCTGCACTCGGCTAGAAATAGCCACACGAAATTATTATTACTCCTTCTATACGTCTCCAAGTATACATCACAAATGATTCTATTCTTCTCTCTTCTTCCTTCCTCAGTGTCATTGTTTCTGCACTGTATGTACACCGTACTAGTTTCTTCTTTCTGTAACGGGCCAAAAAAACTGGTGTTTTCAGTGCCTGACGCTAGGTTCTGTGCATTGATTAGTTTGAGACAGTTTCTAGATAAACGTCTGACATATCTGGCTTTCATATAACTTCACTTTAGAAAACAACTATTCACACAGGTACGTAGCACCGAATATACGGAAGATTTTTTGCTAGTGGCTTTACGTCGCACTGACACAGATAGGTCTTATGCCGACGATGGGATAGGAAAGAGCTAGGAGTTGGAAGGAAGCGGCGGTTGCCTTAATTAAGGTACAGCCCCATCATTTGTCTGGTGTGAAAATGGGAAACCACGCAAAACCATCTTCAGGGCTGCCGACAGTGGGGTTCGAACCCACTATCTCCCGCATGCAAGCTCAGAGCTGCGCGCTCCTAACCGCACCTCGCCCGGTACGGAAGATTTTAGTAGCCAGTCTGTGTATGCGCGGAAACCTTTCTCTAGAAAGTTTTTGGTAGAAATCGTGAAGAATTTCACACGATAGAAGAGTTATTTTTTTCTCGGATTTTTTGTCACTTAGTAGAGTTGTGGATCTTGCATTTGGTCGACGAAGAGGGAGGCGCTGCGGCTACTTGGCAGTTTGAGGGCCACGTTGCCAGCTAAGTTTACAGGCCCACCTCAGCCTGTTCACTTTGCCCCCAATCTCCCCTACAAACTGAAATAAAATAATAAAATACAAGGATGTTAATTCCCAATTTCTTATCCAACCATTGTATTTAAAATATGTATTCAATTAACAGTAGTGTATGATTTGAATTGACTAATTTCATTCACAGTTCATCCACTTAGCTCTTTAATTTCCCTGACAGATAACTTTACCAGAATGTTAAGTCTTGGAATTGAGGTTACACAAGCCATCGATCTGATGTAATATTCATGGAGCGTTCAGCTAATAGCGTCATTAGAGACCATTTAACCGGCTACACTCTGAGATATGATCAGCAAACATAACCAAAAGAAGTAGGATGCTCTGGTGCTAATACAATGTGACTTGAATTACGATAACTCTGGAATGCCAATAAACACCGTCAGTTAACGGTAAAGAGAAAATCTCATGAAGTTCTACCGCCACACGGAATTTGCTAATTTAAGAACTCACCCAGTAACTATTCAATTCGTTAGTATGTTTATAACTCTGAGTACGAATACCGCGTGACAAGTCAAGTCTCATGACTCTAGAATAGAGTATTTCCATCCCCTAGTTCCGGATGACGTGAAAATGGAAAGCATTTGAGGACCGTTTTTCCAAATGCAACAACTACGAAATTTCCGAAAATGAGTTACATATGAGAAAGGGAGGAATCAATTGAACTCATCAGAATTTAGCTAAACCGAACATCTACCACTGTAACAGAGCTTCAAATGTTAGGAGATTTTACGAAACTCCACATCTACGTGAATAAAAGTTTATCAAAACTCAACATCTACTGTACATACTATTCCAGATTTTATTTATATTTACGAGGTATTTTTTATTTCTTACTTTTGGCAACGATTTAAGATTTTGGTAATATTGAGAAAGAACTGAGAAAAGTAGAAACTAAATCAGTCCCGTCTCATCACAAAATAATGAATCAGCATGGGCCATGTCTTGTTCTTGGGAAGAGCCGGGAAGTGTATGATTTGAAATCAGCAAGTCGACAAATTTTGAAACACCGTAGCGGGCGAGTTGGCCGTGCGGTTTGGGGCGCGCAGCTGTGAGCTTGCATACGGGAGATAGTGGGTTCGAATTCCACTGTCGGCAGCCCTGAAGATGGTTTTCCATGGTTTCCCATTTTCACACCAGGCAAATACTGGGGCTGTACCTTAATTAAGGTCACGGCCGCTTCCTTCCCATTCCTAGGCCTTTCCTATCCCATCGTCGCCATAAAAGATATCTGTGTCGGTGCGACGTAAAGCAAATAGTAAAAATAATCAAGATCGTGATGGCGGGAGATTACTTGAGCTGGGAATGCAAAGACGCTGTATTTACTGTAGATGGGGTCCGGAACCACAGTGCTGCACTCAGGCAGAGAAACAATTTAACAAGGGTAATTTTGGTGTTCTCTGATTCATAATCTCTGTGAGTCTCCGTTTTTACATTACTGTGAAGCAGAGTTCAACCGATCAGAGACGATTTCTGTTAAAGCAGAGCGGAAAGCAAGTAGGTCCTACAGTACGGTAAGGTGTAATCTTCCTTACTTTTTTGAGTACGGAGAGAAAGCAATTACGGCATAGTGTGTATGTTCAGTCTTTAGCCCTGAGGCTGGTTGGATCCTCAACAGCACTGCCATCAGCTCTCATAGATGGCCTAGGCATCACTGAGGAGGCGTACTAGGAAAATGAGGAGTGAGGTAGTTTCCCGTTGTTTTCCTCGCCGAGCCAGAAGTTGCTATTACATATCAGTCTGCCAAGCCCACTGAAGTGCATGCACCAACCAGCCCTATGAGCAACATTTTCACACCATTCATAGCAGGGACTGCCTGCAGAAGGAATGGCTGCATCCGGGAGATAGTAGGTTCGAATCCCACTATCGGCAGCCCTGAAGATGGTTTTCCGTGGTTTCCCATTTTCACACCAGGCAAATGCTGGGGCTGTACCTTAAGGCCACGGCCGCTTCCTTCCAACTCCGAGGCCTTTCCTATCCCATCGTCGCCATAAGACCTGTGTCGGTGCGACGTAAAGCCCCTAGCAAAAAAAAGAAGGAATGGCATTGCTAGCATCGCTCATAAATCAGTCACTTTCATATTGTCAAAGCCAAGGATAAGACAGCGACAGATCAATGAAAGTAACAAAATTGCTCTAGCCCCTACCAGAAGACATAGTGCAGTGTAAACACCAGGTCCTGCCAGCAAAGGCATTACGGCATAGTATGAAATAAAATATATTATTCTACCGTACGTTATTCAGGTTTGTTTTCTCGTTAACGTTAATAACAAACGATACGTAGCCCGTTTAATTGTGAAAATAAGAGTTGGGTAATTGCAATGTTTAACAAGAGATAGAATTGTTAATAAACACACTTATTTGTATTTATTTTTTTATTTATTTAATGTAAAATAGCTGAATATGTGTTTAGTTGGTATAATAGCAGTTATAAAATAATTCATTTGGTTGAAACTGTACATATTTCGTTTGCATTCAATTTAAGTTATATGTCTCTAATATACTCCGTGTTCCTTTTTAAATTTTTTCACCCTGAAGAAATATAATGGTTCATATATTAGTTTTTAATTTTATTGAGGGAAAACACGCAAGTTTAATTTTCGAATGGAAAGTTCAAACCACTACTGATTAGAGTTTTATGTACCACTTCTGAATTGACGTGCTGGGCTCTGTTATGACGTCAAAGGGCATTGAGTTGAGGCTGCTGTACATGGATAACATATTTCCAGATTTTATCTCTTCACTGAACGTCTGTCATACGTCCATGCATGATAATGGAAGAACACCGAAGAACTAACCTAATTGTGAGAATAAGAGTTGGGTAATTATAAGGTTTAACAGGAGAGGGAATTGTTAATGAAAATGAAAACCTACAACCTGTTTTCCAGTCAATGACCAGGTCAGGGATGGGATGAATGAAGCCCCCAGCTTGCGGCGAGGATAGGAATTGTGCCGGCTGCCGAGAACCTGTCCCACTCCTCTGGGGCAATGATTAATGACTGGCAGATGAAATGAGATGACAGTGGAGAGTGTTGCTTGAATGAAAGATGACAGGGAAAACCAGATTACCCGTAGAAAAATCTGTCCCGCCTCCGCTTTGTCCAGCACAAATCTCACGTGGAGTGACGGGGATTTGAACCACAGTATCCACCGGTGAGAGGCCGGCGCGCTATCGCCTGAGCCACGGAGGCTACAGAATTGTTAATAAACACACTTATTATTTATTTATTATATATATAATATAGAATTCTCACTTCTTGCCAAGACGATCCCCACCTTCCACTTCAGCGCATTGGAGAGTGCAGGAAATCTTGCGAGGAATAACCTGATGAGTGCCACTCGAACCAATCCGATGTAAAAGTGTTGATGTATCTAGTCGGAAATGACGTTCCATACATGATCAGAATGACAGTTTACGGAGAAATTTTAACTATTCACTTTTCAGGACCGTATGAAATCTTTAACTCACCACTTCGCGAAAATACATGTTAGTAGTTCTTTCGTGCACTTCTCTCACACAAAAACTGCTAGACTTAGGTATCGAAAAATCAGCGTCTTGTGCGATGATCTCTCACAGTTGGAATGAATATATCACTTTATCCTTTGAAATGTCATAAAATCCTACTGCAATTAAAGATAAAAAAATTAGGCACATTCGCTGTTCCGATCTTCTATTACTCTGATGCTTTATAGTCTAAACTTCTATTCAACTAATGAACTAATTAGGAAGAATCTACGGACCATGAGCATGCATCTGACACATGTAACACCGTTTTACAAGCAACAAAATGAACCCCATGACGCCACGGCCCTGATGGATCTTAGTATACCAAGCGACCGCTGCTCAGCCTGATTACGAATTCTTTCGGTCGGTATTCTTGGCTTTCTAGACTGGGGCTGCAAACTTGCAAACTCATTCAGTTAACACCCAAATTGTTCTCACATAGGTTGAGTGGGATTCAAACCAGCCCTCAGATCTTGGTAAAATTCCTGTCCTGGCCGTAAATCAAACCAGGGCCTTCCATATAATAAAGGCAAGCTCGCTATCCTAGGGTGACCAGACGTCCCGTGTTTTATGTGATCGTCTCTTATTTCCCTTAAATGTCCCGTTGTCCCGACAAAATGCATACGGAATGCAAATTGTCCCGTTTTTTATTAATGGTCCCGTATATTTTGAGATAGCTTGTTTTTAAGTAACGTGTAGCACAGCCAAGTGGAGAACCACTGTGGTCATACCCAAAGAGTAAAGAAAAGAACCCTTTGACGAAAACAGAACAAGACACGTATTTTAAACTACTTAGTAGTACGTAATGCTTTCACATGACATGCAGCTCGTCATTTCCGGTCTCTCTGTGCATTGCGATAGTTTTATAAAAATGTCAAGATGAAAATGTGTTTTTACTGACGAAATTAAAGCTAAGTTTCCATTTCTGCAATTAGAAGAGCAAAGCATGGAATTATTTTGCACGTTGTGTAAAAGTACTTTTTCAATCTATACCATGCGGGTCGATCTGATTTTGTGCGATACATTAATGTGAGAAAACAAATCTTCTTTTGCAACCGCTTTCTCCCACATCTGTGGGGTCGCGGGTGCGAACTGCGTCGCACATGTGGATGTGGCCCTGTTTTACGGCCGGATGCCCTTCCCGACGCCAACTCTATATGGATGGATGTAATCATTATTGCGTGTTTCTGTGGTAGTTGGTGGTGTGGTATGTTGTCTGAATATGATGAGGAGAGTGTTGGGACGGACACATACACCCAGTCCCCGAGTCAGAAGAATTAATCAGAAGCGATTAAAATCCCCCACCCGGCCGGGAATCGAACCGAAGGCCAGTACGCTGACCATTCAGCCAACGATTCGGACTAAAGTGAAAAAACAAATAAATCAATTAAATGCCATTATGATTACATGTAATAACAATAAAATATTTACTCGGTTAGTAATGCAACGGAAAATATTATGTTGTTAAAACAGTTACTACGCCATTATATAGTTAAATGTATTTTGATGTCCGCCTCTGTGGTATAGTGGTTAGTGTGATTAGCTGCCACCCCCGGAGGTCCCGGTTCGATTCCCGGCTCTGCCACGAAATTTGAAAAGTGGTACGAGGGCTGGAACGGGGTCCACTCAGCCTCTGGAGGTCAAATGAGTAGAGGTGGGTTCGGTTCCCACCTCAGCCATCCTGGAAGTGGTTTTCCGTGGTTTTCCTCTTCACCTCCAGGCAAATGCCTGGATGGTACCTAACTTAAAGCCACGGTCGCCTCCTTCCCTCTTCTTTGTCTATCCCTTCCAATCTTTCCATCCCCCCCCCCGCAAAGCCCCTATTCAGCATAGCACGCGAGGCCGCCTGGGCAAGGTACTGGTCGTTCTCCACAGTTGTATACCCCGGCAAAAAGTCTCACGCTCCGCGACATTGCCCTTGAGACGGTGGAGGTGGGATCCCTCGCGGAGTCCGAGGAGAAAAAGCAAACCTGGAGGTTAAATAGATTAACAAAGGATAGTAAAATAAGTATAAGAGGAAAATGTAATGCAGGTATCAAACTTAATGAATTGCAATAAAAGAGTGCTCTCTCCACAGTGTCAGGTGATCCTGAACTAGCTGATGGTAGTATTCTATTCTAATAGGTTTCTTCCTTTCTGTTGTACTTATACTCAAATAATGTTTGCTATACTAATGTAAGAAAACATTGCAATCGGCAATCTTCCAAATGTAATGATATTTTCCTTTCTTTTTTCAGGTGAGTACCTTTCAAGCTGAGTTCTTTTCCAGATAACGTAAGTAGTCTAGTTTATTCCTTGCCTTACATAACATGTGAACAGCTGCAGTGTAGTGATGTACTTAGAATTATTGCTTGCTACCCATTACGCATGCATACTGCCTGAAGCATGGTATGGCGGGTAGTATAAGCCGAGGGGCAAACGTAGCTACTACGTACCTCAAAAAGATCGCGCTCTACTTAAAGCTCCTTTGTCGGACAAACCAAAATATATGTCATTGAATAACATTTGAGTTACCTTGTTACTCGGTGTCAAACTTAACACACTGTTGTTGTCGGGAACATCCTCTAGTAGTGTACAGGGTGAGACCCGCAAGGGTTGCCGTCCTTTCTGCATGTCGTGTGTCGGTAAACGAGAGTGCGGTTGCCGTCAAACAATTTCTGTACACCCGTAGAAGGCATCAACTTCGATGAATGGATAATCATTGCTGTAAATGTTAGATCGGCATTTCCTGTTCGATTAGTTTTCGAAAAAAAAAAACCGTTCACTATTAATTCTATGTATCGGCCCGAATTAATGGTGTCATTAAACAAATTGGCCATACAATATTTTAGCACAAGTAGCATACCAAAATCCTATTTTAATGTCATGAAGTGGAGTTTCATGAATTATTATTGGATTCTCACGCGACCAATACCGCTATTTCGCGAATTTTCACGTCCATGCAAATAAAACTTCCCTCATCAGAAAACAGCACTAATTCGGTATTTAATTCATCGCTGTTGACAGAGTGAAGGCAAATTATGTAATGTTTTCTTGCGACTAGATCTCTCGGTCTTTAAACTAGATACTTTTGTCGCTTGTAAGGCTTAAATTCCAATGTTCTTGCCTCCCATCATAGAGAAAAGTATGAAGCCTCACTTTGCTTAAAAGATTTTCGGGAGAATCGCCCAGGTCTGTCACTAATATCCTGAATTTTTTTAGTCAGTTAAGACGGTCGGTTGTTTAACCAGTTCTCTTGTTTAGCACTGAATCCTCAGTTTTTGATTTGTTTTGGATTTTCTCATTTCCATTACGCGTTGGCTCTTGCGCTCCAGGAAATTGTTCGCAGTGTTCTATTCTCATTATCTGAGCAGATTCCTGATTTAAAAACTTACAGCACTCAAAAATACGCTGTTCTACACTGAACTCAGAAACCATGAAACGCACTAAAACCATCAATTACTGCTGTATCAGGAGCAATCACGCTTTACGCTGTACGGAAGCTTATCGCAGACTAGCTAAGATCATGACATCACTGGGCGAGCTATATCGCACCCCCGCGGGGATAGTCGCACAACTTTAAAAAAAAATGTCATTTTTGTTACGGTATGACATGCACCATATGCTAAAAAAGTAATCACTCCTTCGATCTAGAAAATTGTCGTAAGTATAACTCCTTTCATTCTCGTGAAAAGATAACAAATGCATACCGAAAATCGTTAGTCAAGAATATTGACACTTCTTAGTTGTGATTTAATTGAAACACTGTGAAAATGTGCTGTAATATATGCTAAATTTTACAATGTAGAAATAGTTCGATAAAATATTCTCCTTGATTTGATATGGTGTTTTAAACTTAGTTTTCTCGAAAACGTTCTTTTTTGAGTTGTCGCTATCCTTGTGGAGGTGCTATAAGGGTCGGGCGGCTGTTGCATTACCGTCTCGCCCTGACACTGCCCAAGTAATAATCAGCAACTCGACTAAAGCTCGCGCTGTAGCTTTCGATGGCAGAGGAATATTCTGTGAATATTATTATTATTATTATTATTATTATTATTATTATTATTATTATTATTATTATTATTATTATTATTATTATTATTATTATTGTTGTTGTTGTTGTTGTAAAAGCGACGTAACATTTAAGTCATCGGTCCCTGCTGAGAAAATGAATCCTAGGCTAGGAAACCATCTGTACCTCTTCTGGATGGTTTAAAGCAAGGCCACACACTACACTGGCTGTGCAATAACGTGTGACTAGGGAAGGGATGTGCCTGCGCGTACCGCCATGTTGAGGGCGCTCCTCGCTTCGCCGAGGAGATAGTAGTATGGAATTCATGCATTAAAGTACATTGCACACACATGAAAACGCCTACCGATAGGTTACTTTTATTCCTACGACACGGGATAATACGGCAAGAACAGATGATCATTAGGTATACCGAAAATAACATTTGAGAAAAGTGCCACAATAGGTAGCAGAAGATCTATATAGCAATGCTCGTCAATCCGCAAACCAAAACATCTGTTACTAATTTTTAATCCAATGCCACACAAAGTTATGCAGGACAATAATTCTGAGGTCGGACATGGCAAAAGTGGACCATGAAGCTTAAAAGTCAGTGTGTTCTTTCACACTATTTCTCGGTAAGTGTTCAATAATGTCTCATTCCAAACCTCAGGGAAACTTCACCATTCCCAGGACCTAAATAATAATAAAAGAGACAGTCTACGCAGCCAACCGTGCATATACAAGAATCAAAGCCGTAGTAATATTAAAGGGATACTTGTGCATGCTAGTTTTTAACTTCTTCTGCTACTTTTGTTATTAGTTCAGTTTTCTTCATTTCTCCTTCTACGAGTATTACATTTAAGTTTGTATTGTGCTACTCTATTGCAAATATCTATTATACTGGCGAACTGTGTAATTCGGTATCACGTTGTTTTGGTTTTAATAAATAAATAAAAATAAATAAATAAAAATAAATAAATAAATAAATAAATAAATAAATAAATCCTTTGAGTAGCTTATATGCAACACACACACAAAAGAACATTTAGCAAATTGAATGAGAAGACATCAAAATACACTGCCAACAAAAATAAATGTGCAAATAAACGCATATCTTAAGAGAACAGTCGTTGAAAATAGGAAAAAACACATACATGAAACTAATAACCTTAAAATAATGGTCATGTAGCTCACATTACTGTAAGAATCTCATATGTAACTGATTTGTTTGCACATAATCTACACATAATTAAAACCTAGGCTCTGCACTTTTAACTTTCTTCCACCGTACGTCCTATGCAGGATCAAGCCTTCTTATCCTCTTCTTTCAGCTTTCTCTTTCCTCCGTCAAATCTTGGGATACGCCGTTGCTTTTCATGTCACGTCTGGTCGTCATCCTTGTCGTTCTAGGACGTTCACGTCTTCTAGCGGGAAAGCTGCATCAAGCACGAACGGAGTACGTGGTTGGGATCTCTCCTCGCGACTGCACTTCCAAATAAGCTGAGAACGAAAAAAAGAAAAACGTAGATATAGAGGAGTTCCCTTCCGGCTTCTCGGTGGGAATCAGTGGTATTATGTAGTCTTCGGATTGGCTGTGTTATAGTAATGCACTCCTATTTACTGAAAGGAGAACCCCCTCCGGTGTGTCCTTGCGGCGATCATCATACCGTGGTACACATCTTTACGGAGTGCGTGGATCTGGTTGATCTGCGCCGTAGTCTAAAACTTCCGAGTACCATCTCACTCATCCTGCAAGATGACGAGCAGTCAGCAGACCTCGTCATCCGTTTTATGAGGGATAGTAGTTTGTTGTATCGCATATAAACGTAGTGCTTCGTATTAGTCTGTTTGTTTACTACGTTTTATAAAATTGACTCTGTTTTGGTTTGTGTTTGTATATTTTAATCTGTTTTTTAAAAGAGTAGTTTGCATGATATATTGTTGAATTTTAAGGCAATGTCTTATTCAAACTTTGCATTGTTAGTTTAGTACACTTTTTCTTCTGTGTAACAATGGATGAAGCTTATTCTGGGTATAACTACCCTGTGCAAGAACCTGCCACAGAAGTTCCTAGTAAAAGAAAGAGATGTCATTTCTGCACAACAAACAAAGACAGGAAGACATCCCCCATCTGCCCCAAGTGCCAAAATTTCATTTGCGGAGAACATGGACAACTAGGCTACAGAATGTGCATAGAAATTGATTAAAGTGATGATTCCCTGAAGTTGGATGTGTTTCTAAAACTAATTTGATCTTGATTTTATGAATTATGACACATAATTCACGGATTCCTTTAAAAAAAATCCATATTTTTGTACCAATATTTCAAGTGTGAAATTCTCAAAAATATGTTTTATTAAGAATGTGTAGAAAATAAGATGAAAGTGTTGCTGTGTGCATGTAAATGCAGGAAAAGGTGAAAAAAAATATTTAAATTACATTTTACTCTTGCCATGTTTTACGTTTCACAAGTTAACTGAAAACAATCAGTTTTTCAGTGTAATTATAAAAATACACTTTTTGGTTAAGAAAAAGTATAGTTAAATATTGTAGTCATGTAAACTGCATTAAAATAAACTATACAATGTCCTGTAATACTGTAATTGGAAATAAAGTATAAAAATATGATAGTAAAACACTGAGAAAAAATGGGTCTGAGAGACCCAGTGCGACCATTAATATTGACAAA
The DNA here is from genome assembly GCF_040414725.1 of Anabrus simplex. NCBI lineage: Eukaryota > Metazoa > Arthropoda > Insecta > Orthoptera > Tettigoniidae > Anabrus > Anabrus simplex. The sequence goes on from NC_090271.1 coordinate 92,096,293, forward strand.
ACCCATGCGACCACTCCAGGGTTAAACTCACAATCATTGTGCATTATCATTTGTTTTAAATTCTAGTCATTGGATACACTTTAAAATTTTAATTATCATATCATGTCGTCCATCTCGTACTATTAGGGGCCGATGATATTAGATGTTAGGCCCCTTTAAACAACAAGCATCATCATCATCATCATCATCTCTCCTGGCGCCGTGGCCATTCCACCGGAGGCGATTTTCTAGCTGCTTGTCTTCTGTTTGTCTCGCCATAAAGCTGTCTCTGATTTCATTATTTTGTATGAGATCTTGTAGACGAACTTTTCCACACCAGCTCAGCACTTCCATCTGCGAGGCCTGGAACCTCTAACTATGTCTTCTTTCAGTCGGCCAACATTTTTGATTCATAGGTAACTGCGGGTCTAGGACAGTGTCGTATATTTGAAAACCTACAACCTGTTTTCGAGTCATTGACCGGGTCAGGGATGTAATGAATGAAGCAGAAATAGGCTGTTAGTACTATAGGGTCGCCACTCACAAAGTGATTTATTAATGAATGATAGATGCTATGAAATGAGAATGGAGAGTGTTGCTGGAATGAAAGATGACAGGGAAAACCGGAGTACCCGGAGAAAAACCTGTCCCGCCTCCGCTTTGTCCAGCACAAATCTCACATGGAATGACTTGGATTTGAACCACGGTATCCAGCGGTGAGAGGCCGACGCGCTGCCGTCTGAGCCACGGAGGCTCGTACATTTCTCCTTATGATTTTACTTGCCACATAATACTCTTAAAATGTGAACTTCTATGCTTTTATAACGAACTTGTTCCGGGTAAGTTGGCCATGCGGTTAGGGGCGTGCGGCTGTGAGCTTGCATTCGGGATATAGTGGGTTCGAACCCCACTGTTGGCAGCACTTGAAGATGGTTTACCATTTTCACAATAGGCGAGTGCTGGGGATGTACCATAATTAAGGTCACGACCGCTTCCTTGTCACTCCTACCCCTTTTCTATCACATCGTCGCCATAAGACTCACTGTGCCGTTGCGACGTAAGCAACTTGTAAAAACAAAAACAAAAAAACAAACAAAAAATCAATTGAACTACGCTGTTTAAAGTATGTGTTGGGCAAACTTATATTAAAGAGATCGACAAGGAATATTTTATTATGAAAGACCGTAGCACAGGATAAAGTATACAGAGTTCGATACTAATTCTTCCACTCAGCAATCCCCTCAGTTTTTGCCGGGAGGTGTACGAAATATTTCGTGTTACGTTGTCAGTTGAGAGCCTTGTATTTGCTTGGAGTTAGTTTTCTATTCTCATGCGCTTCTTACTACAATCGTCCTACCCCAGTGAAAATGACATGTAAAATGCACCAGACGACCTTCCCCGGCTGGGTTGCGTGATTCTTCTTCCTCCCATGAGTTTCGGACAGACGCCACACGCAAAGATACCGCAGTGCAAGTCTCCATTATTCACTATAAACTACAGCCCTTCGAACTTTGATGTGCCCATCCGTATTTTATTAATATTAAGCTCTTTTGATCACGTTATAAACCTTGTGACATGCTTCCCTCTCCTTCGGCTGATTTCGAGTAACCGCTCGAATATATTTACAAACGCATCTATGTACATTTCGAACTCGAACTACGGCCTCATAATATCTATCAAGTCTTGAGGCCAGATGCTACTTAAATGATCAAACATCACCACCAAAGGATATGTGCTTACAGAGAAACCGCAAAGACCAATGGCGGCGTACAAGGCAAGATGCGGAGTGAGGTAGGGCCTACTTTGCCATTGTTTTCCTTACTGGGCCAGCTAACGCTGTTGCCCTGTGAATTGCACTTTTCACGACGGCCACACACTAGTTATGCTCTGAATGTCAGTAAACATCACCACTCATACTTCATCAGCTTCCCCGTTGTTGCAGCCATAAATGAAACTCGGACTTCGTTGGATGCTGTATTTTACTCTGGTATGTGCCAGGAGACAGATGCAGGAAACAGCATCCTTCAAGAAACAGATCCTCTTCTAACGCGAAGGCCCTCAGTTCGATTTTCGGCCAGGTCAGGGATTTTTATCTGGATCTGGGGGTTACTTCAAAGTCCACTCACCCTGCGTGAGAACAGTATTGAGGAGTTCTGGGGAATAAGGGCCCATAGTACTATAGGCCCATTTTAGAATTTCGATCGCCATATCTCCCCTAAAACGTTCAACTTTTTTTTTCAGTTTTCTTTACGTCGCACCGATACAGACAGATCTTATGCCTACGATGGGACAGGCAAGGGCTAGGAATGGGAAGGAATCGACCGTGGCCTAAGGTAACGTACATCTCCAGCATTTGCCTGGTGTCAAAGTAGGAAACCACGGAAAACCATCTTCAGGACTGCCGACAGTGGGGTTCGAATCCACTTTCTCCTGAATGAAAGCTGACAGCTGCGTGATCCAAACCTCTTGGTCACCAAATTTTGTTAAAGTAGCGTAACTCCAGAGTGTGCAAAGTGTGCGAAAGTCAGGCTGCCTCTATTCTTTTGAATTTATTAATGGCATGTTGAGTGCTCAGTCCGGAGGCTGGTTTGGATCTGGAGAGCTTATCCATCAGCCCTTAGGTGGTCCAGGCGTCCCTGAAGGGGCGTACTAGGGAAATGGGGGTGACGTAGTTTCCCGTTGCTATTACATGACAGTCTGCCAAGCCCACTGAAATGCCCTCATCAACCGACTCTATGAGAAACATTTTCACACCATTCATAACAGGGATTAGCTGCATAAAGAGTGGCATTACTAGGATCAGTCATACCTCGGCCACTTTCATGTTGCCAAAGCTAAGGGTGAGACTGAGACAGGTCAATGAATGTAACAGATTTATTTTAGCCTACACCAGAAGACACAGTGTACTGTAAACACTAGGGCTTGCCAGCAGAAATATTTATTTATGGCAAAGCATCCAAAATTGAGAACGTGAAACTATTTTCTTGAAGGCACCTGAAGGAGGTTATATATAAGATCAAAAGAGACGTGATAATAAAGTGCAAGTCTGATGGATTGGTATTGTGCTCCTTTTCATACTGTTCCTACGTTGCAGCTCTGTTTCGTGTGTATGGAGACGAAATCTTCCCTACATCATCATCATCATCATCACCATCACCTCACACCTAGACGCGCAGGTTGCCCGTGGGTGTCACATAGAGAGACCTGCATCAGGCAACGTCCTTGGGACACTCCCAATAAATAAAGTCATACGCTAAAAGTACAGCACCAAATCAAGATCTTCAGAATGTAGCGAGAAACATGAACTGTGTCCATTCAAACACCAGCAATGATAAACTATAAAAATGGTAATAAATGTTCATTGCTTTCATTTTATCAGCTTTATATAATTGCGTAAGTATGACTGGGACAATTTAGCAAGTTGTCCTTAGTTCTGTACAAATGGGGCCATAACGCTTCCAGTTAAAGTTCTCCCTTTACCGGGCTCGACAGCTGCAGTCGCTTAAGTGCGGTCAGTATCCAGTATTCGGGAGATTGTTGATTCGAACCCCACTCTCGGCAGCCCTGAAGATGGTTTCCCGTGGTTTCCCATTTCCACACCAGGCAGATGCTGGGGCTGTACCTTAAATAAGACCACGGCCGCATCCTTTCCATTCCTAGCCCCTTCCTGTCTCATCGTCGCCATAAGACGTCGGTGCGATGTAAAGCAACTCGTAAATAAAAATTCTCCCTTTATATTGAATTAATCGGACCAGTTGCATGTTACATACCCAGACGTGCCACCTCCCCCGATTTAAGAGGGAAACTCCCTAATTTTGGTCCTTCCTCCCTCTCTACTGATCTCAGAGACCTATCTTCCGATTTTCAGAACGGATTTAGTATTCCTGTATTTTTTTTAAATCCCAGGTTTTCCTTCGTTCTTTAAGTAGCTGGAGAGAATTGATGTTCCAGTGGGCTCTGGCAAGACAGATGCCATCAGCTGGTGGTGTTCTTAAATATAACAGAATCTCTAACGTAATACCTTTCACTTCACCATTTCCACATAGCAGTGCCGACTGTGAGATTAGCATATTTACAAGGAAAAACTCAATTCAGAGCAAAGCTTCGCGAGAAAGAATTCTGGAAAAAAATTAAACCTTAAAACCCGTTCACCCAGGCCAGTGCTTTGAGCATAAATCTAGTTTAGAAATTTTATGAAAAGACCTAAGCCAGTTATCATGAAGAATCGTGTGTTCTGAAGCTCAGATACATGCAGATCTAACTAATTTATTACATACATACATCATCATTATAGACTGTTATGCCTTTCAGCGTTCAGTGTGCAAGCCTCTGTGAATTTACCAAACGTCGTCACAATCCTCGATTTGCAACTAGTGTTGTGGCCTCATTTAGTTCTATACCTCTCATATTTAAATCATTAGAAGCTGAGTCTAACCATCGTCGATTTGGTCTACCTCTACTTCATAACTAAGAAATTATATAATTTATTAGTATAATGTGTTAAATATTCTTCAAAGTTACGTCATTAATGATGTGTCACAACATGTAGGGATATGCAGGAATATATCCTGATTTTTGACTTTTGAAAGGAGGCAAGACCGCATACCCATTTTGTTAAAAACAGAAGTTATTTTTTCTTAAAAACAATAAAGTTCATTGAAGAACTTCCACCTTAGTTTTCTCAAAATAAGCTTTCAGCCCATAAGTCCTTCCCCAGAATTGCTCAACTGTGGAGCTGTCTACCGAAAAGGCAGAACCAGTAATGACGCCAAAGAGGATTTGTCGCGCTGTGTGCGCGTTACTTCATAATCTGCAGGCCATCGGATTGAGCATTGGTCACTTTATGATTGTAGCTCCATGGGGTTTGTTTTGCTTTGCTGGCAGTGAAGCTATTTTATTATTATTGCACACTGAAGTTGTATTTCAGGATGATGTGATTTTCATATTTAAAAAAAAAAACACGAAATGGTGTCGGTGGTGCTGGGCTGAGTGGTTCAGACGGTTGAGGCGCAGGTCTTCTGACCCCCAACTAGGGAGGTTCTATCCTGGATCAGTCCGATGGTTTTTGAATGTGCTCAAATACATCAGTTTAGTGTCTGTAAATTTACTAGCACGTAAAAGAACTCCTGTGGGACAAAATTCCGGCTCCTCGACGTGTCCGAAAACCGTAAAAAATAGTGTGGCGTAAAATCCTATTATTATTATTATTATTATTATTATTATTATTATTATTATTATTATTATTGTCGGTGCATTGGGTCGTTTTCTTGCGTCATTAATCCTCAGATTGGTTTGCGGCGGCGCGAGCAGCTCTCCCCATTGTTCTCTATCCTGGTCTAGTCTCGTCAGAGTTGTGTAGCAGTGACCACCATTGGTATCCCTCATGACTACTCCAACCTCTGTCTGTCTTCTGCAGCTCCTTCATGGTTTGTCTTCAGTATTCCTTCGTACGTTTTGAACATGCCTAATCCATGCATCCCTTAGCTTGCAAATTGGCCAGTGCGCTTCCAAATTAACATCCCTGCATGTGCACACGGAATCATTTGACTTGTAGTCCCGCAGCAGCGCTATATAGCCGAGGCGGTAGACGTTCTCGGTCCACTCAAAAGGACATGGGTTTGATTCCCCGGCAGGAAGTCGGAATATTTAGAAACAAGACTTCCGCTTCTGGTAAAGCAAATAGACTTGGAGTTCACTCAGCTTATAATTATTTTCACGAGAGTTTAATCATGATGTAAACATGGTATGTCCACGCCTCCGCGAAAGAAAGAGTTATGATTTGCTGAGCGTGTTGTACCGACCTCCAACCCGCCAACGTTCGGACGTACAGTACTAAGCATCGCATTCGACAGTAGTGGGAGGATCTGAACTTCTGGATAAACGACCAAACCTGGATTATGTTCACTTAGTTTATTGAACACATTCACAATGCACAGCCTGTGGTCACTTCTGTGCGGTTTTCCTCTTTTGTGCTTCACTACACGAGATGGTCCTAAAAAAATACCTCTTGCTCCATTTCTCTCACTATGAATACTGACTCACTGACTTCTGGACTTTTTTTTCCTGGTGGGGGAGGGGGCGAAGTCTGCTCTCCCCGCGTGACCATCGACTCAATCTACATGGCCTCCGACATGCTATTAGTTCTAAGAAGAGAAAGATAGCAGGGAGGAGTGGAAGTGTGATACTATATGAGTATCTGCCTGTCCCCATGCTCAGCATGCTACCAGGCCAGATATGGTGGTGGGTATCATTAGTGGTATAATCAGGTAGTAAGGGTCAGGACAAAACCACATAAGCAGAAATAGAAAGATGCCTACATACAAAACCTGACATTTTGTAGATAGCACATGCAAGGATGTGGTTCTGGAGAGGTCCAGCAATTGTGTTAGTTGGGAATATGTCTCATGCACTAGTCATAAGCCTATTCCTCGCCATTCCAGTTATTCAGGGGATCAGTCCTTCTGGCCACTGCTGTGACTAGCGCGGGCCCTGCCGGTTGCCGAGCCATGCGGCAATAGCCACTAATGCCTGTCGCACCGCCCGACCCCCTTGAGGTCCCTCGTACCCAGTCTCCAATCCCGGAGAGGAGGCCAAGCCCGCCGAGGCGGAGACCTGCTGGATGGTTGTGGGACATTGCGCCTGGCCTCCTTCCTCTGCCCGCGCCATGGCCCGGTATACAGGGCAACTGCGATGGGAGGCCGGGTTTCCCCCCGCGCAGTTGGTGCACACCGGCGCCTCCCTAAGTGTAGCGCAGGCCGTGTAGTAGTGATCACCACCACAACGGTTGCACCTTACTTGGAGCCCACAGCTGACCTGACGGTGGCCCCACCTCAAACAGCGGAAACACTGCAAGAGCTGTTGAGGGGGACGTTCTGTTCTCACCTGACTGCCGCTACCTGCTGAGGTTCTCTCCTGATTGGCTCCTCGGTCGACTGCTGTCCTGGAAGCAGTCCTGGATTGCGGCTGGGTGGCCCGCTCCTGGTGGGCCTGCGTCGTCTTCTTTCTCCTGGTCCGGGGGCGGCGTTTTCCTTTCGGGGGTCGCTTCTCGGCAGGGGAAGAGGCCTCGTCCTGGTGGCTCTCCTCCCGTCCTAGTGGCCCAGGGGTAGCGGATGGTCCCGCTGTATAGCCGTCTTCTCCCTCGTCCTGGATGGGGGCGGTGGCGTCGATCAGTGCTGACACCCGACAGCCTTCCCTGTCCTGTAGGGCGCATATCGATGTCTGCATCTCGACAGACTCGCTGGCAGGCTGGGCCTGGATAGCAGCCTCCGAACGCCAAGGGGCGTCCTCCTCCACTGCCGTGCTGCCGTCCGTCGTCGGGGGCGCTTACCTGGATTGCGCCCTGGTAACAGGCTTTTCCCGGTAGGCCTGGGTCTGCGTCCATTTCGCCCTGACAGGTGGTCGACGTTCCTGGTTGGCGGCCTTGTTGGTCTGCGTGTACTTCGTGAAGTACAGCTTTCCAGCAGGCGTTGCGCCGTCGCGGCGCTTGGTTGTGCCGCTGTCGTCCTCGGTTCCTTGGCTCTGTCTGGGCGGGTGCCTCCTGGTTGCCAGTGCTGGCAGGGAAGCTTCTCCTCAATCCTGGTAGTCGGGTGATCTGAAAGTAAACAGAAAAGCTCCTCTCGTAGCGGCTGATCTGCCCTGGGTCCATGGGGCGAATGATTATCGCCCAGTTCAGGATGTTCTCGACGGCATCGGTTGAGGGGTCGTTCCCGGGAGCCCCCTCTAGCCTGGTGAGAAGATCGACGATGAGGTAGGCCTCCTTGTTGGGGTCGTGTCCCAGTCGGTACTACGCCATTAGAGCAGGGAGGAGCACGTTGAGTGAGACGGCCCTATGGTCGACCCACTGAACGGCATCCGCCACTGCTTCCTTGAAGTTCGCTGGTAGGTCGTCTCGCAGTTCCATCATCCCTGTTGCTTCCTGAAATAAAAACCTGAAAGAGAATAGCACTAAAAAGTGCTTCCCGACAATGCTCGTACTGCGTACTTAAAAGTACAAACAGTAGACAATACTCTTTCGGAGATGTACTAACAAGTACATCTGCCTGACTAGTACTGCGAAAGTACAGAACGCCTGGCGAGGAGAGAGAGAGAGAGAGAGAGAGAGAGAGAGAGAGAGAGCGAGTGAGTGAGAGGAACACGTCCTTCCACTACGGCTGTCGAGCTCGTCGTCCTCCGCTGGAAAATGCAACATCTTACGTAATATTTCCACGCTGTACAGCTTGGGACTTTCCCCCACTACGAGAAAACTTCCTGTATTACACCACACCTTGTGCTTCATTTCTCCTTATTTTTCTTCGAGTTCGCATACAGGCGAGTGAGTGCGACGTTTGCTTCTCCAATGAACTACAACGCCTATGTCCACATGCAAGGGCAAGGTGCTCCGCCTATTTGTGTACATCAGGATTAATCTCTTGTGAAAAGAAGTATAGATTAGAAATTAGTATCAGTATTATGCTACTTACATGGCTTTGCTGTTTGTACCTATTCCTATTTTGGTTTTGGTAACCTATCATCTAGCCCAGGGCCTCTCAGGGTGCATGCACTGTGCACGGTGCAAAATACGACTTCGCTTGGTTGCCCAGAGTGCAGACCACCCCCTCCTCGATTTGGAGCAGTAGCGCTGTCTCTCTTTCCCCACGTCTGTCTCACTCGCTCCCCCTGTCTCCCTCTTCCTCACTTGCTCCGTAGCGCTCCAAATCCGAGCCTAGTTGAGCCGAGCTTAGCCGAGTAGCCCAGAAATGAAGCGTTGGTCCGAGCCGAGCAGAGTGGTACCGATGCACTGTGCACAGGAATTCTGCGCCGCTGTTTGCAAGCGTGAGATTTTGGGCGTTTGAGAGGCCCTGATCTAGCCTATCGTCTATCTGAGGTTGCTGAAAGTAGAACAATATGCAGTTTCCAGCTTGCAGGTTTGATTAAACCTCATAAGTGACGGAAATAGCAGTCTTTTCGATTACATGTACTTAATACTGAAACCAAAGTGCAATTCTACAAGTAGATGGAGGATTATCAGAAGTAGTTAGCCACGGCTGTGCTCTCTTAAACTACATACAGTTATAAGGTGCTAGAAAAAGGAATATGTACTAAAACATAAGGCGTAAGTAGCATGTGGAAATTTACACAAGATATTTAAAAATATTCCCTGAACAATTATTTATACAACGAAATTATCAAACTACTTTTCTAACGAATCGTGTATGCTATACTTGCATATAGGTTGGGACTTCCCATTGTTAAACATCTATAAGTTACTTCCAGAGTAAACTTACATTAGTAATTTTGTCAAGATTATGAGTGAAGTCGAAATCAAGGCTATCAGACTTGTAGCATCAGATTTTATGTCATACAGTGGGTGGTGATAAAGATACTTCTTCTTATCTGTTTACCCTCTAGGGTCGGTTATTCCCGCGGACTCAGTGAGGGATCCCACCTCTACCGCCTTAAGGGCAGTGTCTTGGAGGTTCAGACTCTGGGTCGGGATGCAGCTGGGGAGGATGACCAGTACCTCGCCCAGCCGGCCTCACCTGCTATGCTGAACAGCGGCCGTGCGGGGAGATGGGAAAATTGGAAGAGGGAAGGAAGCGGCCGTGGCCTGAAGTTAGGTACCATCCCGGCATTTGCCTGGAGGTAGAGTGGGAAACCACGGAAAACCACTTCCAGGATGGCTGAGGTAGGAATCGAACCCACTTCTACTCAGTTGACCTCTCGAGGCTGAGTGGACCCCGTTCCAGCCCTCGTACAACTTTTCAAATTTCGTGGCAGAGCCGGGAATCGAACCCGGGCCTCCGGGGTGGTAGCTAATGACACTAACCACTACATCACAGAGGCGCACGTTGATAAAGATAGATTTCTATAAAATACTGTCTTGATAATGTCTCCCAAAACAGTAAATGCAGTTAGTGGGACGTAAAACCGTCATCTTCACCATATCGTGTTTGATGAATTGTAAGAATAAAGAGCTGGGTGGAACTTGCATTTCCCGCCCTGGTTTAGATAACGATATGAGAAAATTTAAGAAGCACAGCGAAACAGTTATGTACGTAAATGCTCGAAATAAAGCAAAAGCAAATTCGTGTGCCTTCCCCTAGGTGGTGTAGCTCTTTTCAGGTACACCCCCAGTGGAGGTGAGCTGCATGTACAATTTCAACAACATACCAGCACTCCTGCCATTCTTAAATTTCTTGCAGTACCGGGAATTGAACCCGGACCACCGAGGATGGCAGCTAATCGTACTAACCATTACGCTGCGGAGGCGGATAATATGCAAAATGAGATATTGTGAAACATTTGCGTAGCCTACATTAACGCGTGCCGTGCGTAACGATATAGAATAGTTCTGAAATATCGTGAGCTGGACTTTGTCTGACCAGTGTTGCCAACCCATAAATCTTTTCTCCGCTAAATTTTAGTTGAAAATCCGCTAAATTCCGCTAAATTTCGAACTGAGGCAAAATAGCATATACCAGCTGTTTTAATAAAACAGATTAACTCAACACTCACTAGTTTCAGAACAGGAGTTCATCATCTTCTCTGAAGCAGATGTGCTGAGTTGGGGTCCTGTTGTTTCATATGAAGCCACATGGCACTATTCTTTTTCAAAGAATATGCTGGCAGTTCACAGCAGCAAAGGCCATACGGAAATGTTCAAATCTATTTAGAAAGTTATTTTTATTTTCATTACTGTTTTCAATTTTTTTTGTAAGTGCGGAAGGAATTAATCTCAAACAATTTCGCGTTTATATTGCACTGCCAATAGACGCATTGTCCGTATTTGGGATCACTGAGAAGCTCAACCAGCTAGTATTTTAAAGTTTAATTACGAAATATCTTACTACTTTTTTATCTTTTCTTTCGACATATTGACGTACCAAAAGAACCTGATCTCAAAGGAAACACGTCATCAAACACGACACAACCCAGCTCATCAAGAGTACAGTAACGATTGTAACAAATAATGACTGAGGCTGTGGGCCAGAGCTGGTCTAGAAAACGGCTGGTAATATGCAGCGTAAGTTCAATACAACAGGAATAAATAAACTATTACGCCGTACTAAGTTCTATATTTTTTTTCTCCTGGTGATGAAAGGTGATATTGTTACCACTGAAAATCGCTAAAATAAGTTTGAAAATCCGTCAAAAAATCCGCTGTCCGCTAAATGGAAAATCTACCCGCTGTTCCATTTAAAAATCCGCCAAATTTGGCGGAAAATCCGCTGAGTTGGCAACACTGCGTCTGACTGTAAGATTCTTAAGAAGGAGCACCACGAGGAAGAAATTTGATTTGTTTTGCTGTGTGCCGTCGTGCACCAGCAGTTGCCACACGCATGCAGCGTATTGATCTGACGACGCGTGGCCCGGGGGGAGACTGCAGACGCCTCGACGTGTTTTCAATATCCATTGAAATGTTACATGTTTTTCTTAACGTGGAGCGTGCCTTTACCCGAGGGACCGAGTTTGTCGAGTACGTGATGTTATCACGCCGTGCAGGCTATAGTCCTTATCCGACGGGATGCCTCGTTAAAAGAAATGTATTCATACATTTTTAATGAATTGAGTGTAAAAATTCTTCTTAAAATGTACACCTTCCTCGTAAAAATACATAATCTGTATATTTAAAAAAATTAATGAAAACTAAAGTCAGTCAGTCCGGCCATTCTATCCGGTCGATTTCCTTCATTTTTTTAACTGAAAGGTATTCATGTACAGATTTATCATCAGGTACTATAAATCACTTAACTTCCGTCTTCCTAAAATATTTTATTTTTCAATTTTTGTCTCTTTTAAACAATCATATCTTTGGTTCTAATTGAGGTGCGGAGTTCGTTTTGGCCTAAGAACACTCAGTGGATCAAGCTCTTTTATTTCATCTCTTAACTATTCAAATTGGTGGATTCTGAGGAAAGTTGTGTGCACATTCAATCGTCAACAGCGAATAAATTCACGTCCACGACGTGGAAAGGGCGTCTTTCAAAGCTGACAAATGAAAACGAATGTTCGTCCATTTCTAGGAACGTAGCATATAAGTACAAATGTTTTCTAGAGGACCCGCTGCAATCGCTGTTGACGATTAAGATGCCAGATACCTGGACTACATTTACGAAATAAAAAGCATACGCCTCGACCCAGGATCGACCCCTCGACCTCCTGCATGCTAACTCAAAACTCTATCCACTGCACAGCACGACTAATATGTGCTGACAGAGGTAGTTACCCTACATGTGGTTACAGTGTTGCCCGACTGCTACTCTTCAACGTCCTTTTTCTGCCGGCTATACTCGCAGGACGAACTTTTGTGAGAGACATTTTTATTGCTGGCATGTCCGACTCGTTGGCTGAATGGTCAGCGTACTGGCCTTCGGTTCAGAGGGTCCCGGGTTCGATTCCCGGCCGGGTCGGAGTTTTTAACCTTAATTGGTTAATTCCAATGGCCCGGGGGCTGGGTGTTTGTGCTGTCCCCAACATCCCTGCAACTCACATAACACTATCCTCCACCACAATAACACGCAGTTACCTACATATGGCAGATGCCGCCCACCCTCATTGGAGGGTCTGCCTTACAAGGGCTGCACCCGGCTAGAAATAGCCACACGCAATTATTAGTCCAACCCTTCGTAAGGGTGTAGTAGCATCACGCGAAAATCCTCTTGGTGATCTTCCTCCAGGAGTCTCTGCTTTGGGCATGGTGACTTGCTTGCTGTAAGCTCGTTCTGGTTAAGTTCTTGATCTGGTCCATCCGTCGTAACGGTGCACGTCCTCTAGGTCTTCGGCCTTCGACTTTTCCCTCTATGATGAGTATTTCCATTGCCTCCTGTCTCAGATACTTTTATCTGAGTTGTTTTTGGTTGATAAGGGTCGACAGTCTTGTTCTGATGCCTAGCTGCTGCAGGATCGATTCATTAGTACGGTGTGCTGTCCTTGGTATTCGCAGTAATCTCCTATAGCACCACATTTCTAGAGCATCAACCCTGCGGCGATCCGCTGTCTTCATCGTCCAAGTTTCTGCAGCATAGGTCGCGATAGGGAAGATCAGAGTTCGCATGGGGGTGAGCTTTGTCTTGGAAGTGATGGAGGTGTCCTTCCAGATGCGAGTAAGTTTTGCTGTTGAATTTCGCGCAATCGCAGTGCGCTTGCGGATGTCAGGTTCACAGTCTCCATTATTTGTGACAATAGATCCTAGATACTCGAAGCGACTGACAACGTCATAATCCGCAATTCTTCTTACGGCAGGTCTGTTGTTATTAAGACGGTCTACAATAATCACTTAGGTATTTTTATTGTTGATTTCAAGACCATATTCTCTGCTTCGCTCGTCTAACCTCCGCATGATGGCTTCTAGTTCCTGATCATTTGTTGCAATAATCACAGTGTCATCCGCATATCTGAGATTGTTAATTTTCCTGCCACCAACTGTGATGCCGTCACTCCAGTCCTCAAGAATCTCCCTCATAATATACTCACTGTATACATTAAACAGGAGGGGGAAAGAATGCAACCTTGTCGTACTCCAGCACAAGTAGAAAAGATGTCTGAGAGGTCGCCATTAACTCTCAGTCTCAGTGTTCGAAGAGTACAATTGTTGAATCAGGTACACTAATGTCTCGGCGTCCCCATCCCAGTGTGTATAGCCCAGAGCGTTGACCATTTTACCTTGTCGAAGGCTTTCTTGTAGTCCACAAAGCACAGGAACATCTTTATATTACTCCCTTGTCTTCTCTACGAGCTGTCGGATGTTTAGGATCTGCTCACGAGTTCCTTTGCCTGGAACAAGCCCGGTTTGTTCCTCTGAGATTTGTGGAAGTAAGGTCTTCAGCCTCTCGTTCAGCACCGTGAGTATGATTTTACTTGCATTGGAGATGAGGGCTATCGTTCGATAGTTTGCACAGTCAAGTGGAGAACCTTTCTTGAACAGTGGTACGAAGACGGAATGGCACCACTGGTCCGGCCAATTTCCAGATGTCCGTATCTTCTGACATAACTTGTGGAAGATGTCGACACCTAGGTCACCCATGTTCTTTAGGATTTCAGCAGTGATTCCATCTTGGCCTGGTGCTTTCCGGTTCCGGAGCTGTTATATTGCATGTTCTACGTCTTCTCTAAGGATCATTGGTTCAATGTCTGTTGAGTTCTGGTGACCTGGCATTGGTTGTGGGTCATCAGTGAACAGCTTTATGCAGTATTCTCTCCATACTTTGGCGATGCCCGCTGCATTTGTGATGATATTCCCTTGGTCATCTTTAATAATCTGAGTCTTAGGCATAAACTCTCGTACTATTTTACATTGTCGTACAGTTCTGCGCTGTGATTTTTGGTCGCATGCGCCTCTAGTTCTGCACACAGTTTCTTAATGTGTTCATTCTTGTCTCTTCTACCAAGCATGTTTGATTTCACTGTTCAGTTTTTTTCATTAGTCGTCCTTGTTTTTCTGGATCTGTAACTGTGAGCCGGATGTTAAGTCTCATTTCAACTCGTGCCAAAGTTTCGTTAGTCATCCAGTGTTTTTGCTTCACTACGGTGTTCATCTTTGGGACCTTGCTCGCTGCGTCTGTGATCCATTCTTCAATTCTCTTCCAAACCATGTCACAATTTCCCTCTAGGTCAGGTGGCCCTGTGCATCGTAGTGTGTCATGGAAAGCAATTGGCTCAGGGGCCGCTAACTTTTTCGAATTTATTTTGACAACTGGTTTGCTCAGTTTGATTCTAAGGTAGGCCCAGAGTAAACTATGATCCGATCCGCATTCGGCACTAGGTTTTGTTTTCACATTACGGAAGGAGGTTCTCTTTTATCGACAAGGGTGTAATCAATTTGGTTCTTAAAATGCCCATTCGGGGAGGCCCACGTAAAGGGACGGCGTTTGTGGTGTTTAAACATGCTATTCATAACGGAAAGATTGTTTTCGGTTGCAAACTGTATCAACCGATTGCCCCGCTCATTACGTGCACCCAGGCCATACTGTCCTACAGTTTCTCGCAAGTGGTTGTCCACCGAGGTGGTTCCTACTTTTGCATTGAAGTCTCCGAATATGATGGTAATACCTCTTGGTTTAAGTGATGCTATTGTATTTTCCATGTCTGCATAGAAGTCTTCGATTTCTTGGTCGTCTGCAGCGATGGTGGGTAGATATACCTGGACAGGTGTGTAGTTTATATTGTTTGGTGTTGAGAGTGAAGGTCAGTATTCTTCCATTGATAGGTCTGTATTCCTCAACATATTGGGATATCCGCTTATCAACAAGAAACGCGACGCCATTCTGACCTGTATCATTTGCCCCGGCGATGTATATTACATGGTCATCTATTTCAAAATGCCCACATTCTTTCAAGTGAGTTTCTGACAGTCCACAAATGTCTATTTGATGTTTCTTTAGTTCTCTTTCTAAAATGCGAAGTTTTCCCGTCTGAAGTAACCCTCCCACATTCCATGTAACTATTGCTTTACCTTTGCGAAGTTGGTCTGCATTTGGTCGATCAGTAGCAGATTTACCGTGCGAGGCCTGATCGTTCACCTCTGCACGTCCGGTCGCACATTTCACATCGTTCGGCCCGGATCCAAACTGACGCCGATCGCTACTGGGTCGCGCAGCATACCAATATTCATTTCTTGACTTTGCATGATGCGCTCATGTGATGATAATCAGGTGGTTTCCCCTTGCCTTCCTGATCCTATGCCGTTGGCCATCCAGTGGCAGTTTCCCACCCCAAGGACAAGAGGGTGCCCTGGACGTCTACTTGCTCGTCCGCCCTCCGGGGAGGCCGTTGGCACTTGGTAGAGGGGGACCACTTATACCGGTGGTCACTCGGTAGACGCAGTAAATGGAGCTTGTCATCCGCGACTTTCGGGGGTTGCTTTCTTACATGACCGGTAATTTATTCACACCCGAGAAACAGCGAGGCTTCATCGATTTTCCGATAACTAGAAGTTTTAGTTTTTCTGTTCCCGTTATATTAGCTCCCAGCATCACTGTGACCCTTTCTTTACTTGTTAACTGCTCCTCAGAAACCACAAATGCCGTATTGCACAGTTATTGTTGCATAAAATTCGAGTTACAGGGTATTTGTTGCTTCAAGGGAGGAAATGTTTGCTTCGAGAAATCGAGAAATTTGTGTAACCGAATTTCGAGTAAAAGAGAAATGAATACACGTGAAGAGTAGAACAAACGGCCGGGAAATTTAAATTGCTTCGAGATGCTGAAAATTCAAGTAATGGAGGTTCGAGATATCGAGGTTCGACTATCATCATCATAATCATCGTTGATCATGTCCAGTTGCTCGGGTGTGGTGTACGAGCCTCTTCGGTCTTTGCCTGTGCGTGAACCACTATTCTCTCATAATCTTCTCCCAATCTTGTCCTCTCTCCTAGACATCTTACTTCACCAGATCTGTCCATCCTCTGGGTCTGCCCACTGTTCTTTTTCCTTTTACTTCTCTTTTATATATTCTGTTGTTGCAGTCCTGCTTGCACTCATCCTTCTTATATGGCCAAACCACTTCAGTCTTACTTTCTGAATCCTCTGTGGAAGGGAGTCTCCTATTTCCAGCTCCTCTCGGACTTTTTCATGCCTGAACTTGTCATTCCCGGTCTTCTGTATCATGGTGTGTAGGAACTTCATTTCTGCAGCTTGGAGTTTTGAGTTGTCTTGTCTCGTTAATGTGATAGTTTCCATGCTATACGTGAGGATGGACGTATAATATGATTTGTATAATACTATCTTTACTTTTAATGGTACTTGTTTATCCCATAGAATTTGTCTTAGTTGGTGCTAAAATTGAGTTGCCTTGCTAATTCGTCTGTCCACCTTATACTTTGCAAGGTTGTCTTTTAATGCTATACTACCCAAGTACTTAAACATTGGAACACTCTCCAGTTTGTGTGGATTGGCGACCACGGGGCCCTTAGCTGAGTCTTGGCATTGCTTCCACTTACTTGTGCCAGGCTCCTCACTTTCGTCTATCCTGTCCGACCTCCCTTGGTCAACTCTTGTTCTTTTCCGACCCCGACGGTATTAGAGTATTCGAGGCCTAGAGAGTCTTTCATTTTCACGCCCTTCGTGGCCCTTGCCTTTCTTCGTCCGTTACTTCATCTTTCGAAGTGACTGATCCCTTCTTTCTTCTTCTTCTTCTTCTCTCTCTCTCCCTTTACCCCTTGTGGGTGGGGGACACAGACGAAAAATCCACCCACGGTATCCCCTGCCTGTCGTGATTGACGACTAAAAGGGGCCACCAAGGGATTATTGAATTATAATCATGAAACTATTTTTGTTTCGTACCATCACGCGGGGAAAACCATAGGTTGCCTGTACTTGCGAGTAGTACCACTATATTAGGTACGAAATAGGTTTGTGATTAGTAGCAGTATAGAACCTGGCCTGGGGTTTTCCAGTACCGTGCGTCGTACCCATGTGAGCAACACCGCGGGTCTGCGTTGCCTGTGATTATGTCCGGCTCCATGGCTAAATGGTTAGCGTGCTGGCCTTTGGTCACAGAGGTCCCGGGTTCGATTCCTGGCAGGATCGGGAATTTTAACCACTGGCACTGGGGCTGGGTGTATGTGTCGTCTTCATCATTTCATCCTCATCACGACGCGCAGGTCACCTACGGGTGTCAAATCGAAAGACCTGCACCTGGCGAGCCGAACATGTCCTCGGACACTCCCGGCACTAAAAGCCATACGCCATTTCATTTCAGTACCCACTATGTGAGGAACACCACGGGGCCCGTGGGACCGGCACCCGTGACTAGTACACCTAGGTAAGGAAACTCATCGGTTTGCGTTGGCTATGAGTGGCGCCATTGTGTGAGAAACACCATAGGTCTGCGTTACCTGTACGAAGTACAATACTTGTGAGTAGTACCATCTTGTGTGGAACACCGTGAGTCTTCGCTACTTTATTAGTACCCCAACATGACATATACCATGGTCTACTTTACTCGCGACATGTACCATTCTGTGGGGCCTTAGTCGTAGATTTTGCACCCCTGTAGACATCAAGCATCATTGTGCTTTAAGTGGTCCCTTGGTCAGTAATATTATTATTTACGATCTTTTTTTTTTTTTTTGAGTCTGATCCACTGTTTTTTTTTTTTTTTTTTTTTGTAGGGTTCATGTCCAGCCATTCATTCTTCATGACATTTTTTATTTTATTTTGGTCAGTGGATGAATTTGAATTTTGTTATTTCATTTCGTACCATTAGGGGCCGATGACCTCGATGTTAGGCCCCTTTAAACAAGAAGCATCATCATCATCATCAAAACTGAACGTGCTGTGGTTATGATCATGATTTTAACTAATCTTAACATTAATACACTATTCGCGTGTAGACAGATATATCCCTATACATTTCTCGGAAGATGGAATAACTTAATATATTTGTAATAAATCAAACTGTAACATGTTTACAGGGGTCCTTTTTACACAAAGCAGTGTCTGAATGTTCAGTAGCTGTGATTGTCAGTCCATAAGAGTTGAGCCAGGATATGTTGAGTGTACTAGAAATTTCCACATCACATTTGCTGTTTGTATCCTAGCCCTTCCAGCATGTCCGTCTCCATGGCTTAAATAGTTAGTGTGCTGGCCTTTCGTCCAAGGGGTCCCTTGTTCGATTCCCGGCCGGGTAGGCGATTTTAACCTTCATTGGTTAATTCCGATGGCTCGGAGGCTGGGTGTGTTCGCGCCGTCTTCATAATTATATCATAGGTAGGGCTCATCCTGTCCCCGCCCCGCGGTGTAGAGGGCAGCGCGTCCGCCTGTCACCCGGCGGCCCCGGGTTCGATTCCCGGGCGGGTCAGGTGTTTTTAATTGTAATTATTAACATCCGTGGACTGGGGACTGGATGTTTGTGACGTCCTTGATCTTCCTTTCCTCACACACAATATTCCACATTACCGCCGTTCCAATTACACGCAAGTAGCGGCAAAAGATCCACATGGGTCGACGGCCCGAACAAATAGATTTTTTTTTTTTTTTTAAGGGCCCATCCTTATAGACGAGCAGGTCACCTATACGGCGTTAACTCCAAAGACCTGTACCAAGCCTCTTCGGAGGCCACACGTCATTATTATTTCGGTAATTTATTTCATTGAAAGTGTTTTCAAGTGAGCCGGCCCCGTAGTGTAGGGGTAGCGAGCCTGCCTCTTACGCGGAGGCCCCGGGTTCGACTCCCGGCCAGGCCAGGGATTTTTACCTGGACCTGAGGGCTGGTTCGAGGTCCACTCAGCCTACGTGATTAGAATTGAGGAGCTGTCTGACGGTGAGATAGCGGCCCCGGTCTAGAAAGCCAAGGATAACGGCCGAGAGGATTCCTCCTGCTGACCACACGACACCTCGTAATCTGCAGGCCTTCGGGTTGAGCAGCAGTCGCTTGGTAGGCCAAGGCCCTTCAAGGGCTTTAGTTCCATGGGGTTTGGTTTGGTTTTCGAGTGAACTATACCAGTCACTGTAATACATTTTATCCAAAGTTTAGCTTCTCCCTGCCTTGGATCATTTCAATTTGCTTTCAAGTAGCTTCGAAATATCTTTCTCATTAGCTGTCATATTTGTTTAAGAAGTGACGTATGTACGTATTTTATTCTCTTGAAGCTTTAATTCAACTTTAAAGATGTTTCATTCAGGAAACCTTTTAAATTATTTGGAGTAAACTAAGATCTATGTGACCATCTGTACCCTGTTTAGAACAATAAAACAATAATCATGATCACCTTTCTTCCTAATCACACGAACTAAAATTCTCATCGATTGGCTTCTCGTCCACTGAAGACAAGTACGGAATGGTTCTGTAAGTAGGTGCCAATGAATTAGTCAAGCAACATTGAAAGTTGTCATGTTTGCATACTTGCAATACCGTTCGTGAACATCCGAAAACTGATAGAGCCGTGGTTATCGTCAGAGTTTCACAGGACAGTTTTAACACTGACGAAATAATTACCATTCTTTTTTCATTTGTCCAGGTATGGTAACAGGCAGTGGCACTACAAAAATACCATTCTACCTCATTTGCCATGTTAGTGCATTGCGAAGTGTAACTGTTACCCAGTGTTGACTGTGAATAAAGTAATTCCAGTGCTTGTGATTTGTGGATTTTGTTATAATGGTGGGACGGAAGTAATATTTTAACTGTCAGAGTTGGATTTTGCCTTCACTTTTTCCTGCACACCCAGCGAGATAATCTCTTGCTGACACTTCCGAGCCTGTTCACATGCGGCTTCATTCAACATGTTCGTTCCCAACATTGTGTTTACCTCAGGCTATTATTATCACAGGAACAATCTTTCTCGCAGTTTCCTTGTCTGCTACATCCAGTCCGTGTTTAAGATATCCTCTCACTGCAACTATCGCCCGGTTAGAGGAAAGTGTATCTGAATACGGAATTGCATGGGAACGGACTTACTGGTCTAGCAAAGTTGGTAATTTCCAGTTCAGTTGGCCTGAGATTTCCAGCTTAGCCATGACGTTAAGACAGATAGACCAGGTCAGAGGAACGTGTTGGAATCCTAGACTTGACTATCCCAGGAGTGATTTTCAAATGTTTCTGATCACACGAACTAACCTTTAGTTTTTCTGTTTATTTGTGATTTAATCCTTGATTTTAAAAATATCAAACTGATTCATATTGATTTGGAAATATAGTCTAAATTAAATTTCATCTTACTGCTTTATCGTAGGATTAAATTCTCCTTGTTCTCCGCCCCCTTAGCGGTACGGTTAACATTATTAGCTGCCGTCCTTGGGGGCCCGGGTTCGATTCCCGGTACTGCCATAAATTAAAGTTTTGCAGGAGGGCTTGTAGCAAGTCTCCGTGGCTCAGATGGCAGTGCGCCGGCCTCCAACCACTGGGTTCCGTGCTTCAAATCCCGGTCACTCCATGTGAGATTTGTGCTGTACAAAAGGGTGGTGGGAAAGGGTTTACTCCGGGTACTCCTCCGATTTTTTCCCTGCCATATTTCTTTCCAGCAACTCTCTCCAATATCATTTCATTTCATCTGTCGGTCATTAATCATTGCCCCAGTGGAGTGCGACAGGCTTCGGCAGGCGGCACAATTCCTATCCTCGCCGCTAGATGGGGGTTTATTCATTCCATTCCTGACGCCTGGAAACAGGCTGTAAATTTTGATTTTCAGGAGGGCTGGTATGTGGATGTAGGCCTACCTCATCTGTGCCTGAAAAAGATCCACACCACCTCGGGATGATGACGCGAATTTACTATTCACCTCGTTCGTAACTTCACGCCATGAACCCACTTCCTTCTGCGTGGACACGTGGAGTAACGATCATAGTGTACATATCGCACGTAGCGTATACCTCTGGGTGGTTGCAGCGATCTCAAGAAGTCGTGTCCACTGCTTTTATAGCACTAACTGATGGATATTTCCCTCGCGTTGATTGATCTCAATTCTGAGGCTGCGGGTATCGGAATGGAAAGTCACGTTTCTCTTGTTTCACAAGATAGAAGGCTGCCTTTGATCTCTTATCACAGTTCCCCTCCACTGTGACTGAACTTCACCTCTCGTATTGTTTCCATTGCGTAGCCTATGTTTCCACATTCTTGAGCAATAGGTACCATTCCCTTAATTGAGTTTCCAATGATAAGTGGTGGAATGGATTTCTCCCACATATTTTATACAACACATCAAACCTCTGTGTGGTTTACCATATTAGTTCCTTGTTCGCGAATTTTAAGCCTGTTCTGTTCGCTGAGAGAGTTTTCAGTAGGTTGTATTTTCGACATCGCTGACAGCTCTGAAGGTAAGCTGTATTTTTTATTATTATTATTATTATTATTATTATTATTATTATTATTATTATTATTATTATTATTATTATTTTATATATTTAATATCCAAAAGCAATACAGGGACTCTATTTTACAAGAGGTATGTTAGGGTTATAGTTTAAATTTAGTTTACAAATATTTTGTTAATGAATGTGAGAAACTCCACATAACATTGTCTCTCGAGTACATAATACAGTGGTTTTGAAAATTCCAGGTTACTACCATTTAGGTGGCATTGTAAAAAGTATCTTCTCACTGGACACTCAAATATCAAATCATGCATTGTTTGAACTGATCCACAAAAGCATAAGTAGCCATCTGTAACATTAAGTTTAAAGCGTTGTAAATAAGATTTAAATTTTCCAGGACCAGTTCAAAATTGAGTTAAAACAAAGTTCGGCACTAATGATTTACACAATATTCGATTTTGAACTTCGGGAAAAAACATTTCTCGCACAACAGATCCTTTCAAACTACATTTCCATAAAATATTCCAGTGATGTAAAATATGTTGCCTGATTTGTCTTTTAACATAACATCTTGGATATTTATGGTATGCAATATCCAAAAGAGACATAGCAGCTGATTTAGCTACTGAGTCCGTGGGTATCTGTATGTTCCACCCATCTCCGGAGTGATGGGTAGTTTGTGACTTGCCGATACCGGTGCGCTGTTCCGCGTTCCTCTGTCGGTCTGTAGAGTGTCTGCTACTGTTGTGTGTTGTGTTTTTAAAGACAGTTATTGGTTATATTCAGTTTGCGTTTTAGTGAACAGTATATGTGCGGAACGTTTGATCAGCCATCTAGTGGGTGACCACGCCCGATGTTGCTTAACTATGTGGTTGTATGTTTTTCAGTATGTGTATGTGTTGAGTGTAAGTGTGTTGTGTAGTGTTGTGTGTAAGTGACCAGGGGGTCGACTTTTAATTTAGAGATGACTGACACAGCGGTAACATGTGTGTCGGTTGTGGTAGCACTGGGTGGTCACCCATCCAGGAACTGACCACGCCCGGTTGCGCTTGGAAGTTTGCAGGGTCTAAACCGACTTCGTTGTACAGTGACTGACACGTAAGTGTTGGCTTTAGTGTGAGTGTGCGGTGTTTTGATGTACGTAGCATCGTTAATTGACAGCATTTGGCGAGCGCTTCGCCTCGTCTGCGAGTACCAGTGCTTCATCTTATATGTGTTACTTATTGCTTAAGAAGGCAAATAATGCAGTTAAAGAAGTAAGAACTAGAACTCTGCTGATCTTTGTTTCTTGGCGTGGATTGAGGGGGGTGGGGGGATAGTGTCTGGTTTGGTTCGTCAGGGTCTCGGCTACTCGATCCACCGAGGGGGCCCTGAATTTGACTGAATTTGGTGTTGGAGTAGGCTGAGGATAAGAAGCAGAAGGTTGGTGTTGTTGGGCGAGTTGATTGGTGGTGTGGGGGTGGTGAGAAGAGGCGGGGGTGGGTTTGGTTGTGTGTGTGTGTTACTGTCGGTTTTAGTTAGGTGTTATTGTAAAGTTTATGTTTGATTGCCTTCTTAAAATATGGGCAACCAGGGAACGATGCTGCGTGATTGCTGTGGCAATTTGCGCAGGTCGCCTGGTCCCGTGGCACCGTGCATTTGGAGTGATGGTGAGGACCACTACACCTGTAGGATGGGGTCTCATTTTTGCACCTGGCGCCATGGTGATTTACTTTGAGGCAATTGTAACAGAGTATTGCTAAGGAGGAGTGTGGAGGACGAGGTTGCGATGTGGTTTTGAAATGTGGTGTGGGAAGAAGGGGTCTTTTGATGTTTTGGGTCTGTTTTGGTTGATTTTGCTTTTTGGGTGGGTTTTTTTATCGTGGTTTGAGAGGTATGTGGTTGGGTGGTGGTGTGGGTTGATTGGGTTGATTTTTTGAGGGACAGAGGGAGGGGTTAGGGGTGGTGAGATGGATATGGTTTGAGTATGGGTATCTGTGGCTGTGGGATGAATTTGTTCGGATTTGTCTTGGGTATCTTGCCGTTTGATGGATGGAGTGGTTTGTGTGGCGGAACTTGCGGTAGGGTGTGGGGGATTAGTTTGGATTTCTCTTGTCGTCAGTTTTCTTCGAGTTGTTGTGGCTTGACAACTGGCGTCCCGTGTTTTCTTGACGTTCTTGTTTTTGGTAGTTGTGATTCCTGTTTGAGTTGCGGCGTCCTCTGTTGAAGGCTTGGTTTGAAAATTTAGCTGATGAGTTTTCGATCACCAGTAAACCCATTGTGACCTCTAATCCAAAATGTACAGATGTGAGAACACTCCTGAGTTATTGCTCTGATAATGACAGCTATTATTATTAGTAACACAACTCATACAATCCTATACATGAGCTTCTTCTTCTTCTTCTTCTTCTTCTTCTTCTTCTTCTTCCTCCTCTTTCGAGGGTTGGCTTGTTCTTCTGGCACCAGTCCCTTTATTTCTTAAGACATAAAGTTCTTCGTTGGCTGTTTCACCTTGGATCACCAGTTGCTGAATCCTGAACTCTTTGTTACGCATCACATGTTGGAAATATTTATTTGATAGATAGCAGTACTACTTACTTTTATTATTTATTTATTTATTTGTTTGTTTGTTTGTTTATTTATTTATTTATTTATTTATTTATTTATTTATTTATTTATTTATTTATTTATTTATTTATTTATTAGATATTGCCTGTGGAGGGCAATTTTACACTAATGATGTTAATAATAATAATAATAATAATAATAATAAGTTTAAATAAGTATAAAAGATAACAAAGGTATAAACATAAATATTAAGTATCAACAATAAATTAACAATTATTAACAATAACAGTGTAACAACTATGACAACGATAACTGGCATGTGTCGGTTACAGAAATTAGGAAGAAGAAATGTCAAGGGTTGGATAGACGGAAGAAAAGAGAAACCTGGAGAGGACTTCAAAGGAATCTTTTAATTTTTTGTTTGAAGGATGCGAAAGGTGTGAATATGTCGATATCGGGTAGTGAATTGTTAAAAAAATGACTGTATCGAACAAAGAAAGGCAAGGGTCCCGCAGGGCGTTAAAATGAAAGACTCCCTAGGTCTCGCAATCCTAATACGTTCGTGGTTGAAAAAGAACAAGAGTTGATCAAGAAAGGTCGGATAGGATAGACGAAACTGAGGAGCCTGGCACAAGTAAGTGGAAGGAATGACAGGAATCGGCTTAGGGGCCCGTGGTCGCCAACCCACGCTCCAAACTTGAGCCCTTGGGGTCCCTTTAAGTCGCCTCTTACGACAGGCTGGGGATACCGTGGATGTTATTCTACCGCCTCCAACCATAGAGGTTCCCTAAATGGGGAAAGCATATTGTTTATGAAACAATGGAAATAAAATACGTCGTAATTGCTTTAATCTTCTTTTTCTACCGCTTTTTCCGTACGTGTGGGGTAGCACAATTTGATTCGGCCCTGTTTTACGGCCGGATGTCCTTCCTGTCGCCAATCTTATATGGAGGGATGTAATCACTATTGCTTGTTTCTGTGGTGGTTGGTAGTGTAGTGTGTTGTCTGAATATGACGAGGAGATGCTGGGACGGACACAAACACCCAGTCTCCGAGCCAGAAGAATTAATCAGAAGCGATTAAAATCTCCGATCCGACCGAGAATCGAACCCGGGACCCTCTGAACCAAAGGCCAGTACGCTGACCATTCAACCAACGAGTCGGACGTCGTAATTGCTTTCATATCCAGTGAAATTCCTTTTATAGCAGTACTACCTCCTACCCGCCTGCTTAGTAGTGTTTCAAAAGTTGAATATTGGTTTTTACTTTCCTTCCCTTACCATAATTTTATTCTCTCACTGTGTACGTTTTAGAGTGAAGGTTTTGCAGTATGATATCAAGTTTATGGAACATGTGTTCGATTTCCTTTTGTGAGTCTGGCAAATTTTGCATATGTTGTCTGCATATTATCTTACGCGGTGCTTTTGTTTTACGTTGAATTATATATATGTTTTGTTCTGTTGTGGGTAATTTTCATCTGCGGCAAAAAGGTTTTTTTTTTTTTTTTTTTTTTTTTGCTACTTGCTTTACGTCGCACCGACACAGATCGGTCTTATGGCGACGATTGGATAGGAAAGTCTGAGGAGTGGGAAGGAAGCGACCGTGGCCTTAATTAAGGTACAGCCCCAGCATTTGCCTGGCGTGAAAATAGGAAACCACGGAAAACCATCTTTAGGGCTGCTGACAGTGGGATTCGAACCCACTATCTCCCGGATACAAGCTCACAGCCGCGCGCCCCTAAACGCACGGCCAACTCGCCCGGTGCGGAAAAAAACCGATTGGTAAACTATAGCACTACGGAACCTGTATTATTACAGGCTAGCATAAATCATGTTTATAAACACTAGTGTGCAGAACTGATGATGCTGGGATACCGATGAGGGGACTTAGTGGTTCGGATCGCGTAACTCTTTACTTTGCATTCAGGAGATAGTGGTTTCGGATCAAACTGTCGGCAGCCCTAAACATGGGTTTCCCATTTTCACACCAGGCAAAAACTGGAGATGTACCTTAAGGGCACTACCTTCGCTTACCGTCCTTGCATCGCCGGAAGTCTTCGATGTATCAGTGTCCCGTAAAATCACTTGGTGGTGATGGTGGGGGGAGAGAATATAATGGTGGTAATTATGTTTTAAGAGGGAATGTTTGGAGAAAAATCAGCGTCCATTTCTTTGCTGAATGGTCTGCGCAGTGGCCTTCGGTCCATTGAGCCCCAGGTTCGCAAATTAAATTCCCGACCCGACCAGGCATCGAACCTTACACCACTGCGCTGACCATTCAGCCAAAGAGACGGACATAATGATTTCCACTTCCAGCTCCGTAACATAACGGTTGGTGGCATTAGATGCCGTCTTCGGAGGCCCGGGTTCGATTCTCCGTAGTGCCAGATATTTAAGATTGGTTTCCAGGGCTAGTATGTGGTACTTATCGTATGACTTTTAGTGCCGAGAGTGTCATAGTAAATGTTCGGCTCGCCAGTGTAGGTCTTTCTATTTGACACTCATGGGCGACCTGCGCGTCTGGATGTGGGATGATGGTTATAATGAGGTTTGGAGAGGGTGAAACCCGGTGTCGGCCCATAGCCTACTCCTGTCGAATAACACCAAGGGGTCCCCATCCGACGGACGAATCACCATCAACAGCGCGATTGCCCTCACTCCATATGGATACTGCGGAGAGGTTTGGGATTGAATCCACGCTTTTGGCACCTTGTATACCACCACATGTTCGATCAACTAGACTCGAACTGGCTAACTGCGGTATCAGACCATATAGACGACACGCCTTAACGATCATGGCCACCAGGGCCTAGCTAAAAGTTTACTTGCAGTTCACCTCCATTGGGGGTGTGCTTAAAAAGAGCAGCACCACTTTCGGGCGAGGACATGTTACGTTACGTTCAGTCCTTATTTGATACGTGCAGGGATGAGTGCCATACAAGTCACAAGATTTATCGAACCTCTAAAGAGAAAATAGAATTAAATTCATGGTAATCATAATAATTTATCGAGCGTCTACATAGCGTGATTCGGCAGGCACTCGCCTTCTATACTCCTGGTTAGTGGATCAAATTCTAGCACATTTAGTTAGCATTTAAAATTGCTTAAATGTGATGGGACCCTTGAACAGGTTAACTAACACCTTAAAGAACTCCATTTTAAAGCTATATTTTGGCACATTTTTGTCTCTTCCGACCGATAGTGGTCAGAGTAACGTTTAACATAACGCTGCGGTAATGCTGGATGATGATATGATGATGGTTGTTTTAAGAACTGCAGTAATGCGATTATCTTCCACCGAATAACCAGATATGGAATCTATAACATGCCTGTTTATTTAAATATGAATCGACTTTTCATCTTACAGAGTCCGGGCACTGGTCACGATATTAGTAGTCGTTATTCCCCTATTGATTATTATTATTATCATCGCTCGTTTACGGTTGTTCATTCCTTTATTCCAAGTCCGTGTTGTTTCCCTTCCGAACATTTAAAACACAACACTGTATATCACATCAGCTACTTCTGTCCCTGTGGCAGTAGGGCTGTTTTGCGGAGACTTATATACGGCTTCCTGCTGATTAATCGCTTCTTACATAAGATTGGCCTGAGGACTCAGTTACGTAACTTAGGCGAAGAGTTATTCATCCAGTAAACTGTCAGTGGTAACAACAAATTTACGTTAGTTCTTCCTTTTCACTTACTAGATGTATTATCGACATTGCGAATACAACATAGTAATCAAGCCAGACAGTCTCTATGCCACAGAATGTTCTGTATGAAATAGGAGAAGCATAGGAGAAAACGAGAGAAATAAAGGAGAATTCTGAGAAAAGTCTGGGGATTTTTGAAAACTGAGAAAGAATATTTTAGGCATAAGAGGAATGAAAATCTAACAAGGGCGAAAAACAAAAAACAAGAACTGAATGGATGCTGGGTACTATCATGAAGCGGAGAATAAAGGTTGTGTATCTGTATTTGGTATTCAGCCCGAAGGCTGGTTTGATCCTCCACGCCTCCGCCAACAGGTGTCATAGATATCCTAGGCGTCACTGAAGAGGCATACTAGGAAAATGAGGAGTGAGGTAGTTTCCCGTTGATTTCTTCGCGAGCCAGAAGTTGCTGTTACATATCACTCTTCCAAGCCCACTGAAATGCATGCATCAACTAACACTATGAGTAACATTTTCACACCATTCATGGCAAGGACTGGCTGCATAAGGAATGGTATTACTAGCATCACTCATACCTCGGTCACTTTCATACTGTCAAAGCCAAGGATAAGACTGAGACAGACAGACAGGTCAGTGAAAGTAACAAATGTATTCTAGCCCATCTCAGAACACATAGTGCACTTATTTATTATCGTAGGATGAATCAAATTTATTTGCATGTATACAAAGTTTGTGCACAAATGTGCTCGCACAATCTTAAAATGCTAGGTCTAGTTCTCTCACATACTTTATAGCTTCAACGAATGCACGATAGATGTCCGTTATGGAACCTTTGAAAGCACGAAGAGGGCAATCAGCGGCAATGTGGTGGACAGTCTACAAGAAGGCACCACAGTCATAATTTGCAGAGGTAGCCCATTTCCCATTTGTGTAGCAGATATCCACATCTGCCTTGTCCGGATCGGATTCGGTTGATGTTCCTCCACTGACGTCTGGGATGGTCAAATCTTTGTATTCGCTTAGAAGGGTCTTCAACTAGATGCGTATCGGTT
This sequence comes from Anabrus simplex, assembly GCF_040414725.1. Lineage (NCBI taxonomy): Eukaryota > Metazoa > Arthropoda > Insecta > Orthoptera > Tettigoniidae > Anabrus > Anabrus simplex. The sequence goes on from NC_090271.1 coordinate 92,125,272, forward strand.
ACTGAAGACTGCTTCCATGAATTGGTCATTTTGAAGGATAATCATTCGAGGTTAACTGCTGTGCGCCACGATGGTTTCTTGATTTCAAGGGTTGATGTTCTGTTTGTGCAATATCTTGGTGAACGAGTAGCACTGGATTCTGTTGAATGTTTTTCCATACCTTTAAAAGTGCTTCTGATCTTCTTAGGGATGGAGGTGGAATATTGCTGAGAACAGGTAGCCATAGTGTGTTCGTACTCAGAATACATCCCGTGATTATTCGTATAGCTTGGTTTAGTTGTACCTCTATTTTATTAGTGTGAGCACTATTTATTCAAGTTGGACAGCAGTATTCAGCAACAGAATATGATAGGGCTAAGGCTGTGGATCGTAGGGTGTGAGTGTTATCTCCCCATAGTTTACCAGCAAGTTTTTGTAGAATATTATTTCTAGTTTCGATTTTAGCAGCCACATTTGAGAGATGATGCTTGAAGGTCAGACTTCTATCTGGCGTTATTCCCAAGTATTTCGGTTTATTACAATACGGGAGTACTTGGCTTCCGAAACGAACATCTGGTTTGTAATTTGACAGTCTGTTGAGTAGGTGGAATGTAGATACCACTGTTTGCTGGGGATTTAGGTGGAGGCGCCATTTCTTAAGATATACACCCATGGCTTCGAGATCTGTGGATAAAATAGTTTGTGTCTAGAAAGTCAGAGCACTGAATCATCAAACAAATGTCATTAGCATAAATGAATTTTCTTTAAGTTGTATGTATAGATTGAAAAGGAGGGGAGCCAGGACAGATCCTTGAGGCAACCATCATTTAGTTTAAACACTCTACTTCTATCATTATCGGAGTAGATCTGAAAGTATCTATTGCTTCGCATATTGTTGAATAAGGTTGTAAGTTTACGGCATGGGATAGCATTCAGAAATTTCAAAAGGATTCCCTCACGACAAACAGTATCATAGACAGCTGACGGGTCCAACAAGGCAGCCACGCTTACTAATTTCCTCTCAAACCCAGTTTCGATTTGAGTAGTGAGAGAAAATACCTGCTCTGTAGGAACATGTTTGTTGATTGTTTTTAAAATTCTGTTGTAGAACCGTCGCTCGAGAAGTTTGTATGTGACACCGAGGAAGAGCTCTCCGACGATAGTTTTCCACTTTTGAGGGATCTGTATTTGGCTTCAGTATGGCTAATATTTTTGTTTTCTTCATCAGAGGTGGGATGTTACCACTTTACAGAATATTTGGAAAGAAGCTAGTAAACCATTTTACCGTAGCTTGTCCACAGTGAGCCAGAAATTCAGGGTAGGTTCCAACAAATCCAGCTGCTTTTCCAAGTTTCGTGATTTTGATTGCCTGTTTAATTTCGTTTTCAAGGAAATGAGTGGAAAAAGTCTGAAGATTTTGGGGCTGCTCTTGTCTTGGCATTCAGCTGTGATTTAATATCCTTTATGGTTTGCCTGTCTTTTATATTCTTGGAAACTGATACTAAATGTTTACCAAAATGATTTAAGTTGATGATAGGTTTTGATCTTGTAGTTGCAGGGTTTGATGAATCTAATTTCCTTAAGAGAGACCAGGCATTCCTGCTAGAGTGGGTGAAATCTAGGGATTCTACTGTTTCATGCCATATCTTTCTTCGACTCTCTAGGGATTGGAGGAGATCTGTTGCATTATCAGAAGTAGGATGACCGAGCTCGATAGCTGCAGTCGCTTAAGTGCGGTCAGTATACAGTAATCGGGAGATAGTGGGTTCGAGCCCCACTGTCGGCAGCCCTGAAGATGGTTTTCCGTGGTTTCCCATTTTCACACCAGGCAAATGCCGGGGCTGTACCTTAAGGCCACGGCCGCTTCCTTCCAATTCCTAACCTTTCCTCTCCCATCGTCGCCATAAGGCCTGTCTGTGTCGGTGCAACGTAAAGCCAAAAAAAGAAGAAGTAGTAGGATGTTCTTCATATTGTCTTAGTAGCTCTTCACTCTCTGTACTCCATCAAAGGATGTACAGTTTACGGTATCTTCTATGAATGCAACGTTTGGCTGCGCCGTTAATAACCCCAACAAATCTGCTGTAGTTGTTATACGTTGGTTTAATCCATCTGATATTGGAGTCTGTTTGCTTTGCAAATTCGGCCCAGTTGGCTTTCTTGAAGTTCCATCTCGGTTTAGGATGTGATCGTATAACAGGTATAGACATCCCCACCTCCAAGATAGCAGGTCTGTGCTGACTATGTGGGAAGCGTCGCACTTGACTGAGTGAATCATGAAGTCGAGTTGTGAAACATAAATCTGGAGTACGGCATCGAGACCAACGAGCTAAAGTAGGCAGGTCTTTTGCATCACAAATTAATTTAATGTTTTCGGTTTCCATCCACTCATCTAGAGCTTCACTGTTAAGATCATTCTTGTTATACCCCCAAAAGATGATGACTGTTGAAATCACCGAGGAATATAGTTGGATATTGCTGGGGTGATAAAGGCGAGTTAGGCCAACTAAGCTCAGGAGGCTTGCATACATTAACTATTGTCAAGTTTTCAGTTTTAATTGTAGTAGTGAAGATGTCATTTTCAGACTTTACTGACAGCAGTTGATGATTTGTTATGCGATTTTTGACGTAGGTTGCAAGGCCATAATTTTGATGGTAATTAGAGGCTATCAATTTAAAGTCTGGTATTTTCCCTCTACTCTGTAATTGTAGTTCGTCTGCTATGTGTGTTTCTTGGAGTACGGTGACATCAACTGCGTATTTCTGTGAGAGCCTGGAAATATACTCACACTTAGCTCGACTTAACCCTTCGACATTTAGCTGACAACACTACATCCCGCCAGCAAAGGCATATATTTTGTCAGATATTGAGGTTGGAATGCTGCAGACTTACAAAACGAATTTTTGATCACAAACGGGTCGCGTAGCTGTCCGCTTACATTCGGGCAATAGTGGGTTCGTACACCACTTTCGGCAGCCCTGAAGATGGTTTTCCATGGATTCACATTTTCACACCAGGCAAATGTTAGGGTTGTTCTTTAATTAAGGCCATGGTCGCTTACTTCGCGCTCTTAGCCTTTTCATACACCATCGACTCTCTAAGAGCTGTGTTTGTCTGCATGTCATGGAACGGATGCTCCGCTGGTCAAGGGGACTTACTAGACTGGATCACATCAGAAATTAGGATATTTGGATGGCATTTGGTGTGACCCAAATCCCTGAGAAAATGCGAGAGAATCGTTTGCGATAGTATGTGGGAACGTTTATTTAGTTGCCAGAAGGGCATTAAACTTAATTCCTGAGGGCCGCAGACCACTCTGGGGGAGTGTGGCGAAAGTCTCTTCTGAAGATGCACAAGACCGCATCAAGTGGAAAAGGAAGTGCAGAACAGCAGACCCTGCCATTACATGGGATAAATGCTAAAAAGAAAGAGAATAAGAATGTTAAGACACACACACACACACACACACACACACACACACACACACACATTTTCTCTATTTCACAAACGTCTTCTTGGGCCGTAAAAAACTATGATAACTCCCCACATAATACGGAATCCATACATTTTTGAAACAGACTTTTAAATTATTGTCTAATAGCTTCTACTTTGCAGCCCTGGGGTGAATGTATTATTTACTTAATGCCAATAAGTTGGTCGACGTTTCTAATTTCTTTATAGAGTAATGCCTATTGTTCACGGTAAAATGTTTCGTAAAATTTGTTCTACAATTAATTTTATAAAAATTTGGTGAAAACAAGTTGTGTTGTTCACGGTAAAATTATTTTATAAAATCTGTGAAAACACAGGATGGCCATCTATGAACTTACTTCTGAACTACGATGTGTATGTGCTGCCATCTATCGATACACTTTTAAACCAAGAATCAGCTGTTCAACTTACAATGTGTTTGAGAGTATGGCTCCAACAAACAAAGCAAAACTTGCTGCTTTAGCTGCAATTATATGTTGTACAGTGGTAAAAAGGAAGAAAAGAAATGCCAGGAAATGCTGGACTCGGGATTGGATCAAAAGAAGAGAAGGAGGTAGAGGATTGCTGTCCTTGGTCGAAAATTAGTTGAGGTTAGAAGACCAGCATTCATATAGAAATTCAGCGATTGTGTTTTTTGCCTCTCTTCTTGCATTTCTGCTGTGGTAAAGTGGCGTTTTAACTTCGTACAAACAAGGATATTTCTGGTATTCGTCAGCAAAACACTAACAGCATCATCATGATGTCAGCTTCGCTGATTGGTTCGTTTCGTAAAATTAATTTTACGGAATAGAACATGTCCTATTTTATGAAAAGTTTTATCAAATGTTTTATAAAACTGGAATTTGACAGTGAGCAACAGACATTTTATAAAATTAAATTATTGTACAATAAATTTGACAGAAAATTTTACCGTGAGCAACAGGCATAACACAAACAAATTTGAAGGTGTATATGCCAATTCATTTTTAATGTACTGTTCTTAAGTATGTTCTGAAGAATTTCAGTTGATGGAGAATCATCCATATCTAGATTACCTATCACTGATTTAATTTAACTAAATTGTCTGCATAATACCCTTCTTCGCATGACCATGTCTCCCAACGAGTAACCCTGAGTCTGGGTGGAAGTGCATGGACATGGAATTAGTTGTTAGGAAGTGTAGTCTCCTGTGATGTGATTCAGAATACGCCAGGGTATTTGAATAGGTGTGGGATAATCTCGTATGCCGTCATTTTTAGCAAGTGAGATTTTTCAACGATATGGTGCTGTTCAATAATACTTGTAAATAATGTAAACTACATGTCTTGCTTTCGGGATATAATGGTTTCGAATCCCACCGTAGGCAGACCTAACCCAAACCTAACCTAACTCCATGGCACTACAGCCCTTGAAGGGCCTTGGCCTATCAAGTGGCCGCTGCTCAGCCCGAAAGCCTGCAGATTACGGGGTGTCGTGTGGTCAGCACGACGAATCCTCTCGGTCGTTATTCTTGGCTTTATAGACCGGGGCCGCTCACGTAGGCTGAGTGAATCTCGAACCAGCCCTCAGATCCAGGTAAAAATCCCTGACCTGGTCGGGAATAGAACCCGGGGCCTCCAAGTAAGAGGAGTTAAGCACGCTACCCGTACACCACGGGGCCACCGTAGGCAGACCTGAAGATGGTTTTCCGTGGTTTCCCATTTTCATACCAGGCAAATTCTGGATCTCTCCCTTAACGCCAAGCCCGCTACCTTCCCAGTACTAACCCTTTCCTATCCTTCCGTCGCCGAAAACCTTCGATGTGTTAGTGCGACGTCAAACAAGTAGCAAAACAATCATGTAAATAAATATACGTAAAAATCAGCTGTAAATAATCCAGAAAATGGTAATAATGATAGGCAGGGCTGGCGATGAAAAATAATGTTTAGGGGCCTTTCTGGTAGTGACTTCTAAATTCCAATCCGAGGGCAATATTATAATCTTACGTATTTACTTCCGCTTCAGAAATAACATAAAAACGTAATTTGGTGTTCTAAACACCTCAACAGTAAAAATCGCGTTTTAAAATTTTTTGTTCCTCTTATTTTGCTGTAATTGTCACATCACTAGCGTACCTAAACGCGGAGATTACAAGGTTTATATGCGGTTACAAGTATCGGCTACAAATCAGTGTCTAGAATCGATATGAGCCATGGATATTTATCGTAACCTCCCGTATCGAGAAGCTTACATGATCTCCATTGTGGTCTTTATGTACTGTATTAGTATATAGCAAGCGTTGTTTGGAATTTAGCACGTAAATACGTCACCTAATGATGATCATGATGAATGTAGAAAAGTAGAAGATATTGATAGCAGAGCACTGGTATTTTCAGACAGACATGTTAGGAGGAGCGGTTAAGAAAGAAGCTGTGGTGACTGCTGTAGTTGATGAGATCGAACTGTATAACACTAAAGAGGTAAGCAGGTGCATTTTATTTCTTTATGCCTGGCTCCTAAAATATTTTTCATTCTGATTTGTCCAGCCTTGATTTTAGGCGAGTTTAAGCCCACATCTCCTTTAAGATGGCTTCGGAGACACTAGGTTTATGGTCTCAAAATGTACAGTTGAGCATCTCCTGTTTCCTATCCAATTTGTGTATGCTGTTACTGAAACACGCTGTAGGTGGTTTGCGGTCACTTACCCGTGGAATAAACTTTACATAATTCTTCTCAGTTGATAGCTTCTTCTTTCTAGGGAATAATTATCCTTCCATTGAGGACGTAATGACCATACATTTGGAGGATAGCTATCTCGTGTGCTTCCGGTGGTCGCCGGCCGTTAGGATTAGATTGTAGTTATCAGCAGCTGCTGCAGCTGCGCGATGACATTTTTTCTCCAGCTGTATTTTGCGAGCTGCCTAGACGAGGTGATACTGTTTTGCACACTGCCATATTCACTCTTCCCCTTCCAATTAACAGATAATATCATCACAGAATGTCCTTGTTATACACAAGGTCACCTCATTAAGTTCTGTAGCCAATTAGACGGGCACACTTTGAGAATTGGGCTGACACTAATTACAGTAGTGTTCTAATGGTCTTCAAAATACAGCTAAGTCTCTAAACTTATGAAAGCTATATCACTCACTGCACCATCGTAATTAAATGGTTGAGTCTAGCTCCACGACAGAACTGGGAAACTGCAACGTTTGGACAGCAGAAATTCGAATATCGTTCTGTATAGCTATTCTGTCAGGTTGTGACATTTCAAACAACAGGAACATTTTGGCTGTGAATGTTTGTTAAGCGGAATAGGTAATGTAATACTGTCTCCCAACGAGAGCACCGTGATACTAGCTGACAATTTAGAATACCTTAGATTCCTTTTGAACAACATGAACGAAGTAAAGTGTTTGGCCTAAAGAAAACTAAATTCACGGTAATCAGTAATCATAGTCATCAACGCTGTTTTCATCCTGGACGGAAATGTAATTGAAAGGGTGCCTAATACCCAGGATGCTGGCCAATACAAAAATGGAATCCAGATATAGAAATCAAAATCTGTCGTAATCCTAAGGATGGGACAGGCTGGGGACTTGGGTTCGATTGTAGGTTCAGCAAAATAATAATGTTCACATTGACCTGGCACCAATCAGTTGACACGGATAGTTTTACACACTCAATTTAAATATACACTCTATGTACAAATTGACTATCCATCTTGTTTCAGAGGGAACTTCCTGCTCTTACTAGGTTGAATAGATACATTAGTCTGTGCAGTTCCCCTTATAAACTAGTTCTTGATGCTCAATCTTTGCAACCAGAGCTCTCAAAAAACAGTTAATACTTAGCTCGGATTGTTGTCTTCTCTCTTCCGGACTGCCGGCTGCCGTCGGTCGTCCAGATGTCCTCCCGAAAATAAATTCAGTTTCACAGGCTCGAAACTGGATCTTCTGCGCAGGTGCAAGTTGAAACCGGCCTTGTTGTCTAAGTCCACTGAAACTACTCCTAATTACCTTTATAGCACCTTTCTACAGGGTTATTTACCACGTCTTACCGAACATGCCGAATGTTACTCTATCTCAGCGGCCTCTCTGCCCAGAAGTGTTCACTCAAAATACACCTGCTATAGTTAGTGTCTTCCCTGTGTCTCACGGCCCTGCAGTCTTCAACATAATATTGTTATTTCACGGAGCTTCCTTCTATCCTTTCAGGGCCGACAACCTAGATGTTATGGCTAGTCCACACCAAAGTTAATAAACAATGTTAATGAAAACATTTCTCAACGTAGTTAATAAACTTTTGTTAACAAACTTCAACATTATGCCCACACCAGGAAGTTTGGAGGGAACACGTACGTCAAAACTTTTTATTCATGATGCAGCATGCTTTCAAAATTTTCTTGAGAATGGCCCCACATGACTATCGGTTCTTGTTGACAGTAATTGGGTCTGAAATTGCAAGAAATGATACAGATTATTGGAAAGCCGGCTCCACTAATGACAGGTTATGTTTTATATGTATACCTTTAAGATTCCTAGCAACTGGTGACTCGGATATTTCACTATGTATATGTATAGGGTATCAAAATAAGCAATTTCAGTTATTGTGCCCGAGGTATTGGAAGCTTTATGCAATCATCTTAAGGAATTGGTAAAGATACGAAATAAAGAAAATCTTCATTTAACCTACCTAGTTAGGATAGTATTGTTTTCATGATATGTAAGTGATTATGGAAGGTTAGGTTATTCAGCGAGGCGTGATGCTGGAAATGAAACTAAATTAGAACACAGCTAACAGAATATCGTACAGAATTAAAAATACTGTATATTACAACATTCGCTTGCAATTTGATTGTCAATTATTAGAAGAAAACATCGCATTCCGCGCTACAAATTTGCTTGCTCTAATTGCGTCCTTGTGTATGTGCGAACCGAAATGTTAACGAAAACACGAAAAGTTTCATTTACGAAAGTTAAGGTATTTTGTTTATCAACTTACTCGAAAAGTTAACAAACACGCTATTTTGTTTATTTTTCTTTTTCTGCTATTTGTTGTACGTCGCACCGATACAGATGTCTTATGGCGACGATGGGATAGGAAAGGCCTAGGAATAGGAAGGAAGCGGCCATGGCTTTAATTAAGGTACAGCCCCAGCATTTGCCTGGTGTGAAAATGGGAAACCACGGAAAACCATCTTCAGGGCTGCCGACAGTGGGGTTCGAACCCACTATCTCCCGAATACTGGATACTGGCCGCACTTAAACGACTGCAGCTATCGAGTTCGTTATCTTGTTTATTAACAGTCAAAAAAATGTTCATGAATATTGTTGGTTAACAGTGCTTATTAACAAAGTTAACGAAGTCATCTTGGTATAGACGTACCTTTAGGCCCTTTTAAACAACAACAACAACAACAACAACTATAACTATCCCTTCGTACAGTCTCTCGTTCTAGACACCGCCCGGTATTTTGACGTATTCCCACTTGGTACGGCCTCAAGTTCTACTCGCTGCCCATTCTTTTTCGTACTCGCCCGTACGGACTTCACTGCCGTGTTTGACACTTTTGACACCATACGAAGCTTCCCCGTGTAAACTTCACTTTGCTCATTCTTATAAAGCTTCTCCCCGACGCGCCCCAGAACTTCAGTTTATACATACTCGGTTCAAAATGTTTCCGAAATTTATTGATAACACAGATCAGTATACAGTACATACATACGCTATTGCACAGCATCCTCTTCTAAATAGTTCCCTTCTGCAACAGTTCACTTTTGCCAACGTACTCGTATGTTAAGTTCCTGGAAGCCATTTTGTGAAACCAGTTTTGGTGCTGTGGTCGCGTTGACAGTAACCTCATCAGCATCCATGAATCTCCATCCCTTCGGATGGTTTTTGAGCCATGGAAACAGAAAGTAATCAGGTGATGAGAGATCAGGGATATGGTGGGCTGGGTGATCCAAAGCAACTATGTTGTGTCTGGCAAGGAACTCTTTTACGATAACTGCTCGATGTGCAGATGCATTGTTATGCAAAAAGAACCAGTTGTTTTGCTCCCATTACTATTAACGTTCCGGGAACGTTTCCTTCTCACTGTGTCCCTGAGGCGATGAAGAATATCTACGTGCAGTTCTTGCGTTACAGTAAGTCCGTTCGGAATAAACTCATAATGAACGAGAGACCCTGAGAGTCAAAGAAAACTTCCAACATAACTTTTTGCCTTTGCAACCATCCCTAGGAAAGCTTTGTTACCGAGGATATGATTTCGATTTCCACTCACGTGACTCGTTTAGACACCGGGTCGTACAAATAACACCAAGTTTTATCATCAGCAGTAATTTTGTTTTTATTAAATCATCTTCATCAGACATAGTGATTAGATCCCAAGCAAGAGTCATTTTTGTTTCTTTGTGTTCAGGCGACAACATTTTTGGAATCAACTTCCGAGAAATGTGATGCATGTTTAGATGTTTGTGAAGAATTTCGTGGACATTTCCTACTGAAATTCCGACCCCTGCTGCTGTCTGATCTATACGTTTCCGTCCGTCGTTCCTCAAAGCATTACACACACGCTGAACGTTTTCTTCATTTGTCGCATTTGACGGAGGGTCGCTGCGTGGGTCATTGACCCTAGCGCGCTCACGAGAAAAAATGTTTGTGCCACGAGTAAACCTGAGTCTTTTTAATTGCTTCTTCAAGCAATCTTAATGTGTCTACAGGAGATTTGTGTAACAAAACACAAAACTTGATATTTGAGCGTTGTTCTGCAGCCATCACTATTAAATGCGACGAACAAACATGCACGAACACACACACACATACACACACATACACACGGCTATAATGCAACAACAACAATTGCTATGATTGCGAGAACTTAACGGTAGCAACGTCATGATTGTTGACAACAATTATTTTCTTTGATGTATAAATATGTACATATTGCGGTACTATTTCGGGAACTTATTGAACCTAGTATTTCCGTAACTATTCCTTCACGAAGTTACCATCATCCCTCTAGAATAACTACCACTCTCCCTGCACGTGACTGATGTATAGTGATCTGATTGGTCCTCGTGACCCTTCTACGTGTACAAATGGGCGTTGGTCCCTGCAGTTGTTGTAGGAACTAGTCGAGCAATGTATTTTTCTACAGCGTCGATATACTGCGTTTTTACTCATACTTCTACGTGACCAACTCGGCCCTACCCATGAGTTTGACGACAGCAAGACGTTGACACAGTATTTCACCACACTGCACACATCACTGTCTCCATTGTCCCGCTCCATGGGTAAATGGTTAGCGTGCTGGCCTTTGGTCACAGGGGCCCCGGGTTCGATTCCCGGCAGGGTCGGGAATTTTAACCATAATTGGTTAAGTTCGCTGGCATGAGGGCTGGGTGTATGTGTCGTCTTCATAATTTTATCCTCATCACGATGCGCAGGTCGCCTACGGGAGTCAAATCAGAAGAGCTGCATCTGGTGAGCCGAACATGTCCACGGACACTCCCAGCACTAAAAGCCATACGCCATTCCATTCTGTCTCCACTGAGGTTTTGCTTCGTACTGAATTTAATACATAATATAATGCTCAAATACACCCAACTATAATAGCCACACTTGCTCACTTTGCTAACATTTGAAGTTGCGGGTTCGCATCCCACTGGTGTCCGGTTGGCTATTTTTGTTCTTTACTTAACACTCCTAGATATGTGCTCTATGTACTGAACTCGACCGAATACGTAGAATGTCTTCATCGTAATTTGCTTTTACTGATGCTGCAGTTCACTTTTCTTAAATTTAGTTACTATTTTCTAGACCAGAGATGGCGACCCTATGACACGGGTGCCACTAGGTGACACGCAAACACGACTTTTGTGTCACGTCAGACAACATACTAATATATTTTAATGTTTTTAACATGTAATAAATAGGTCGAAAATCTAGCAAAATAGCATATTTTGATATTACACTTTAATAAAGAAACCCAACAAACTAACCCCATGGCATTAGAGCCCTTGAAGGGCTTTGGCCTACCAAGCGACCGCTGCTCAGCCCGAAGGCCTGCAGATTACGAGGTGTCGTGTGGTCAGCACGACGAATCCTCTCGGCCGTTATTCTTGGCTTTCTAGACCGGGGCCGCTATCTTAACGTCAGATAGCTCCTCAATTCTAATCACGTAGGCTGAGTGGACCTCGATCCAGTCCTCAGGTCCAGGTAAAAGTCCCTGACATGGCAGGGAATCGAAGCCGGTGTCCCCGGGTAAGAGACAGGCACGCTACCCCTACACCACGGGGCGGGCATTTTAATAAAGAAGTATGTCCCAATTAAGTTTAAGGCCATATATTTTACATTTTTATTAGGTTAGAGCAAAAAATACCTTATTCTTTAATCTTACTCATTTTTTGTGTAATTTTCAGTGATTTTTGCAAAATGAGAAACATTCAGCCGAATAGATTTATATGTAATGTAATCTAATACTTAATGAAGTCGAATGGTGGAGGGGGGGGGGGGGTTGATGGTGATTTTAAAGGAAAATAACTGATGGCACGCTAGACAGTTAAACGTAATAAACAAGACCTTAATTGACACGCTAGTCGGTAACGTAATAAACAAGACCTTAATTGACACGCTAGTCGGTAAAGGTTTGCCATCCCTGTTTTAGACCTTTCTCTTTTGGAAATCGCGGGTTCGAGACTCGCTCGAGTTCGCTCTACAATAAAGGACGGAAGGTGCGTTATGACCCGCTGTCATGACACATTAGCAATCGCAGAGTCACCAACGCAGTTTTCATCCTGGCCGAAAATGTCATTGAAAGGGTGCCTAATACCCAGGATGCTGGCCAATACAAAAATGGGAGCCAGATGTAGAAATTAAAACATCTACGTGCAGTCGTCACCTCTTATTCGAAACTCCTACACCTGCCGTGAAGTGTTTTCTGTTATCAATGCCAAGAATAGGTTAAAAGCTTCGTCAGTGAACTGACTACGGGCCTTAGAAATGTGAATGTATCACAGGTTCTTGACCACCTCCGTAACTTAACGTTTAGTGCTATTAGCTGCCTCCTCGGGCGCCCGGGTTCGATTCCCGGTTGCCAACTATTTTTGAAGAAAATAAATGAGATATCCATATTCTAGAGAGAAAATAAGGGAGATTTAAAACACGCAAAATTTCACGCAAAAATCAATGTAGCATTTGTAAAAGTAGAATTTTATTTGACACTTTACGAAGACTTTGAACATATTTTGCAACAGATTTTGCTTCACACAATAGTTTGCCATAACCTTTTCGGTACGTTCTGAAAATTCAGTGCGTGAATAAGTAAAATTAATGGTAACCTGCAGTTATAATTTGATTAGAACATTCGTCCCCTTGTTAAAGAGAAAATAATCTCTCAGTATGAACGTTACTGCCCGATATGCTCATAACAAAACCTACTTGCTATCTTTCCCAAGTTTTCATAAATTGCGTATTGATTTCTGCAGAGATCTGTATTGTCTAAATCTACGCAAAATTTCAAGCAGTTGTAGTCTTATTAGTGCACGCAACTTGAAGCATTTTTCAAAATTTTTCAGGCGTTTGATACCACTTTTTTGCGGTCCAGGTTTCTGAGGCATACGGAAATACGGTCCAGACGAACAAGCGTAGCATTCTAATACACAAGTGCAGGTTGAGCCTGTTTGTACACAGTATTCTAGTCATCACTGAAATCTTGAATTCGAGCTGTATTCGATCAAGTTACGAAAGTAACCTAAAACTAGTGTTAATCTGAATAAAAGCTTAAAAGGATTTTGAATTTAAATGGATACACGGGATATGAACCCATTACCCTTTTTACTTAGCTTACCTTTCTAAAAACATTTAATGTTATATCCTGATATAATTGGACCAATAGACTCTTTATCATTAACATTTTAGTAAAACGTTTCTCAGATTAATTCTAGTATTAAAGGCATTGAAGACGTATTCCTAGTTTAATTCTATATCGATTCAGCACAGCGCAGAACTTCATTACGTTACGTTTCTCTAGCTAGGTCGGGATGAAAATTGGGAGGTACGAAGTTGGTTGTTATCCTTATTTTAACTGTCCTGATCCTGCCAGCACAACCGTAGAGGGAGATGCTTCCCAACAGAACTAATATAATTTGGGCCACCATGCCTCGTTTGATAGACCTATGACGCGCAGTTGGAAAGTTGTGGGTTCGGATCCCACTGGTGTCCGGTTGGCTGTTTTTGTTCTTTACTTAACACCTCTTAGATATGCACTCTATGTACTGAACTCGACCAGATACTTAGAATGCCTTCATCGTTATTTGCTTTTACTGTAAAGACGTACATGTTACTGGTTTTATGTATCACTGACCACTTTTATCTCCTTTCGGATACACCGAAGTGCCGGAATTCTGTCTCACAGAAGGTATTTTAAGTAATGTTAAATTTGTCGATTCGAGGCTTGTGTATTTGAGCACCTTCAAATACCACAAGAATGAGCTGAAATCGAACCCGCTGACTTAGACACAGAGATCCAGCGCACTACCGTCTGAGCTACTGAGACCGGTTCTACCGCAAAGTTGGTAAAACAGTGAAGGTTTTCTAGAAGTGAACTGTCCGTATTAAGTCGTGTTCAGTACATATTGAAAATATGTTAAGTACAGAACAAAATGGCCAACCGTACACCAGTGGGATCCAAACCCACAACCTCGTGATTTCGCGTCGATTGCTCTATCCAGTTGAGCTATGGTTGCCTAGGTCATATTTGTTCTGCTGGAAAGGATTTACGCTACATGTCTGACACTTCTGCCATCACACTGTACAGTGCGTGGAAGACATCAGTTGTGAGCAAAGTCAATGGATACTCGGCCGGGAATCGAACCCGGATCTTTAGGACCAACCATTTAGCCACGGAGCTAGGCTGTTTTTAATAAGATGTTGACACACACGGGTTCAGTGCTTGTCTCGTAAATTACATTCATCTGACGTGTCTATGATTACGAATTATAAATAGCTCTCCGTTTGTTCATTAGAATGAATTATGTAATGTAACATTGTGATAAATGTGACACGACTCTCTCACTTGTAAAAGGCAGAGAGTTATCGATGTTCATTCCCACAACTTAAAGCAATGAAGTTTCATAACTACGTTCAAAAAAGCATGTAACGGTCCTTGTCAGAAGCCAAAGGAATGCCAGTGAAGATGACAATGTGGTCGTTTGCTCTTCACAATGATAAACAATCAAACTTTATTTTATTATTATAGACTACTGGAGGACAATTTGGAGAAGAATACACCACGAAACTTCTCTCTCAAATGCTGAAACCCCACGCGACCATTTGGAGAAGAATACACCACGAAACTTCTTTCTCAAATGCTGAAACCCCACGCGACCATTTGGAGAAGAATACACCACGAAACTTCTCTCTCAAATGCTGAAACCCCACGCGACCATTTGGAGAAGAATACACCACGAAACTTCTTTCTCAAATGCTGAAACCCCACGCGACCATTTGGAGAAGAATACACCACGAAACTTCTCTCTCAAATGCTGAAACCCCACGCGACCATTTGGAGAAGAATACACCACGAAACTTCTTTCTCAAATGCTGAAACCCCACGCGACCATTTGGAGAAGAATACACCACGAAACTTCTCTCTCAAATGCTGAAACCCCACGCGACCATTTGGAGAAGAATACACCACGAAACTTCTCTCTCAAATGCTGAAACCCCACGCGACCATTTGGAGAAGAATACACCACGAAACTTCTCTCTCAAATGCTGAAACCCCACGCGACCATTTGGAGAAGAATACACCACGAAACTTCTCTCTCAAATGCTGAAACCCCACGCGACCATTTGGAGAAGAATACACCACGAAACTTCTTTCTCAAATGCTGAAACCCCACGCGACCATTTGGAGAAGAATACACCACGAAACTTCTCTCTCAAATGCTGAAACCCCACGCGACCATTTGGAGAAGAATACACCACGAAACTTCTCTCTCAAATGCTGAAACCCCACGCGACCATTTGGAGAAGAATACACCACGAAACTTCTCTCTCAAATGCTGAAACCCCAGGCGACCATTTGGAGAAGAATACACCACGAAACTTCTTTCTCAAATGCTGAAACCCCACGCGACCATTTGGAGAAGAATACACGACGAAACTTCTCTCTCAGATGCTGAAACCCCACGCGAAGAAGCGTGCAAACAAGTCTGTTGTGAACCTCCTGAATTGCTGAAGCGCACAATATGTGTGAAGCGCAGCACTGCTTTATTCATACTGAGAAACTGTCCAGACAATCTGGCGACTGGGACCAGTTAAGATGATCGGGAGGTTCGTGTTTAACTGGGAGAAATGTACGTAATAATAATAATAATAATAATAATAATAGTAATAATAATAAAACAACTCAGAAAACTGGAACTTAAAGAGCGAAAGATCATCAGAAGGATTATGGGTCCCATTAAAGAAGGAAATGGCTACAGAATCAGGTACAACAAGGAACTGTACAGTAAAATAGAGAGCATCACAACAGCTATGAGGAAGAGAAGACTAATGTTCTGTGGTCACGTAGTCAGGATGAACAGCCAGAGACTCACTTCAAGGATCTTCAACACTGTATCTAGAGGTAAAGCAACAAATGCCAAATGGACGAATTTACTGCGGAAAGACCTACAATACCTAAACATTGATCACATTGTTATTTACAACCGTGATAAGTTCAGAAAGTTAGTCAAGACATCTGACTCTCTCCAGTCACTAACAACTAAATCACTGCGTCCAGGAGTAGGAGTGAAATGGACTCAAGAAAGAAAAGACATTCATAGCGCTAGAATGAAGGAATACTGGGCTAAGAGGAAGAAAAGAGCTCACCACAGTTAAGAACCACGTGGTCCATCGTAGGCCTAAACGAAGAAGAAGAAGAAGAAGAAGAAGAAGAAAAAAGAAGCGCTCGCTGAGTTAGGCCAAAAAGAGAGAACGATGCTCCACAACATACTTGGCCCCAAATGGGATCTAGACAAGAAAATCTACTCTTAAGATAGAGAAGAACACGGACACAATGCTCATACGCAGGGCTCGCTTCTACGGTCACTTACGACTGATGGACGACTCGATGGACAAAACGCATTTTTAACCATTTCAGCTGATAGCAAGAAACAGCGATTCCCTGGTACGTTAACGTCAAGAAAGACCTTGAAGAAATGGGCCTACGACCAGACGATGCGCACAAACGAGATCTTTTCAGAAGAAAAATCGTGATATTTGGGACTTCCCGAGGTGGCAAATGGACAGACAACTGATGATAGTACTGGATCACTCGAAAATTGAATAAACGGCAGAACGTATAATGAAACTTATCGTGGTCCCTAGTTGGCCGATTAGCGAATAATAATAATAATAATAATAATAATAATAATAATAATAATAATAATAATAATAATAATGTTGTTGTTGTTGTTTGGGTCATCAGTCCATAGACTGGTTTGATGTATCTCTCCACGCCGCCCTATCCTGTGCTAACATTTTCATTTCTACGTAACCACTACATCGTACATCTACTCCAATCTGTTTGCCATTTTCATACCTTGATGTACCCCTGCCGCTTTTACCACCTACATTTCGTTCAGAAATCAACTGAACAGGTCCTGGGTATCTTCCGACCTTCCTCTAGTCAAATTTTGCTACATCGTTTTCCTCTGACCAATTGATACAGTATCTCTTCTTGACTCGATCTACCTTGTTCTGTAACACCACATTCCAAAAGCTTCTATTGTCTTTCTTTCTGAGCTAGTTATCGGCCATGTTTCACTTCCATACAGTGTCGCGCTCTAAACCAAAGTCTTCATTAACAACTTCCTCATTCCTATGTCAATGTTCGAAGTGAGCTAATTTGTTATCTTAAGAAACAACTTCGTTGTTTGTGCTAGTCTGCATTCTATGTCTTCCTTACTTCTGCCATCATTAGTTCTTCTGCTATCCAAGTAACAATATTCTTCTACTTCCTTTAAGATTTAATATCCTAGTATAACATTTCCTGCATCGCGTGACTTTCTTCGACTGCACTCGATTAGTTTTGGTTTGGATTTATTTATTTGCATCTTATATTCGTTCTCCAAGACTGTCCACAACAATTTATCCAAACCTTCAGCAGACAATATCGTCGGCAAATCACAGAATTGTGATTTCCTCTCTTTGGGTTATGATTCCTTGAAATAAATAAATAAATAAATAAATAAATAAATAAATAAATAAATAAATAAATAGCTGTATTCGTTTACAAAATTAAAAAGTGGAAAATTCTTTCTGAAAAGGCTCCTCATTACAACGTTAAGAAACCGAGCGAGTTGGCCGTACGATTAGGAGCGCGCAGCTTCGAACCCCACTGCCGGCAGCCCTGAAGATGGTTTCCTATTTTAACACCAGACACATCTTAATTAATACCACGGCCGCTCCCTTCCGTCTCCTAGCCCTTTCCTAGCCCGTCTCCCCCTGTGGGTGGGGGCGGTAGAATAACACCCATGGTATCCCCTGCCTGTCGTAAGAGGCGACTAAAAGGGGCCCCAGGTGCTCTGAACTTTGGAGCGTGGGTTGGCGACCACGGGGCAATGAGCTGAGTCCTGACATTGCCTCATTGTGCCAGGCTCCTCACTTTCACCAATCCGATCCGACCTTCCTTCGTCAAATCTTGTTCTTTTCGACCCCAATGCTATTACGTTCCGAGGGCTAGGCAGTCTTTCACTTTCACGCCTTTCGTGGCCCTTGTCTTTCTTTGGCCGATACCTTCATTTTTCGAAGTTTCGGTTCCCTTCCATTTTCCTCTTTGATTAGTGTTATATAGATTATGGTTGCCTAGCTGTACTTCCTCTTAAAACAGTAATCACCACCACTACCACTTTCCTATTCCATCGCCAACATAGGATCTATCTGTGTTGGTGAGATGTAAACACACACGATTTAAAAACAGCAGCGTTAGAATTTTTCTTGGGCATGCAAGCAATCCCATATGGAAATGTTATCGCATTTTCATTTAACAATTTCTTTCGTGTAACTTTTATTTCTGAACATTGAATTGTACCTAAAATTCAACATTTTTTTGGCGAGGATTTCGAGGGTGTAATGCCATCGTTTCAAGTTGTTTGTTTTACGTCACTTCGATTGCTATAAATTTGAAAAGACATCCGGGTGACATAATTTTCTCCTGCAGGATTTCTTCGGCGTAGCAGAAGTCTTTCCTGACGCAAACTCTATATGGAGGGATATACTCACTGTTGCTTGTTTCTGTGGCGGTTTGTAGTGTAATATGTTGTATGTAAATACTGAAGATGTGTATGAAGACAAACACAACCATACCCCGAGCTAGAGGAATTAACCAGAAGCTATTATAATCCCCGGTCCGGCCGAGGATCGATCCCAGGGTCCAGTACACCGAAGGTCAGTATGCTAACGATTCAGCCAAAGAGCCAGGTATTTTTATACCTGCCAATCTAATCAAATTGGTAATATTTCTGCAGTCCTATCAAGTAAACCTAATTATACGCGTACTAAAACTCCCTGCCTGCATTCGCTACTCTGAGAATCAGAGAAAATCTATAATAAATTGTTCATAAAGTAAAATAAATGTTTTTCCTCCATTCCCTTTGAACTTCACCTTTAAGAAATATTTATATTGACCCGTGCGCTTACGCAGTTAGCTCGTGCTGCTGGTTGCCTTCCTGGCCGGCAGATTTAGTGACGTTCCACAGAAACATTCGTTTAGTAAATGGATTTTCATTGTCATATGGGTCCGGCTCATTGGCTGAATGCTTAACGTACTAGCCTTTGTTCCAGTCTATCCCGAGTTGGATTCCCGGCCAGGTTGCGGATTTTCACCTATATTAGTTGATTCCAATGGTTCCGGTGGGCACGCTGTATCTCTCTCTCTCTCTCTCTCTCTGTGTGTGTGTGTGTGTGTGTGTGTGTGTGTGTGTGTGTGTGTGTGACATCTTCAGCATTAGAATTCATCATAAGCACGGTCCCATCCTCATAGACGTGCACATCCTCTATAAGGCGTCAACTCGAAAGACCTGCACCAGGATTTTTCAAAGGCCACACGCTATTATTATTATTATTATTATTATTATTATTATTATTATTATTATCCCAATTCGAACGTTTGATATCCTGATGTAGCAGTTTTTTAACCACTTACTTAAGACAATGAAAAGAAATTGCCGAACGTTGTAATTTCTGTGATGATATACTTTACTCACGGTCATTTAAAGATCTACTGATGGTGGTCGTGATTTTATTTCAATCCTTTCAATAATTAATGTTAATACATTTATAAAACTATTTTATTAGCATTTCTTTTCAAATCAGAATATGTAGAGTTTCCTCTTTATACAGTCCGTATCAAAATTCAATACTCGAACTTTTAGTGATCATAGAAGAGACCAAAAGAAACTGTCGTTGGTAAATAACCATAATTCTGAAAGGAATTTTTGACTGACAAAATCAGAAACTCTTTTACAGATTGCTTTTCGTCGCACCGACACACATAGGTTATGGCGATTATGGACCAAGAAACGGCTAGGAGTGGGAACGAATTGACCCAAAGTAGTTACGTACCTTGGAATTGACCGTGGCCTTGCGTAACGTACATTTGCCTAGTGTCAAAATGGGAACTCACGAAAGGCATCTTCAAGGCTGCCGACAGTGGTGATCGAACCCACTGTCTTCCGAATATAGGCCGAGAGCTAAGTTACTCAAACCGCGCAGCCACAAGTTCGGTAGAAACTTTACTGTAAGTGTATAAATAAAATTCACTCTTTCTCCAAAACTATTGACACAGTATTACATATTCCGTCAGACATACGATGTTTGTTAAATTGAAACTTTTGAGTTGATCAAATAATTCTTTTCATATGTTAATACAATATCGCCATATTTAAAAAAAGTATTGAATTAGTTATTTTCGAGAAATACAGTAATACAAATACAACCTGTGGCAATAAAGTTCCGTGAAGAGTCCTATACTATCAACATAGATGAACAATGCACGGCTGTGACCTTACTGTCCTTCGAAATAGTCCCCTCCCATAATTGTGCACTGCTGAGATCGGCGATACATGTCCGGGAAACTTTGCAAGAAGGCTTCCTTTGATATGGTGTTCAGAAACTTCGTCACGTTTCGGTGGATCTCAGGAATATTGTCAAATCTCTTTCCTTTCAAAGCGAGTTGATGCGTGGCGGCTCTGACCTTTTTGCGACGAGGGGATCCCGGAGCACGCCATTCCATGTTTTGCCGTTTCGTTTTAGGGTCGTACCTGAGACACCAGGTTTCATCCTCGGTGACAATACAATTCAAGAAATTTGGTGTCGCATCCGCCGTTTCAACAAAATTCTGTGAAGCCTCTAAACGTGCCTGCTTCTGATCGTCAGTCAAGTGATGTGACACAAGACGAGAACACGTTTTCCTCTTCCCTAACTTCTGGGTAACGATTTGTCGCACTGATTCACATTTAATCTGCAGTTCATCCGCTATCATGCGCACAGTTAATCGCCGATCGTTCGTGATTAATGTTTTTCTCAATGTTTTCGTCACTGACGGCGGTCGCCGGTCTTCCGCTACGGGGGTTGTCAGAAACACTTTCCCGGCCTCCTCGAAAACGGGCGAACCACTCGCACACAAACTTGAAGGATAGTGCTTGATCTTCATAAACACGTATCAGCATCGCATGCGTTT
Source organism: Anabrus simplex (assembly GCF_040414725.1). Classification (NCBI taxonomy): domain Eukaryota; kingdom Metazoa; phylum Arthropoda; class Insecta; order Orthoptera; family Tettigoniidae; genus Anabrus; species Anabrus simplex. The sequence continues at coordinate 92,146,433 of NC_090271.1, forward strand.
CTTTCGGTGTCTTGCCAAGCTTAAAACAAAACTGTACATTGATCGTTTGGTCTTTCATGTTCCTGTTCGCAGTTCAGAACCAACGCACTAAACACGCACTGTGTCAAACAGGTCTTACACGGCACACACGCATGATGCTCAACTGAACAACGTTGGGAGCAGGTGGTCAAAACCTGCTGCTACGCAGGTGCAGCGTTGCGTGTCGCCAGTGTTGCCGGTTCGACCTTCTGACTTCATTGACCGAACTTTGTCACAGGCTGTATTAATTTTTGTACGGGGTGGTCGGAAACAGCGTGAACCGGGTATATGAGCGTTAGAGGGTTGGTCACACTGATACAAAATGTGAAAGTAATTATTCGATATCTCGCACCTCAGCTGCTGAGGACAGCCAATCAGATCACTTCGCGGGCGAATTCAAATGGGTTTTGAGAGACGGTATTGCTAAATCTGTACATGGCTTAAGACTGGCATGACAGCACCAGTCGATGAATACATTTTCGCCAGGGAGGGGATTTGAATATAGACCTCGGAGTTGACAGGATCGTGCCAAAGTGCGCTACGGTGATACTGGATGAAACCAACGGTGTGTCTGTTTTTGATGCTTACTTCTCGGTATGGCTCTCACGTACAGGCTTAGCAACACTGCCGCCCAAAGCCCGTTAGAATTCGCCCACGAAGCGATCGGATCGGCTGACTTCAGCAGCTGATAAAATAATAACGGTTTGAGATATCGAAATACTTCTTTCAAATTATTTATTAGCATGACCAACCCCCTAACGCTCATATACAGGGTTCACGTTATTTCCGACACCCCTGATAACATATCGGTCGAATCACACTTATATGGCAAACTGTTACTATCCAGAGTAACCAGATAGACTTGCTGGCAGTGACACAATCAGGTGCTAATAGGTTTCTACGGACATCTGGAGCCATGCTGTCCGCTGTGCGTCTCACAACTGCTGAAGGGTGCTTGTCGGAGGAGACAGACTATGGACACGACGATCGAGGTAGTCTCATAGATTTCAACTGGATTGAGATCGGGGCTGTTTGGAGGCCAGGGAAGAACTTTGAACTCTCGATCGTACACTTCCAGCCACGTTCGAACACTTCTAGTCGTGTTGCAAGGTGCATCATCATGTAGAAGTTATCGCCCATGATCGATTCATAGACAAATAGATCAAGAGTACCTTCCACACGGGTGATGGGACATAGAGAATACGACTGAGAAGATTACCCAGACTGTAACACTGCACCCACCGCCTTGTGTTCTTCCAGTAATGGATACAGTGTATTGGTTCTCCGATGTTTCTCTTCGGACTCGCTGAATTCCATCTGTTCTATGCAGCCGAAAATGTGACTCGTCCGTGGAGGCTACCCGTCGCCCACGAGCAGCTGTCCATTTGACATACCGTTGAGCAAATCCCAGTTTTTTCTTCGATGCACCTCTGTTAGCATGGGTCATTTCCAGTGCCCCATTCACAGAAGGGTCCGCCGAACTGTTACTGTAGAAACGTGTCTGGATGCCCCCTGGTTCGTTTGGAGGGCGACCTTTCCACTGTAGCATATCGATTGGCTTTGACGCACCGTCGTAGTGGACGTTCACCTAAGACATCAATGGTGCGTGGAGCTCCGCGGTTTCCACGATGGTTACTCCCAGTGGTGCCATCCGTCCGCTCACAATACGTCTCTACCGAGCAAGTGGCTGTGCTCTTTGAGTCACGTAGCTATCAACTTGCATTCGGGAGATACTGGGTTCGAACCCCACTGTCAGCAGCCCTGAAGACGGTTTTCCGTGGTTTCCCATTTTCACACCAGGCAAATACTGGGGCGGTGCCGTAATTAAGGTCGCAGTCGCTGCCTTCCCATTCCTAGTCCTTTCCTACCCCATCGTCGCCATAATACATATCTGTGTCCCGGGGATGCAAAGTAAATTGTAAAAGGAATTAAGTAAAAAATTACACCTTTACTCCACAGAGGTACGTAAAGGCGCGTCCAGACTTGTAACAGAACATCGTAACGTAACCGCGTCGCGCTCCTGTCTGGACGGTACTGCGTAACCTCGTCGCGCAACCTTAGCCCGCAACATGAACGATACGGAACGAGGTTCGCTGCGTTCCACTGCTTGTCGGTTTTCCCGCGTCACATCAAAGAGCTGCGCGCGCGGAAGTTACAGCAAGCTTGGACGTACACACGACCTCGGTGCGTAACACACATTCGCCTCTGTCTGCTTGATCAGTAAAAATGTTGTGGACCGAGCAAAACACACTGCATTTTATTGAAATATACAGAGCTTAGGAAATGTTGTGGCTAACTGGCCATCCCAGGCATTTCAACAAAATTTTAAGGAATGACCACTTTCCCCATCCACTCCATTCTCCGGTTCACTCTACATATTCCCAATATCCCCATCATGCTGCACAACATAATGTTCATCAGCTGCCGAACCCATCACATTTTCAAGGTTACACCGTTTCAACACCCACTCCATCAGCTTCCTTATCCTCGCCGAATACTACTACTACTACTACTACTACTACTACACCCAATTCTCCTTACTCCAACTCCAGTCTGTCCACTGAGTGAAATACAGTAAGCAATTCCCACGATGAGGATATGGATTTTCAGGACTTGATTAGACTTACAAAGTAGTGTTTCTGTGTTGAATAAGCAATTAAAATAGATAATGTTTGATGTATGAAACATAGAATATCCCAGCAATAAATTCCTTACTTACGTTTATATTTTCGTTTAGTGCTTCAATCAGAGCTTGACACATTCCGGTACGATAACACTAATCGACTGTTTGGATATTTTGAAAAGATACTGTAGACTAATGTTTGAATCACCGGTTGCTATAAATCGTACTGTCACTGCCAGTCTCTCTTGCACCGAGATAGCCTCTCTGAATGTGGTATCCTTCTTAGCAACTTTAGGCCCTATCAAATTGATGAGGTGGGATCTCTCGCTGAGTCTGAGGGAAAAGCCAACTCTGGAGGGTAAACGGATTAAGAAAGAAGGAAAGACATGCATTATTATTATTATTATTATTATTATTATTATTATTATTATATTATTATTATTATTATTATTATTATTATTATTATTATTATTATTATTGAGTTTCTAATATGTTTTCATGTAATAAGATACGTATTTCCGTTTCATTGCTGTCATTTTTATTCATTAATGCGAGTATAGCTATGAAGTATAACTTAACCTCTACAAATGATGTTATGGCAGTAAATACATTGCAAAAATTATGTTGAAGATAACTACATTAATATTTTGCCCATGTAAATTGTGATTTATTGCGCGTTTCTCTTCGTTTTAAGGCTGTACCCCGCTGCTAGTCCAACAACTACAACAGCTGTTTGCCTTTCCTTTATGTTAAAACGAAATGCTATCAAACCTTGCCAAATCAATTCAAATCTTATCAAACCTTCAGCAATGTTGAACAGTCTTTGACAAGATTTGACAAATTTCTTGTGAAATGTTGAACTGACAGGAAAATGTAATGGTGTACAACACGCATAAGACAGTGGTATTTCCTGCCCCAGAAGTTCAGGCGTTGTTATAGATTAAATTTATGAATTGCATATAAGTTTGCACATTCCTGAATGTAATAGAAAGGCATGGAGAGGAAAAGAAAAAGAAAAGTCGGCAGAGAATTACGACTTTCTTTCAAAGACGAAATGTGTATTTCGGTCAGTTCAGTCACTTCACCGTTCTAAAATCTTATATACTGTAGGTAAGGGTTATTCTGCCCGAAGGCAGGTCCGAACCTCCGCAGAGGTGTTCCTGAGCCGGAGTTTACGTGCGGTAGGGTGGCCAGTTCCTTTCCGCTCCTCCATTCCCTTACCCCCACCAACAGCGCGTGGCGACCCATCCACCTCCTGACCACGCCCAATGTTGCTTAACTTCTGAGATCTTACGGAATCCGGTGTTTCAACTCGGCTACGGCCGTTGGTTTATATACTGTAATAATATAATATTGTAAAACTAAAGTACAGAAAACCGTCGTCAGGCCTGAAAATCGCTGAGCAGGGTCGGCTACAGTCAATCACTTGTTTATTTTCACTTGATGAAAAACGTGTTTAATAATTGTTTTACTATGCTTTCACTGCCCATATTACCGAGCGAGTTAGCCGTGCGGTAAGGGCGTGCAGCTGTGAGCTTGCATCCGGAAGATAGTGAGTTCGAACCCCACTCTCGGCAGCCCTGAAGATAGTTTTCTGTGGTTTCCCATTTTCACACCAGACAAATCCTGGGGCTGTACCTTAATTAAGGCCACGGCCGCTTTCTTCCCACTCCTAGGCTTTTCCTATACCATCGTCGCCATAAGACCTATCTGTAAAAAGAAAAACTACCCATATTGAAACATTTAAACCTCCGACTTGATTGCCTAAGCAATAATACTCTTGCGCGGAACTCGAAAACAAAAATCAACACAAAGCGTTGGAAACGGAAACGACGCCTTGGTCAGGTTTAGCAAGTAAAATGTTTATAAGGCCCACTAACTGTCTGAAACTTCATGTCAGCCAGCAAATTTGAACCACCATGTGTAGTTCTACATGAATATAGCCGAGTTTGCCAACATCGCCTATGTTTCCGTTTAGTTGCATAATGCACATAAATATAGGCTGCTGCAGCTAAATCCATCTTTCAAAGCTGCACTGTCTCAACTGGCGGAACGCTGGTAGGTTACGCGTTACGACCTGCGGCGCGGGGTAGAAAAGTTTACCTCGCAACCGCGGTGCGTAACATTGCCCCGTTTAACCTTGGCGCGCGACGTGGTTACGTTACGGAGTTAGGCGCGCATGTCTGTACCCGCCTTAACAGTTCACAATCGTCGCAGTTTCCGAAATGCTGCCCCCCTTCGCCTGAGACGATAATCATTCCTTTTTGCAACCCTGTTAAATAGATCCCCTTATCCATCTTACCCATGACAGCAGGAAGTGCATTGTGTACAGCCAGCATATAGGTTACATTATGTACCCTCTTCACCTGCGCACGTCACGGACCATACGTCATGGGCTGCACGCAGATGGTACTTCTAGCAGACGGTTATAATAATGTGATTCGACTGGGTAAATGTGCACCAAAATGTTGCAGAAACAGTCGAAATGCTAGATTAAAATAAACACAGTGCATAATTTCAACCTTACGTAAACGGAGGCCTAAGATTCATCGCCATCTAGCGCCATGCTTAACGTCACGCACAGCCGAACATAGCGGACTCCGTTACGACCCGAAACAGTATCTTAATCTAGCACCCAGTAGAGTCCAGCTATATATATTTCGTATGACATGAGGATACATTGTTACAATTTGGTTATTAACAAATATGTACAATTACACGAAAAAACAGTTTCATCTATACACACAGAACAGATAAAGATGTGCTGAGAAGTTTATGGATTTATTAAGAACTAATGCCTCAGTTGCTGTTTTAAGAGCTATCCGTGGTGTGTTTTTATGTGATGTCCGTGTAGTGGTGTTATCTTGTGAATACATTCTGTTAAAAGCGATATTAAGTTCATATTTTTACTATATTTATGTGCCCTAAGTGTCAGACATCTTGTTTTCCTACAATCCATCCATAGTAAACACTAGTCAGAGGGGCAATTTATTGTTCTTTCCTTATTTTTTTTTCTATCACTCTTACTGCCCTAAATGTCGGCCATTTTACACAGCCATGGAAACCACGATGCAGATGTGAACTCTGCCCTACATTTTATGCGTGCCTAGGCCACAGAGTTTAAATTGTTTATTTACACCTTCTGCCCTTACTTAGTCAGCCATCTTTAGAGCGGGGTTTTCGTTGCTACACGTCCGTAGGTTTAACCTCATATTACCCTACACGTGACCCCTGGGTGGTGCTAAGAAAGCAACAACTTTTAGCTGCTGGACCCAAAGCTCTTCTTTGTGGATATCCCAGCAATTCAGAGGATTCATCAACTCAATATGAGAGTCCAGCTACTGCGCGCGCACTGTGACTCGCATTAATGTCATAATCGAAGAAAATGCTGAAATGTACACTTTCAGTGTAGTACTCACTTTATTAATGATGACATCATATCATCCTCATCAGTCATATTATTGAAAATAACTTGAAGTATATTTTTAAATGCGAAGTTCTTTGTTCTTCAGAAATTTAAATACGAATTACACAAAAAAACTTGATATTAAATACCACATTGTCAGAAAAATAAGGAATATACCATTAAATAATGATATTCAGAACTGTTGTGTTAGACACGTCTTTAATCAGAATCCTTAGAAAACACTCTGTAAATAACGAATATTTATGTCACAAAAAAAAAAAAAAAAAAAAAAAATCATGACAGCAAACGATAAGTTTAAAATTCAGTATAATTTTATTATTAAAGTAAATTGGCTAAATGGTCAACGTACGTAGTGGTCTGCGGTTCAGAGGGTCTTAGGTTCGATGCACGGGCGGCCTGGTGATTTTAGTTGCGTCTGGTTAATTCCTCTGGTTGTGTGAACGTTGATATAATCAATTACAGGCTGTGTGACCCCAATCAGCTAGTTGAACGTTCACGCAAACATTGTCATACCTTTATTCGCTTAACTTGTGTGTGTTTCTTCTTGTTGTTGTTAAAATAATAATAATAATAATAATAATAATAATAATAATAATAATAATAATAATAATAATAATAATGCGTGGTTGTCCGACTCGTTGGCTGAATGGACAGCGTACTGGCGTTCGGTTCAGAGGCTACCGGGTTCGATTCCCGGCCGGATCGAGGATTTTAATCGCTTCTGATTAATTCTTCTGGCTCGGGAACTGGGTGTATTTGTCTGTCCCAACACTCTCCTCATCATATTCAGACAACATACCACACTACCAATCACCACAGCAACACGCAATAGTGATTATATCCCTCCATATATGTTTGGTGTCAGGAAGGGCATCCGGCCGTAAAACAGGGCCAAATCCACATGTACAACGTAGTTCGCACCCGCGACCCCACAGGTGTGGGGAAAAAGTGGTAGCAAAAGAATAGTGCGTGGTTGTTACTGGCCTGATAAGGCATACCTTCTGATAAGAGTGGGCAACATCAGCTGTGTAAGTATGTGAAATCGCGTGTTATTGAGGTGGAGGATAGTGTTGTGTGCGGTGTGCGAGTTGCAGGACTTTCGAGAACAGCACAAACTTCCAGTCCCTGAGCCTAGGGAATTAGCAGTTGAAAATTAAAGCCCTCGACCCGGCTGGGAATCGAACTCGGGACCTTGAAGGCTGAAGGACAAGGCATTGACCACTCACCCATGGAGCCAGTTTCTTGCTCTTGGCCGTAGCAAGTTTCGTATTATTCAGTATTTCTCTGTCGAAATTAAATTGAAAGACTTTTTCATGTTCCTCTCTCCACACGCATGTAATATGATAAAGAGGAAGGGATTGATTGTAGTAACACTGCACGATAAAACCTAATTATCGTTTCTATGTTCATTAGATTACTGGAATTGGGTAGTGTTGATTGTTTATATCGCGATACCATTTCTGTGCATGCGTGTACCAGTTTACATCCGCCGATGGCAGGATACGAGCGCGCCTTACATAGAATGTAGGTTGGAGTATGTTCATTTGACAAGTCTTCACGCACTTTGAGGCTTCTTGAACTTCGTGTTGTTCGATACTCATTGATTAGCAAAGATACATGGCGAAGTGAAGACTCTCCATCAGATTCCTACATTAGCTGAGTTGAGACATGACCCAGAATAGTCGCTCTTAGTGCTTTTAGTATGATCGTTATAATCACAACTCTCTTCTTACAAGCACACTTTCTAGTGAAAACTCTCAACGGAAACTTGTGGGGATGAATTAGCGATGAAGTTTCTTTTTTTGCTTTACGTCAACCCGACACAGATAGGTCTTATGGCGACGATGGGATAGGAAAGGCTTAGGAGTGGGAAGGAAGCGGCTGGCCTTAGTTAGGGTACAGCCCCCGCATTTGCCTGGTGTTAAAATGGTAAACCACGGAGAACTATCTTCAGGGCTGCCGACAGTGGAGTTCGAATCCACTATCTCCCGGATACAGGCTCACAGCTGTGCGCTTCTAACCGCACGGCCAACTCGCCCGGTACGAAGTTTCTATACCTCGACTAGTACGACGGTCTTTCATAATGAAATATTTTTCATGTTACTCATTGTTATCCACTGATTAGCAATTGAAAGAGGGACATCTGCCCTTTTGGCAAAATGGCGCTGTGGTCGGCCCGACGAATGTATCGCAGTTGGCGACATCGCAGTTGCCGTGTAACAGGTGAGCATAGGATGGGTAAGACACAAGATGTCGGTGCGTTTGTTCGAGGCCATATTGTTGGTGCCATACGTATGGGCTGTTCCATCTCCGACGTCGTGCAGGCAATGGGCCTTCTATGGGCCACCGTGTCCAGAGTGTAACATGAGTACGCAGATTCGGGCAAAACCACCATCATCAGGTTCAACAGCCGCGGGGTACAATGTGTTGTTGACAGGGGTCACCGTCGACTGACTTGAACGGTAAGAGCTGATAGACGGGTAACAGTGAAGTACTGGCTGTCTGACTCCAACTTGGCAGGTTCAATCCTGGCTCAGTCCAGTGGTATTTGAAGGTGCTCACATACGTCACCCTCGTGTCGGTGGATTCACTGGCACGTAAAAAATCTCCTGCGGTACAAAATTCTGGCAGCTCAGCGTCTCCGAAAGCTGTCAAAAAGTAGTTAATGGGACTTAAACATTATTATTATTATGGGTCACAGTGCAACAGATGACTCGCTAACGCAATGCTGGATTACAACTAAGTGTGAGCACCCGCGCCATCTACGACCACCTCCTCGAAATGAGTTATAGAAGCCACCTTTCCACTTGGGTATCATGTCACACGGCACAAAAAAAACGGCATTGGCTCAGAAACACCACCAATGAACGCTGAAAGTATAGAGAAAGATGACCTGGACAAATGAGTCGTGGTACACGCATTCACAGAAATGGAGTCCCGATATAAACAAGCATGGCGTTCCTCACCACCTCCTCGCTTAACACATTGTTGCAGTTAGACAGCCCGATACAAAGCTGTTATGACTGAAATTGGCACAGTGGTGGATGTATAGCAATACACACACTGTGCCTTCAGTGCTACCCATTCACTTCCTTCCACTCCTTTTCGGTACTGCAGTGGTCTTCAACACTACCCCTTCACACCCTCCCCTTCTTTCAATTACTGAAGTGGGGTAGTGTTGATTGTTTATATAGCAATACCATTTCTGTGCATGCGTGTACCAGTTTACATCCGCCGATGGCAGGATACGAGCGCGCCACCAAGCCCTCCGGGCAATGGATTCTCTTGTCAGCATTCCAGAGGTGGGTGTATCATGGTATGGTGAATGTTCACGTGGGATGAAATGTAACTTCTGGTACATCTACAACGTCCCTCACAAACGAACGACACTGTGACCTGCTGTTAGATAATATGTACGCATTTGTTCACCTCCAACACACTACAGGAGACCTGTTCGTACAGTAAGACCGTGCGCCGTCCAGTCACTCCCGAATTGTTATTGATTGATTGATTGATTGATTGATTGATTGATTGATTGATTGATTGATTCGATGAACACTCCATGGACATGAAGATGCTTGCCTGGTCCCTAAGGTCACCCGACCTCAATCCTTGTGAACACGTTTTGGTGAGATTTGCGCGCCGTTGACACTAAACAGAAAAATGTGTGAATTGCGGGAGACTGTGCAGTGGTCCTGAACAGTAAGACTTCCCATGCTTCCGGTGTTCTATGCAGACCCTGTCACGCTGCATTGCCAAAGCAATCAGTGTGAAAAGGGGTGCTTCACGTTACTAGCCAGGTATCTCTAAGTTGCTGTAGACACTATCAGTCATAGCGCTACTGCCCTTGATGAGCTTTGATCTACCAAGTGACTGCTGTTCTGCCCGAAGGCCTACAGATCAGGAATCCTCTCAGCCGTTATTGTGAATTTTTTAAAGTCTAGAATGTGGCCGCTCTCTCACAGTCAGATAGATCCTCAGTTGCTGACCACGTGTTACTTTGTAATCTTAAGGTCATTGAGCTAAGCAGCAATCCCTTGGTAGACCAATGCCCATCAAGGCTGTAGCGCCATATACATGGCGTAACCCTGATTATTTTACAAACTTTCAGGGATGATGGAGGATGGCAAATGGATCAATTTGAGATACGGAGCCGTAGTCCGGAAACGTTCGAGTCAAAAGTTATTAATAATCCAAGTTGTTTAACGTCGCTGTTCAAACGACACCGGGGATATTCGAACGGATACGACAAAACAGTGTGCGATGATGCCATGCCTGCATTGACGCAAGGGGAAGCCATTTCGAACATTTGTTGTAAATGAAGCAGCTTGTGAAACTTGTGTTGGTAAACGGACTTAGGGCCGGTTCTACCATCTGCTGGTAAAGTGGCTGGCAGCTGCCCGGGAGGTAAACTGCCTGGAGGTGTAAATCGGCTGGTACTTTGGCTTGCGTCCAACCACCTCCGCGCAAGCGCTAGGTAGCTACCCGGAGCTAGACACCGATATACGAAGTTGGCTAGACTGATTTTCAGCGATTTCTCGCTTTCGAGTGTGGTGCTATCTATCGTCAGATGCATGAAACCCATTTCGATTGTCTTTATTTCCCTGTACTTGCGACTGCTGATTATCACCAAAAAGCCTAATAAAGGGAGTCTTAAGAGTTATGGACAACGATTCATGTCAAGCTTTCGTGATTTTAATCTATGATCTTCAATATCAATACCTAATTGGGATTAAAATCTCGAGATTACATTTTCTTACGCCAGTTATAACCTGTCATGTAAGGCAGCGTTTTTGAAAAGTATTCTCGTAGTAGATTGGTCAAGTCGCTCGCTCCGTAATAGAAGGTACGCAGGGTTTCATCGTATTTCTAATTTACATTTTAAAATGTATTGTCGTTCCCTGCCGTTGTTCTTAACTCTCTTTTACGCGCTTCCATATACGTATATACACACACATCTTCTTTACGGACTTATTGCCTTTGAGCATTCTATCTGCAGGCTTCTGTGAATTGATTAAGTATCTCCGCGATGCTCTATTTGCAACTAGTTCTGTGACCTTGTTTAGTTCAAGTTGCTTCCATTTATTGATAAAGGATTTAATTTTAATTTTTAACTTTATGAAGATAAAGTTGGAAGGTACTGTAAATGTAAAGAACTAATCGGGATAAATATCCATTCATAGGAAGAGGAATTCGGGAGTGGAATAGTTTCCAATTTCTTCGAAACTATGTAAACAACTAATAGGGAATCTGCTACCTAGGCGACAGTCCTATGTGCTATTATTCATAACATCACTTGCTATAAGTAGCATACATATAAAGCAATTTTCCTAGTAGACATAATATTGTGATAAGAACGTATGAAAAGAGGCATACAGATTAACACAACGCTAATAATGGAAATAAAAAAGATTCGTCATAATAAGGACTCGAACCTGCACACTTCGTATTACGAAGCGAGCGTGTTAACCATTGCGTTAAGAAAACTCTCGAGTTAGGTAGGATACATACTGTAATATATATCTCGTGTCCGAAAACTGAAGTAGTAGAAAATTAAAGCCCATTTGAAATGATTTCCAAATAGATTTTGATTTTATATCCTTTTAGAGTTTCTTTACGAAAGCTTGACGTATAAAATGTGTTCCCTGCGCTACCGATGCGAGAGGCTCGTGTGACCGTTGCAACTAAAGGGAAGCATTAATGTTCAAAATCCTGCAATACAATATCGATCACTGTTACAGTATACTGCTTTTTTCAGTATACTAAGCTAATTTGAGTTGCATATCACCAGAAATACAGCTAATAATGTTCAGCTCTCAGAACTTGCCCGGCAGGTAAAGTCTTATCGGGCCCTCGAAGTGGCCGATAAATTACGCGCCGGGTAACGACGATTTATGCTGCCGATAGCGCTACCTGGGAGTGGTCGGACGGAAACATCCTTTTACGCGGAGGGCAAATTACGCGCTACTTTACTAGTAGGTGGTAGAACCGGCCCTTAAATGAGTAGAATTTTGCTTAACTTACCGGGTGGAAAAAATAAAAAATGGGTCGAGCTGAGTGGCTCAGACGGTTGAGGCTCTGGCCTTCTGATCCCGACTCGGCAGGTTCGATCCTGGTCAGTCCGGTGGTATTTGAAGGTGCTCAAATACGTCAGCCTTATGTTGGTAGATTTACTGGCACGTAAAAGAATTCCTGTGTGACTAAATTTCGGCATATCGGCGTCTCCGAAAACTGTAAAAGAGTAGTTAGGGGGACGTAAAGCAAATAACATTATTAAATAAGATTGTCCCGGAAAATATTTGCAATAGGACTGACGCGGGATTGACCCTCGTTAATGAACATCACAGAAGATACTGGAAATTGCCTCAAAAATCCTCACTTCGCTTCACTTCACTTCACTTCACTCAGAAACCACCGGCAGAACTCTACGCGCGAAGGTTCGTCTGGACGCTTTAACGCAGGCACAAAGGATACAGATGCTGGTCCTTATTAAAAATAGTTCGACACAACAATCTCTTAATTCTCACTTGCACAGATAAACGGCGTTGAGATTTCCTTCACTCGAACAATGCTTCTGGTGTTCGAACTCTTTTCGGATAGTTACAGTTTTTATTCGCTACAGAGCTCGTTTCAAGCCATTTTACCACTTTTGCATTCCAGTTTGCTGGATGATTTGCCAAAACACTTCCAGTCTTAAACTCTTGCGCAGACAGTTCCGCACAGATTTTCCACGAATCGTGCTTCGCATAAGACTGGACAAGGAACACGCACTGTTCTATCTTGAGCACCATTTTGTGTTGCATTCGACTGGTCACTAAACACGTCTGCTCCTTTCATTCACGCACACCTACGCGCAGACATGTGAGAGCAACCGATTGGTGCATCGAAATCACGGTTTCCAGCATTTCCTGTGATGGACAGTTCTCCTGACATATCTAGCAAATCTCAAGTAATGGCAGCAGGACTTCCGAACGCCTGTTGGTGACAAGGAAGAAGATACTGACGAGTAGGCCTAAGCCTAAAATAAGCCCCTATCTGACATTCATCAAGATATCAACACTCAAACAAAATTATAAACTTGCCTGTCTGCTCTTAGAACTGAGTACTGGGTGTCGAACCACTGACCTCTGATTCCTCTCCTCTACTTATCGCTCTACTTACTGTAGGTACATTTTTACCAAAAACCTGAGTGAATTAAATTCACATGGTTTAGGACATAAGCTAGAAAATTGTATTTATATTTTAATTGCAGGATTTCCCATTTTAAAAATTAAAATCTTACGAGGTGGAATGTTACTTAACAAACATATTCAAATAAAGTTTCCAGTGAAATTTACATTACCTAATTCAGGAAGGTGGTGCCCAATTTCATTAAACTCCTAGGGATAATTATCATAAAAATGTAGAACTTACAAAAACAAGAAATAAGACGGGGAAGAACTGGGGAAATGCAAGGATAATGAAGAACAGGAAGAATACTATTATGAGGGACATCGGAAATATCATTTTGAACTCCATAGTATCTTCTCCCGGTCCCGTGCTGACATCGGAAATATCGTTTTGAACTCCATAGTATCTTCTCCCGGTCCCGTGCTGTACGGGGTAGTGTGCCCGGCTCTTACTCCGAGCTCTCGGATTCGATCCCAGCCGGATCACTGATTTTTACCTGGATCTGAGGACTGCTTCGGAGTCCACTCAGCGTACGTGATTAAAATTGAGAAGCTATCTGACAGTGAGATGGCGGGCCCACTCTAGAAATGCAAGAATAACGGCCGAGAGGATTTGTCGTGCGGGCCACACGACACCTCGCAATCTTCAGGCCTTCGGGCTGAGCGGCGGTCGCTTGGTAGGTCAGGGCCCTTCTGCGCTGTTACGATAGTAATTAATTGCATTATTGTTTACTCTTTATTTGACTTGCATGTTTTTGTAAGTTATAATTGATTACCATGATACTTAAAAATTAATGCAGTAAAGATCTAGATAAAAATACAACGTATATGGTTAAGTTTATAAGAGAAAAGTTCGGCCGTTTAATGAATGAATGAATGAATGAATGAATGAATGAATGAATGAACGAATGAATGAATGAGGTTTGGCGCTGAATCTTTCGTACAAGAGTCTATCCGGTTTTCATGTCGGGATGTTTCTCGAGTTGAAGCAATATATGGGCACAAATGATCATAACAACATGATCCGCTATCGAAACGTACGGCGCCTAGTCAAAAATAGCTGTTTGATTGTCAGGTTATAATTATGAACACCACGGCCATGTTATGAGGAGAGTTTTAGTCTGAGCTTGTCAGAAATTGTACATTGTATTAACACCTAATACACAGATTGGTGCAGAGACGATTCTGAAAGATAAAGTGGTGCAGGGGGAATATCTTGGCAGCGACGGCTATAAACGCAACAGTGTGGGATAGTGTCACGTGTCGCCGTAGCTATTTAAGTCTGCTCAGCATCGATCCTATCGTATGAGCCGCCAGATGAGTCGTCTTCACCGATGTTACATCACAAGCCGACAGAATAAACAACGTGTCTTTCGTTTTATCAATCACTAAAATAACGTTCCATTTTCGAAGTAAATATAGGCCTATAATTAATAGAATTATTTCTGAATAAATGGTATACAACGAACACTAGGCACATATTTTGTCAACTTATTATGCATATGACTTGTTTGTTGTGCCGAAGGACAGGCATATCGCTGTTTTCAAAACTTCAAATTTAAAAACATGTCGATAGAGACCTCGTTACTTCGCATTTTTAAATTCATAGTTAGGTGAAAGAACGTGATACGTTTTCTTCTTTTGAAAGAGTAAAGGGACCCCGCCCTTGGAAGCCCTAAAGATGTTTTTCTGAGTTTCTTATTTTCACATCAAACAAATGACGCAGCACCATGTAGGCCTACGTAAATTGAGGACAAGGCTTTCACAGTCCCTGTCCTGTCCCATCTCAGCATCGTCGGAAAATGAAGCCTATCACCGTTACTGCGACGTTGTTACAACTGGCAGGAAAAAGGAAAGAGCAAAAAGGAAGAAAAGAAATGAAAGCAACAAACAAGTCTTGCCATATCTTGTAAAATTCTTTCTTTCTTTCTTTCTTTCTTTCTTTCTTTCTTTCTTTCTTTCTTTCTTTCTTTCTTTCTTGACACTTTGTGGCTGATGTTGGAGATTATTTTATAAACTGCTTCAGTTGCAACTTCATGGCTTATCCAAAAATAGGATTGCAAAGGAATCCTTCATTTAATAACAAAATATACTGGGGAAGAACATGGCCTTTCTAAGTTCTAACGCCTGATTTTATTTAAGAGCTGAAATTACGGAATTTAATTAACACTTCTATTTTTCAGCTTTGTTTAGTATCTGCTAACTATTTCACCCGTCGTTCAGTGGAAAGTCACTTTGCTTGCTTGCAGTCCGCGCACCTTTTAGCGATATTTCTTTGTGCGGGGTGGAAGAGTAAGCTCTCCCGGTTCCGGTAATACTACCAACTGAATGGAAATGAAATCTGAATGGAATCGATAATATGATCGATCGATATGAATTTTCTAATCATTTATTATCTTAAGCCAACAACTGTGTCATACACACATTATATAACATTTCTCGACGCGAATCTTGTTCCCAGCATGAATACCTATAGTTTGACTTTGCTGTGTAAACAACAACAGTACTAGTATGTAAAGTACCGAGCTCGATAGCTGCAGTCGCTTAAGTGCGGCCAGTATCCAGTAATCGGGAGATAGTGGGTTCGAGTCCAACTCTCGGCAGCCTTGAATATGGTTTTCCGTGGTTTCTCATTTTCACACCAGGCAAATGCCAGGGCTGTACCATAATTAAGGCCACGGCCGCTTCCTTCCAACTCCTAGGCCTTTCCTATCCCATCGTCGCCATAAGACCTATCTGTGTCATTGCGACGTAAAAAAAAAAAGTATGTAAAGTGTACGCCAGATGTCACAAAGCGATGCATAAGCGATTCATAGTTTGTGTTTCAAAGGTTGCCGACACGAATCTCGAAGATACCCGAGGTCGACCTATTCAGCACTAGGGTGTCCATGTATCACTAAAAGGTGCGCATACGGTACTTTGCTTTCATTCCTCATCCTGAAGGGGGCAACACCCTCTCTCTGGCCAGGAGAGTTGGCTTGTTAAAGGAAGGGGAGAAATTTAGATGAGGTGGATGGAAGGGTATTGTGATATATTTTACTCGGTTTTGTGGGTAAGAGGGACATGATAAATGAGTATACTTTATTTATTTGCTGACAATTTGTTGTAGGGGTGGGTTATCATTTTTATTTTATTGTTTTCTTCCTATATATATGGTAGGACATGTTCCTAATTATATCTAAATTTTGAATACACTATTACAAATACGGATGTGAACTAGATTTAAGATAACGCTTTTTTCGACCCGTAATAAGTTCAACTTAACTGTCAACTGCTTAAAAGCGTCTAACCTCATCTCCACTAAGCAAAAACGAGTAACCTGCTAAAACATCCGCGTCGATTCAATATGCAGTAACACCCGATAACAAAAGAAGAAAAAAATGTTCAGCAGGTTATCTCAGCTGGACGGAACCGCTGCGGACACACTACTACTCTCTACACTTCCTAGTACGTCTCACCCAGCACGTTTTGTTATTTTATCGTATAAAGACGTGTAGGCCATACGGGAGATGGATGATAGCAAAAAGGAGGGATTAAAGATTTTACTCCACTCTGTATCCAGGCATTTCTCGGACCTCTTCCCCCTTTCTTAAACATGAATCACGATGTGAGTAGCTAAGATCTTAATTACCTTTACAGTTAACTTCAGCTATATGAAATTCACGCCTAACTTTTAACATTCAAAGACCGAACATTACTGCCTACTGGCCATGGGTACGTATTGCAGGGCGTAAGTACAACTTGCACGACCGTAGGTCGGTAATGTCTTTGAGGTTGAGCCAAAGGTATTCCTGAGCCTGTGGTAATGTGATGGGGAGGGTCCACGTAAAATAAACGGTGGTTGGTACGCGTGGATGTTGACGGGGTGGAGGAGTACCTTTGGTTGTAGGGTTGTTTTGTCTTATGTTATGTTGTTATGTAAAAAAAAAAAAAAAAAAAAAAGCATCACTGGTGTATGTCTTTAATTGACTGTACAGTTGAAGGTGTGCCGTAAAACTACCTCTGTCCACAATCTGTATCCATTTATACAGGTGAAAAGTTATGTTGCCTGAGGGCAACAGTATGCAGTAATATTTCTATGCCGGCCAATTTTTGGGAGGTTGATTGTACATTGTTAGCTACACCAGATGCCATTACAATTTGACAAGAGCAGATTTTGACCTATAGTCACTTTCTTCCCCTGACTCTTCAGAAGCATTCATAAATTATTAACAAATCAAAAGTGTTATTTTTGATCAAGCATGTACCCATGAAAATGCTTATCTATTCGACAGATCTAATGTTTATTTTCCAGTACAGAAGTGTCCTAGCCAAGCACCAAACCCACACACATTTTTACCTCCTAGGCAAAGCGACCACATAAAATATATTAATCTCTTTTGGAAAAGACTCACGTTTCTTTTTTCTCACATGCTTAATAATAATAATAATAATAATAATAATAATAATAATAATAATAAAAAGAAGAAGAAGAACGAGGCGGAGGCTATCTAACGTTAATTTTGACGTTCTTAGTGATCTATTTGTGAGAACTGTTAATTTTGTCTAACATTGAATGTCTTATCAGATAGGTATCTTTTACATGCCGAGGTCGTACGACATGGACTCCCGATTGAGCATTTCTTCTCCCCTTCAAAATCCAACTATTCCTACCACATTTTAATCCGTGATCTTGGGATTCGGATGCTGGAAATTTTTGTATCAAAGGACTTCCTTTACTTACAAGTAAATGTATGACATCACGCTGGCGTATTTGAGCCTTTCAAATACCACTGCACTGGAGTGTAATCAAAATCAAACCCTTCTGAGTGGTTCAGACGGTTGAGGCGCTGGCCACAGACCCCAGCTTGGCAGGTTCGATCCTGAGTCATTCCTCTGGTATTTGAAGGTGCTCAAATACCTTAGCCTCGTGTCAGTAGATTTACTGGCACGTAAAAGAACTCCTGCGGGACTAAATTCCGGCACCTCGGCGTCTCCGAAAACCGTAAAGTAGTTACTGGGACGTAAAGCAAATATCATTATTATTGTTATTAATCAAACCCGTCACATTTTGGACTCAAAAATCCAGCAATACGGTCTTAGAATCGTTCGTTACATAATTTTGCTAGTACCGAGAACCGAGGCTTTAATTTCTCCAACCAACGGATGAATCGCCATCAGCAGCGCGTAATTTGCCTTCACTCCATATTATCACTGTGGAGAGTTTTGGAACAGAAGCCAGTCTTTTGACACGAAATCTAGTGGTTAGAAATTATATACCTCCACCTCATCTGCCCTGCCGGCCAACATTCTGATGGTTTCGACCAACGGGACTCAAACCGGCTAACTTCGGTAACAGGTCATATAAACTTGACGCGGTAACGTTCATGGGCAACAGGCAGGCTATTATTACCTACCTCCAATAACAAAGACAAATATAATCAACACTCTAATAATGTTCCTATTTGAAAATTGTGATGTGTAGCGATCTTAGCTTGGAGTTAACCAATAGGCTACTTGTTTATTTATTTTTTCTTTTTTACGTCGCACCGACTGAGTCAGGTCTTGTAATGCCAGTGGGATAGGAAAGGACTGGGAATGAAGTGACCGTGGCCTTAATCAATGTGTGAAAATGGGATAGAGCGGAGAACCATCTTCGGGACTGCCGCCAGTGGGGTACGAACCCACTATTTCCCCATTGAGGGCTGAGTGTAACGTAACCTATACCGCGTAGACAACCCATTAAGCTGAAAAAAAAACAACAACAAAAAAACAAAAACAAAACAAACAAACCAACTCAATTCTTGCTTTCGTTTCATTTTTAGTGTGAAACTGCGTCAACTAATCTGTCAAGACTAAACCTGTGAACGATAAGGTACCTTCATGCCCATTGCTACTACACAACAATCTTAAGTACGTCCGCACTTCAGTACTTAGAAACCAGGATTATTACCAAGCTCTTAAAAGACTCATCAACTAGGCACCCTCCTACCCTCCTACCCTCCCACCTACGCATCCGAACAAGAACATCCTCACCATCCTTGCATACACCTCCAAACAGTACACCTACTCCTTCATGGTAAGCGCAGCGCAGGTCTAGAACTCCAATACCAGGCGAGTTTCGAAGTCTGACATGGGGCTCCTCATTTAAAATACAGTTTAAGAACTTTTTCCATACTTAATTGTGACTATTATTATTGTTACCGTGTTTTTGTGGTAGGTAGAGGTGAAAGAAGGTGCGGGTGTGAACGGGTCTCAAACTGCGGAATCAAAGTTAATGTAAAATTTAACAAGGTTATATTTTCTTTTCAAAAACAAAGAAATAACAAGCATGGCAGGTACAAAGTAGCAAGTCCAAAGGGTAGTTACAATATTTACAGGATTTGGGCTTCGCGCCCTGACTTCACAACGCTTGGGCAATCAGCTCAGTTTTACCCCAAACACAAGTTTCAACAGAGGGGCAGAAAACCCCATTCATGCCTAGGAGTCCTTGCTCCAAATTACACTGAAAAGCCTCCACGAGGCATACAACACTCAATTTTCAAAAGAGCCACTCGCTCTCAACTTTAAGCCTCTCAAAGGCCACACCAAACTCCACCTTCGAGTTGTCCTCACTGGACATAGACACAGGGGTAAAATACCCAACCTACTGAGGTCTATTAAATGAAAAGGGGCAATTACATGACCTCTAAAATAACAATTTGAGAGGAGGCGATCTGCACTCCTAATACACTTGTTTTTAAAACCTAATCTGGCTCTAGGCCACTAATGCAAGGGCTAATCCCATACTACAGAGGTGACTTTAGAAAAGAGCAATTTGTTTTACGTTAACGAAGAATAGGTTGAGAAAATAAGTTCACCTCAAAACAATGTGAGTGGGAGCTCGAGAGGGTTAGCACTCTCTATCCCAATATGCAGCTTTAAAAGAGAATAGATGAAAAGATTGGTTACATTTTAGGAAAAGGTTACATGGTGGAAACGCTTCGAACCCGCTCCGAGAGTTAAACTGCCAACCTAGCAAGAAAAGAAGTTATTAAGAGGCCATTACCTGGAGTTGAACAGCTGGAGAAGAAAGAGGCGCTTCCCGCCCCCTGCTATGTACTTTACACACTGAAAGATGGAACAGAAGTGGCCCGGAGACCCAAAAATCAGCAGTTTAAATACTCTCGCGGAAGGTTCTAGGCGTTTTAGGGAAGAGAACACCCGCCCACAATCACTTTATTGGCTAGGGTACAGAAACATATCCAAGTTGGGGGAAGATACATCGGATTGGTCGGAAATTACTAAAAGAAATTCGGGATTGGATAAATCTAAAACAAGGGGAAAAAGAGGGGTATACAGCCAACTTAAACAATAACAGAAAGAAATTTAACAAGAAACAAACTTTTGAAATAAGAACTTCTCCAAAAAAAATAGTTCTTTCACTCCGCACTAGGGTGCACTATTGTTGATCTTCAGTAGTGTCCTCTAGAAGAGAAAGTTCACACTTCTTACTACAAGCAAAACAAAAATACGTCGAAAATGACACAGTTCAAAAACTCCAAAATTTCCAGGTAGAGACATCTTCTGAGAAACTTGAAAATTAATACTGTCCATAAAGTTCAGACTTCCTCCAGCAGAGGAGTTTCAACAGGCGCACATTTTAAATTAGCGGTGTGGAGGTGTACCGCCCGGTACAATTATTATTATTATTATTATTATTATTATTATTATTCCCTGATACAGTTAACATTATTTGATTCGATTACAACTAACTGTAAGTTGTACTGTATTAGTTTCTTGCGGTAATTAACGCTGGTTAAGTGTAAGAGAACGTTTCATAGCCCTATGGCAAGAAAAACTAGATTGATTTATAAAAAAAAAAATAATAATAAATAAATAAATAAATTTTTAGGAATCTAAAGCACGGAGACTTGGAAATGATTATTAGTTTTAAATGTCACAATTATTGATCGAGATTCGAATCGCTGCCACTGTGGTCAGCAGTGTTGCCAACTTATATTTTCAACCTCCGCTAAATACTACTAAAAATCCACTAAAATTCCGCCAAGAAATCTGATCTCAAATAATAATAATAATAATAATAATAATAATAATAATAATAATAATAATAAAAGTAAATGTCTGCACTCACCTGATCTGTGAGTTTCACTCGGATTAACCCCTACCTGCGAGCCGGCGAGCTAAAACTTGTAGGCGTTTTACTGCCGGGTACAAACTAGGTGAATTCCCTACCTTAAGGGCCACACACAGAACAGGCCAGTTCATTAAACAATCTTCCTTCATAGCGTAAATATAAATGCTACTCTCTCACAGTTTCATTATCTGTCGTCATTCGTCAACTAAGAGATAAGCACCCTTTCCCCACGCATTACAAATTTGTGATACCATGATCAAATCAAATCAAATAACATGTTTTCGACTGCTAGCTCCTGACAAGAAATACAGAATAGCTCAGAGACAGACTGGAGTACAAATTTTTAAAAAAGTAAAATGGATAAAACGCTAAATTCAGCTATAATAAATCTAGAATTTCGCCAAAAAAATCCGCTGTCCGCTAAATGGTATATTTCTCCGCCGACAGTCTTCTAATTCCGCCAAATTTAGCGGAAAATCCGCTAAGTTGGCAACATTGTTGGTCAGAAGCCACTGACTGAGACTCGTACAGCTCGGTGCCTGTAAATATAGGAGCAGCAACGGTTCACAGCCACAGCGCGCATTACTGGAGACACGATGCCCTTCTTCCTATACCGAGTACGATTAATTGACAATTAAACGGGAGGAAGTAGCTATAATTGAAGAAATAGCCACTTTTGATCGTGTTAAGCGACTTCAGCAGATTATGTTCACAGCTAATAGCAGATATTTGGTCTTCCCTTGGGAATGGGTTCTTAGCTACGATCGTTTCAATTACCGTACTATTTTTATTTCACCTCTTCTTTCTCGTACGGCTTGCCGGGTACCACAGTGGGTTAGATGCTCGCCTCCTGTGCTCAATGACATTCACAGAACCTGGATCAAAATAATTTCCTTTAAAGTGTTCTAACATCGCACGAACACATCAAAGATTTTAGGCAACGCAAGGATGAGAAGAGGGCTAGGATGGGGAAGGTAGCCGTGGCCTTAATTACGGTACAGTCCCAGCACTTGCCCAATGTGAAAATGGGGAACCACGGAAGACCATTTTCAGCGTTACCGATGGAGGGATTCGAACCCACTATCTCCCGGATGCAAGCTTACAGCTGCGCGCCTCTAACCGCACGGCCAACTCGCCCGGTTTTCTGAGGTTTCCCATTTTCATACCAGGAAAATGCTGGGGCTGTACATTAATTAAGGCCACGGCCGCTTCCTTCCCACTCCTAGCCCCTTCCTGTCCCATCGTCGCCATAAGACCTGTTTGTGTCAGTGCGACGTAAAGCAACTTGAAAAAAAATTCTTAAAGGTCCTTTTTCAATTTCGATTCTCCAATTATTCTTGACTTTTAATGAGGAGGCATAATTAAATACGAAGGCCATCCGGAAAGTGGTACCTGTTTGCGCAATAAAGACACAGGAGTGAATATTAACAAATATACACATTTTTATTGGTAACAGCATACTTTACACTACTTCTCCACATAATCTCCAATCAAATTTAGGCATTTGTTCTAACTTGGGACGAGTTTTTGTATTCCAGCGTCATAGTCCTCCGCCGCCAGCGTATTGAGATACGTAGTCACGGCTCGTTTAAGTTCTTCACCGCTGTCAATCTTTTCCCCGCCAGAAAGTCTTCAAGCTTCGTAAAGAGATGAAAATCCGAAGGGGCCAAGTCCGGGCTATACGGGGGATGGTCGAAGGTTTCCCCACTTGAATTGCTGCAAAAGTTGTGTTATCGCAGCTGCATGAGGCCTGGCATTGTCATGAAGGAGAATACGCCTGTAGACAATAGACCTCGCCGTCGATTTTGTATTGCCCGCCGTAATTTCTTTAATGTTTCACAATACGCATTAGCATTAATTGTGTCTCCACGGGCCATAAAATCAATGACCAGTACACCTCGGCGATCCCAGAAAACGGTTGCCATGAGTTTCCTGGTGGACAAAACTGTCTTGAATTTTTTTGGTTTGGTTGATGAATGAGCATGATGCCACTCCATTGGCTGTCGTATACTCTCAGGTGATGCATAACAAACCCATGTTTCGTCCCCAGTAATTATGCGAGTCAGGAGAGTCTCCTTCATCGGTATAACGTCCCAGAAACGTCAGTGCTGCAGCCATACGCTTGGTTTTGTGCTCCATTGTAAGCATGCGAGGGACCCACCTTGCACAGATTTTTTAATAATGCAGATGGTCTTTGACAATTTCATGAACAATTGTTCGAGACACATTACAAAAATGTTCACAGAGTTCATCAGTTGTGACGCGCCGATCGTTCCTCACGCATTCGTCTACTGCGCTCAGCAGTTGATCTGTAATGACAGATGGTCTCCCTGAACGCTCCTCGTCTTGTGTATTCACCCTCCCCAGATTGAAGTTGCGACACCAGCGCCGAACAGACGACACGTCCTTCACATTGTCTCCATACACCTCCGTTCATTGGCGATGAATATCACAAGGTCGAACGTTTCGTGCATTAAGAAATTTAATCACGGCCCTCACTTCACAACTGGCGGGGTTCTCAATTTGTTTAAACATTTTAAACGAACACAGATACAACACAGGCACTGCTAGCGTCACGCAACCTCGCACAGACCAGGCAGACAAGTCACTGGCGCGGTCTGACCTTGCCCAGCGGTTACCCGAGTCGTCAGCGCTTCATGTGGCGCTAACGGGTACTACTTTCCGGATGGCCCTCGTATATTTTTAGTAAGTCTTTTATTGTTCATTCTTTCAATATGGCCATAACCTCTAGAGACCCAAGGTCAAATTTGTTTCGTGAAATATGATTCTCTGAATTAATTTTACTCTTACAGGCTTGAAAATGGTACTTTCACTATAATTTTTTTTTTTTAGGTTTTCCATAGTGGCAGGAGGGGATGTATCATATATGATACAGTGGGTCTGTATCAAGAACAAACATTTATTGTAAGAAAATTTATTTACATGATAATACAGGTTAAAATAAGCTCTTTCATAGCCTTTTACTTGTTAGAACTATTAGACATTGAAAGAATGAATTTTAGGGTTGCTTTTCCATACCCATCCAACAGGCAACTCCCTCTTGTGGTATGGAAATCACAGAAGCAGTTCCTATGGGAAGTGAAACATAGAAACACGTTACAATCTATGCATCTGACATATGTTAGTGCAGATCATCCGGGAGCTCTACACCTTGATCTTGACTTCTGTTGAGTCATCATTTCTGGTAAATGCATGGCATTTCTTGATCTTTTTGCCAATGGTAGAAGTGGCTGGGTTGGGGTTCGTTTTCTTTGTTCTTCTGCTACTTCATCTTCGTCTTCACTTTCACTTTCTACACTTTTCCTAGTGACATGAGAGTAGATGAGATGCTCTGCAATACATAGCTTGAATGAGAAATAGGTTAGAATGTCTTTCCTTAGCCACTTATTTTGCACAGCAGCCATTCGATACTCGATCCAAGCGGCTGCCAACATAAAATCGAAAAAATTGTGGATTGTTTTAATTGTCCACTTATTAGTCCTGTTTCTCATAGCATACCTGCTGAGGATTCTATCCGAGAGATCAACACCTCCCACGAGGTTGTTGTACATTTTGACTAGGAATGGTCGAGGAATACGTATGTACTGATCATCTTTCTTTGACCAACGCCTACAGTCTTCAATGGGAGCAACACTGTAGTCTGTTGAAATTAATTTACTATAACCATCTTTTCATCTGCTCTTACAACTTGGTCACTAGCACCACTCCCTTCGCGCTTCATACCACCATCTCGTTTCAGTGTCACAGATTTTGGAATCCTGTTTACCATGATTGTACCACAAGCTAAAATGGACCTGTGGGTAAACAATGCCTCAAAGAGAGTCACAGATAAAAAATATCTGTCCATAAAGATGGTTGAACCAGAAGGAAGAGAGTCCCAGAGTTTAAGTACAACCCTTCATCCAATGTCCATTTTCTATGGGAGAGGAACCTTTTCCGACACAATTTCCCTTCCACCTCCTTCGTACAAGGTAAAATCTAAGGGAAGGCCACTGGTACTTGTCATAACAAAGTTTTTTAACCCAACAGGTTGGGGTTTTCCTTTCATATACTGTTTCATCTGCACTAGGCCATGAAAGGGGCATGATGAGATGGTCCCAGAAACCTGAAAAGAAAAACAAACCATAAAATTAGTAACAAGATACTTTTTACTGTTTGAACTACAACACACAATGAGATAATCTGTGGAAATTGGCTTTTATCTGGGTTGATTATGTATTAAATGGACCAGTTGATAAAATTACTCACTCTGTTTTGTGGCGCCATCACTGAGTAGGATCCCTTCTGGCAGAAACGTCACTGTTACCGTGTTTTTGCGGTAGTTAGAGGTGAAAGAAGGTGCGGGTGTGAACGGGTCTCAAGCTACGAAATTAGAGTTCATGTAAAATTAACAAGGTTACATTTTCTTTTCAAAATAAAGAAATAACAAGCATGGCAGGTACAGAGTAGCAAGGCAACAAAATGTAGTTACAATATTTACCGGATTTGGGCTTCACGCCCCGACTTCACAATTCTTGGGCAATCAGCCCAACCTTACTCCAAAATAAGTTTTAACAGAGGGGCAGAAAACCCCATTCATGCTCAGGAGCACTTGCTCCAAATTACACAGAAGAGCCTCCCCGAGGCATACAACACTCAATTTTCGAGAAAGAGCCACTCGCTCTCAACATTAAGCCTATTAAAGGCCATACCAAACTCCACCTTCAAGTTGTCCTCTAAGGACATAGATACAGGGGTAAAATACCCAACCTACTGAGGTCTATTAAGTAAGAAAAAAGGTTAATTACATGACCTCTAAAATAACCACTTGAGAGGAGGCGACCTGCACTCCTAATACATTTGTTTAAAACCTACTTGGCACTAGGCCATTAATGCAGGGGCTAATCCCATACTAAAGAGGTGACTTTAGAAAGGAACAATTTACATTACGTTAAAGAAGAATAGGTTGAGAAAAAATAAGTTCACCTCAAAACAATATGAGTGGGAGCTCGAGAGGGTTAAGTACTCTCTATCCCGATATGCAGTTTAAAGATAGAATAGATACCAAGGGTCTTTACATTTTTAGGAAGGTTACATTATGGAAAAACTTCGGAGCCGCCCCGAGAGTTAAACTGCTGAGCTAGCAAATAAAGAAGTTATTAATCGGCCATTACCTTGTTGTTGACCGCTGCCGAAGAAAGAGGTGCTTCCCGCCCCCTGCTATGTACTTTACACACTAAAAGATGGAACAGAAGTGGCCCAGAGACCCCAAAATCAGCAGTTTATATACTCTCGCGGAAAGTTCGAGGCGTTTCAGGGAAGAAAACACCCGCCCACAATCACTTTATTGGCTAGGGTACAGCAACATATCCAAGTTGGGGGAAGATACATCAGATTGGTCAGAAATTAATTAAAGAAATTCGGGATTGGCTAAATACAAAACAAGGGGAAAAAGAGGGGTATACAGCCAACTTAAACAATAACAGAAAGAAATTTAACAAGAAACAAACTTTTGAAATAAAAATTTCTCCAAAAAACAGTTCTTTCACATCGCACTAGGGTGCACCATTGTAGTTTTTCAGTAGTGTCCTCTAGAAGAGAAAGTTCACACTTCTTACTACCGGTAAAACAAAAATACATCAAAAGTGGCACAGTTCACAAACTCCAAACTTTCCAAGTAGTGACATCTTCTGAGAAACTTGAAAATTAATACCGTCGATAAAGTTCAGACTTCCTCCAGCAGAGGAGTTTCAACTGGCGCACATTTTAAATTAGCGGCGTGGAGGTGTACCGCCCGGTACAGTCACCGTTGGAAACTGTTCCATCATTAGCATCACCATCATCATCATCATCATCATCAGAAGCTGCTCCTTCCAGAACGCCAGTACTAACTGCTGGAGCTTGAATATCAGCCTCAACATCCTCATCTTCAATTTCAATATCTGAATTGTTTGGATCTACGCCATCCAACATCTCAAAAATCTTAACATCATCCTGCCCTAACAAAAGAAATCGGAAGATCATGTGTAACATAACCCTAAAATATCGATATATTTTTATTTTTAATACGTCTGTATGGGCTTACATATTTGATATGTATTTACCTCACGGTTCTATTGCATTAAAGCCAAAAACATGACGATTCCGAGAATAAAAATCTAAATACTAAATCACAGACAACCCACGAGAAAACTGCTTGAGAAGTAGTTATAGGAACCCAATGTATCATATATGATACATAAGATATATCTTGGTGTTACACATTGAAATTTTATTGAAAAATTTGTTACTATGATAAAAATATGATCTCCAGACTTGGAGCACAATTAGCAAACAATCTTATGTTATAAAGTACGTAATAACGTAACTTACTGTGTTTATTATGCAGCATTGTTGTTATGGTTCAATCTCCACCTGATTACAACCTCCCCTGCCATCTACCGGGGCAGCGAGCAATGAAAAACAAGCGACGGTTGAATAGCGTAGTGTAACGAATGTGATACAATGGGTGCAACCTTCCCAACATGCATACGAAGCGCCAGAGAAAATAAATTCCCAGTGTATCATATATGATACAAGGGGTCGCTAGAGGATAATGTTTCAGTATTCGTTTTCTAATTGTATCGGATATTTTCTAAGAATGCTGATATAATTCAGGAGACTTCCTTTTCCTTACTCCTTCTATGCATACTAGGCCAAATATTTTCCTAAGAATATTACTTACCGAGCTCGATAGCCGCAGTCGCGTAAGTGTGGCCAGTATCCAGTAATCGGGAGATATTGGGTTCGAACCCCACTGTCGGCAGCGCTGGAGATGGTTTTCCGTGGTTTCCCATTTTCACACCAGGCAAATGCTGGGGCTGTACCTTAATTACGGCCACGGCCGCTTCCTTTCCATTCCTAGGCTTTTCCTACCCCATCGTCGCAATAATCAATCAATCAATCAATCAATCAATCAATACTGATCTGCATTTAGGGCAGTCGCCCAGGTGGCAGACTCCCTATCTGTTGCTTTCCTAGCCTTTTCCTAAATGATTTCAGAGAAATTGGAAATTTATTGAACGTCTCCCTTGGTATGTTATTCCAATCCCTAACTCCCCTTCCTATAAATTAATATTTGCACCAGTTTGTCCTCTTGAATTCCAAATTTATCTTCATATTGTGATCTTTTCTACTTTTATAAACGCCAGTCAAACTTATTTGTCTACTAATGTCAGTCCACGCCATCTCTCCGCTGACAGCTCGGAACATGCCACTTAGTCGAGCAGCTCTTCTTCTTTCTCTCAATTCTTCCCAATCCAAACATTGCAACATTTTTGTAACGCTACTCTTTTGTCGGAAATCGCCCAGAACAAATCGAGCTGCTTTCTTTGGATTTTTTCCAGTTCTTGAATCAGGTAATCCTGGTGAGGGTCCCATACACTGGAACCATACTCTAGTTGGGGTCTTACCAGAGACTTATATGCCCTCTCCTTTACATCCTTACTACAACCCCTAAATACCCTCATAACCATGTGCAGAGATCTGTACCCTTTATTTACAATCCCATTTATGTGATTACCCCAATGAAGATCTTTCCTTATATTAACACCTAGATACTTACAATGATCCCCAAAAGGAACTTTCACCCCATCAACGCAGTAATTAAAACTGAGAGGACTTTTCCTATTTGTGAATCTCACAACCTGACTTTTAACCCCGTTGATCAACATACCATCGCCTGCTGTCCATCTCACAACATTTTCGAGGTCACGTTGCAGTTGCTCACAATCTTGTAACTTATTTATCACTCTATAGAGAATAAAATCATCCGCAAAAAGCCTTACCTCCGATTCCACTCCTTTACTCATATCATTTATATATATATAAGAAAACATAAAGGTCCGATAATACTGCCTTGAGGAATTCCCCTCTTAATTATTACAGGGTCAGATAAAACTTCACCTACTCTAATTCTCTGAGATCTATTTTCTAGAAATATAGCAACCCATTCAGTCACTCTTTTGTCTAGTCCAATTGCACTCATTTTTGCCAGTAGTCTCCCATGATCCACCCTATCAAATGCTTTAGACAGGTCAATCGCGATACAGTCCATTTGGCCTCCTGAATCCAAGATATCTGCTATATCTTGCTGGAATCCTACAAGTTGAGCTTCAGTGGAATAACCTTTCCTAAAACCGAACGACCTATGTCGGTGCGACGTAAAGCAAAAAAAAAAAAAAAAAAAAATCTTTTTTGTTCTTCTAAAGTTATAATTGGTAATCTGCCTCCAGTGACGTGTATAATGCTTAAGGCTTATTTACAGTGTTAGTGTTTTACTTAAGAATCTCGAGATACTGATTTTTTGTAGTTGTACGTTTTCCATTTGCTTCTGTAGTTTTTGCAATTTAGAAATTCTCTCTGTGTTTGCTTCACGGTATTAACCGGATGGTTGGATGATTTTCCCGAAGTATTTGAAATTATTTACCTTAGGGATTGTGCGAAACAGAGTTACCAGAGGTTGTTTGTCTTAAGTATCGAGATCCTTCCATATACGAGTATCAGGTTTTCTCATATGCGATTTGGCGTCCAATTTTAGATGCAATTTCACGAAGTTTTTCCAGGGACTGAATTGCGTCTTGCTTATTGTTGGATAGAAATACCAAAATCATCTGCGAATGACAATTTGATGTGAATTTTACCTTTTATTATTATTATTATTATTATTATTATTATTATTATTATTATTATTATTATTATTATTATTATTATTATTTGGTGCAACGATGTTTAAATTATTGACACAGCCTCTGTGTAACGACGAATGTAGGCTAATTCATTCACTGATAGCCATAATATTTGTCGAGAGTGTATGAAGTTATTAATCAGCGCCGCCATAAAGCAAGTGGGATTTCGAGGCACATGTGATGAATGAGTGACTGGGTGGGAATTTCTGAAATTGACATGCCGTGTTAATTGGCCTGGTAATGACCAACGTAACGCCTCGCAATCGATCCTCCAGTCTGCAGGTTAAAAAGCTCCCTCATACGCCTGTCATTTCCGTTATCAGCGAGAGGAAAAAACGCATTCCAAATTAATGCGCCAAGCAGAGAACTGCTCTGACCAGCAGGCGTGAGGTGTTTTATTGCCAGGATTAGAACGTACAGTTTTCACAATCTGTTCAATACTCCCCTCTACCCCTCCACTAATATACTCCTTCCGTAATGAGTGTTCAACTCCGATGTACTATGTATGTACGTAAGGGGCGGTCGGGAACAACGTTAACCGCGTATATGACGGTTAGAGGGTTGATCATACTGATACATATTTTGAAAAAAAAAAATCAGTACCTCGCGCCGTTGTAATTTTATCAGCTGCTGAACTTAGCCATCTAGATCGCTTCACGGGCGAATTTAAATGGGCTTTTTGAGGCGGTGTTGCCATATTTGCACGTGGATTGACGCAAGTGCGATAAACAGTTATAACTTGAAAACAATATTCTCTCACCCATGGGTAACTAATGCAAATATCAAGCTCTATTATTATTATTATTATTATTATTATTATTATTATTATTATTATTATTATTATTATTATTATTATTTACGTAGTTGAATGATCATACTGTGTTTGAGGTTATGTCATGAAAGTATTAGTATTACTATTGTTTACGTAATCGAATGATCGTATTGGGTGTGAGGTTATGTCATGAAACATGTGTTGTACATACGACATTTATATCAGTTCAGTTAATATAAATACATGTAAATTAATATTATAATTTATTCTTACCTCTATATATAAATTGTAATCCATAATTGTGAAACACACTGTAACTTCCAGAATGGTAATAGGCACGAGAACCCATGTATTACGCACTCTAGAATTTTCACGAAGATAGTTTTTTAAATGTAGCTTTCTAGAAGCCTGGCCAGGCACATATATAAGGAGACGATCTTGACGGTGACAAGTTAGTTGTTGAGAACGAGTTATTGTTTGGAGGTTATTGGAAGAGATTTACTTGTTAGCGAGTTATGGTGTAGCAAGATTTTGCTTGTAATCTTGTGACATGCGGTAAACGCGGTCGCCATATTGAAGAGATCGGCAGTTGTTTGTTTTAAATTGCGATTTGTGATGTGAGTGTTTTGTCTATGCCAACAGCGATTACGTTTGTGTGTGTGTTAATTTATAAATATATGTGAATAAAATAATTGTACCATCTGCCAGCATCTCGTTTGCGTCTTTGTGGATACGTTAGGATTAAGATTGGCTTGAGAGCACCAATCGGAGAAAAAGAACATTTGTCCGGCGAGAGATTTAAACGCGGACCTCGGGAGTTGACACGATCGCGCCATAGCAAGAACGCTGCGGGGACGCCATTTAGAACCCACGGTGTGTTTGATGCTGATTTCTCGGCATGGCTTTCAAGCCGTTCTTAATTTTCATGCAAATTTAGCAACACCCGCGAAGCGTTATGATTGGCTAACTTCAGCAGCTGATAAAATAAACAGCGGAAAGAGAGATAGATTTTTAAAATTTTTTAATCGATATGACCAATTCGGTTATGTGAACAAATCCGATCCAAGAAACGTCACTGTAATATTTGTCCCAAATGGGAGATAATAATTGCTGTTACTCAAATAAAGTATAAAATCAGCGGTAAATTAAGAAATACCGTCGTTACTAGAGAAATATGTATACGTACTTACGGGCTGTAGACAGGTACTCCCTTATGTTGTATTCCGCTGCCCGTGCCGTCTTTTGTTTCTTTCTTGAGGTCCAAGGCTAGCACCGATGAATGGTAGTGTTATGTCTGTGAATTCTCATTATCTTTGTCTATATGACTAGCGCGGGCAGTTCAAACAACAAAATAGCATGATCCCTGGACCTATAAATATATCACTTAACGAATGAGTTAGGGCACAAAACGAATGAGCAACATGAAGAAAAAAACACCGAATTAATTCAAACAACTACAGTGTGCAAAGACATCACACACGAAAAGTGTTAACAAAACACATACGGAAGCGCTGCGACGTAGCAGAAAAAATAATTTTAATGTAATAAAGTATGTATCCGTATTTCGTACTATTTCTTAATTTACGGCAGATTTTACACTTTATTTGACTAAAAGCAATTATTATCTTCCATTTGGGACAAATATTACAGTGACATTTCGTGGTTCAAATTCGTTCACGTAACCGACCAATCCTCTAACGCACGTGTACTCTGTTCACGTTGTTTCCTACCACTCTGTAATCTATGTATGTATGTATGGTAGCAGGTTGCAGGACCGAGCTCGATAGCTGCAGTCGCTTAAGTGCGGCCAGTATCCAGTATTCGGGAGATAGTAGGTTCGAACCCCACTGTCGGCAGCCCTGAAAATGGTTTTCCGTGGTTTCCCATTTTCACACCAGGCAAATGCTGGGGCTGTACCTTAATTAAGGCCACGGCCGTTTCCTTCCCACTCTTAGCCCTTCCCTGTCCCATCGTCGCCAAAAGACCTATCTGTGTCGGTACGACGTTAAGCAACTAGCAAAAAAAAAAAGTAGCAGGTTGCAGGATTGAATTCTACGGCTGTCGGCTGGAGTTTTGAAGTGTGGAAATGCGAGAGACTCGTTGTGCAGATTTTTTTTTCGATTAATGAATACTTTGTCAGAGCAAAATTTTGGCACTTGGACTTGTCCTAAAAAAAAATGCAATATAAATTTCTGTCTGTTAAGTTTTTAGCCCCGGGGGCTGGTTCATTCCTCAAGAAGCGTCACCAAAGGTTACGCATTTATTGGAAAACCCAAAAACCTACGGTAGCGCCATAATAAGACGTACAAGATATGGTGAGGAATGAGTGAATTTGCCATTGCTTTCCTCGCTGAGCCAGAACGTGCTAATGCAACATAACCGGCCTTACGAGTACGGTATACCTTTTGTAACATCCAAACCTGCTCCAAATATAATTTCTCAGTACCATACACACCTCAGCAGCCTTGGTGCTGTTACAGCCATAAAGCAGACTGAGACTTTTGTGGAAGTTACATTTTGCTCTGGGCTGTGCCAAGAGACTCAGGCAAATATACTGCATCCGTGAAGAAATAACAATAGGCGGATTATCACTTAATGAGGTGTTTAAACTGTAGGTCCTATTGTTGGAGCTAGAGGCACAATAACATCCATATTTGCACAGTTCTGTAAGCTGTACATGCTGGACAATCGACTTATGAACACACTGACCTTGTTAGCCTGGCTGTTGAGAATTCTGTTGCTAATTTGAGGAATCATTTGTGTAACTGTTATGACTGGCATACAGAAATATAATTAACCATCTGGTTATAAGATATACTATAACACACGTTTGGAATGCTTTGTCTACTGGGCAACCTCTATCTGGTGGAAGCTGACTAACGTTTACTGTTAACCTAATCCATCCCATGCCCGAATGAACTCTGATGTCAGCATGTCTTCCGCTGTCCCGAACACGAGTTACCTCTGATTTTAAGCAAGCCGCTCTTCTCCACTTCCGAGTTGTCTGACGCTGTAGTTTTGTTATTCGTCATGTGCTCTGTTCAGATGACAGGCGATTCATAAATCATCTTACCGTATTTTGACGATAATTATGTGCTTACTGTTTTTCTTTGACAGCTGTCTGCTGTCTTCCAAGATGTGTGCACAGAAGTGTAAATGAAGGAGGATTATATTGTTGACATAGTCAGGAATTATGATAAGTCTGACTTTTATGATTAGGCTATAATGAAGATAAGCTGCAATGTATAAAACTGTAGACATTTATCACGACATTGCCCAGTTCTGGTAAAAGAGCTAAGAGAAAAATTATAGCCAATGTTGTCTTTCCATGACCTGGATATAGTT
The DNA here is from genome assembly GCF_040414725.1 of Anabrus simplex. Lineage (NCBI taxonomy): Eukaryota > Metazoa > Arthropoda > Insecta > Orthoptera > Tettigoniidae > Anabrus > Anabrus simplex. The sequence continues at coordinate 92,180,629 of NC_090271.1, forward strand.
AAGGAATTTGTATACTTGGGGTCTGTCATCAGTGACACGGGAAGCTGTGATAAAGAAGTAAAAAGACGTATTGTCTTAGGTCGTGCTGCAATGGTTAAACTTACTAAGATCTGGCAGAACCGGGTAATATCAAAAGCCACGAAGATGCGCTTGGTAGAATCACTAGTGTTCTGTCTTTTTGTACGGCTGTGAGACCTGGACCGTGAATGCTAAAGACAAAAAGCGCATTGATGCCTTTGAGATGTGGTGTTGGCGGAGAATGCTACGTGTACCCTGGACAGAAAGAAGAACTAATGTTTCCATTCTGGACGAACTCTGCATCAAGAAACGCCTATCTTCCCGTGTGAGTGAGCGTTCCAGTTCCTTGGCCATATTTTAAGACGATATGGAGAGAACTTGGAAAAGGTAATTTTACAAGGCAAAATTGAAGGCAGTAGACCACGAGGAAGAACAGCAAGCAGGTGGATAGATCAGGCGAAGAAGATCACTGAGCTACCACTTCAGGTCATATTAACGAAATGTGAAAACCGCTCGGGATGGAGACATCTTGTCAAGGTTGCAACACGGAAATGATGGAGTTATGAGGTCACGACGCTCAGTAATGAGCACAACGACTAATGATGATGATGAATGTCTTTCCATGACTGTTCAGTAGATGTACAAATACAAGCTGTTTGTAGCTTATTTCAGCCATTGTCGAAACATCCAGAAACATCCAGAAACATCTGGCATGGGACGTGCATAAGGCTGAAAAAGAACTTGGGAGTGGAAAGGTTAAAAATAATAGCATTCTTTCAGTTAACGTATTCTTGAATGCCAATTTAAGTTTTATAGTACAATAGTACAATACGGCATAGACCTGTTTCTATTACCTATACATCGCTGAAAATTGTATTGTTTTCTCACAACGATTCTTGAAATATGAAACTTTGGTCGTGGAACTGGTATGTTCTCAAGTTAAGGAAACAAAGTAATTTTACGTCGTGGAAGATCGAAATCACACTTCATAGAAAAGGTCGAGAAGAAAAATTCACTAGTATGGGAATAACCACCAAGAGCGAAAGAGATAATCATAAGAGATAAAGAGAAGTGTTCTCCTAAAAGTATAACGCCGTATCTGAAATGCAATTGCATAGTATTTTGACTGTGACGTTTCGTTGCAACACGTTGGTGAAATCGCTGAAGTTACGTATTGGTATAACTGAGATACTAGATTCATGTTTAAGCCTTTCATATTTTTATCTCTCCAACACAGTCTAGCTCGAGCGGTCGAGGAGAGAGGTCGTGTAGAGTAGTGCATGCGGTGAATATGGTTGGCATCGAGCAATACCGGGCCACTATTGGCAAATGGCAGGCGAAACGGAAGAAGGAGAACAAGAATGGATTGGTGATAAGTAAGGACGGATTAAAAATGAGTGAAACGGTGCTGGTAGTGGCAGTGGTAGCGGTGCTACTGGTTATTGGGGGGGGGGGGGTGGAATTAAACCCAGGCCCAAATACCAGTGGAAAATATAACACAGAGGATTTGGCCGCACTCAGGGTGGTTGTGAGTGAAGTCATGCAGGAGAAATGCCAGTGGGAGAAACTGCAGGAAATAAAGGACATGATGGAGGAGCAGAGGAAGGAGATAGGCAATATGAAGAAATGGCTGGAAACGAGGACGGAGGAATCAAGCAGAAGAGTTGACAATAATGAGAAAGAAATCGAGTTATTGAGAGGGGAAGTGAAATATTTGAAAGAGGAGATGATGAGGATGAAGAAAGAAGGGGAGGAGTACAAGCAGGAGAGATGGAAGAAAGGCATATTTATATATGGAGTTGAGGAAGATGTGAGGGAGGGCAAGTTGGAACTGATAGGCAAGGTGATCGAAGTTATACGTGATACAATGAAGATAGATTTCAGTAGTGGTGACATAGACGATGTAGAGAGAATTGGTAAAACTAAAGGACGGAGGCCAATTAGGGTAAAATTTTTATCTACCCTAATGGCAGAAATTGTGGTAGGTAACAGTAAGAATTTACAGGGACAGAAAATAAGGGTGAAAAGAGACATGGGAAGAGAAGGAAGTGAAAATATGAGGATCTTGAATAGGCACCTATGGAGAGCGAGGAACCAGGGGCTAAAGGCCCCAATAAGAGGTCTGAGGTTGGAGGTGACAAACGGGCGATGGGTTAGAGTACATTCAGTGACGAAGCTAAAGGAGATGGACGAAAACGAGAGGGTTGAGGGTGGTGAGATGACAAGGCAAGATGGGAAGAAGAAAGAAGAAAAGAAGAGGAGAGACGTGGCAGGAGAGGAGAGCATCTCAGAAGAGAATGGGCAGTGCAGCCGGGAGGCAGAAGATCAAGATAGTGAAGTGGACGGTGAAAGTGAAAGAGAATATAGAAGGAAAGGTGGGAGCCAAGAAAGGGAGTTTTTCTGTAGATTGAGGAAGGAGTATAAAAAGAAAATTTGAGACAAAAAAGACGTGGTTAGAGGAACAAATGGAAGCCATAAATAATGACTACAAGACAAATAATTTTGAGAGAGTTTGGGATAAGATTAATAAAATTATTAAGGGTGGAAGGAATACAGAGAAAACGAGTATTGAGGAAGTGCAATGGGTCAGGCACTTTGACGAATTACTAGGGAATAAGGGGGATGATAGATGGAGAGGTTCGGGAGAAGAAGTAATTTGGAGGAATAGGAGAGTGGCAATTTATGACCTGGATAAAGAAATCACAAGGGAGGAAATCCTGAGAGTGATAAGCAGAGCCAGAGCAAAGTCAGCTGGGGGGTGTAATGGTATAAATAACAAGTTTTGGAAGGAAATTAGCAAAAATGAGATAATGATAGAGGGAATGGTTAAACTATTCAATAGGATATTTGAGGGAGGTAATTACCCTAAGGAATAGGAAACAGGAATTATATGCCCTATATACAAGGGGAAGGGTAGTAGGAACAATGTGAACAGTTATAGAGGTATATCTCTGTAGGATTCTTTGAGTAAAATATATACTGGGGTTTTAGCGAACAGAATAAGCGGGTGGGCGGAAGAAAAATGAAATTTTGATAGATTACCAAGGTGAATTTAGGAGAAAGAAAAGAACAGTAGATAATATAATGATAGTAAAGACTATTCTAGAAAAGTATAAGAATATGGCTAGAAGTACGATTTATGTAGCAGCAATAGATTTTGACAAGGTGAATAGAGAGGCTCTATTAGAGAAATTAGGCAGGCTAGGGATTTCGGAGAAGATGTTGAGGGCAATGGAAGGAATATATAGGGTTGTCAGGCTTTGTGTAAAATTGGGAGAAGGGAGACTGAGTGGACCATTAGAGTCCAAGGTGGGTTTAAAACAAGGATGCAAGTTATCGCCAGTACTGTTTATTTTATTTATCAACGATATTTTAGAGGGGTTTGGGACAGAAAATTGGGCTGTGCCAGTAATTAATGGTTTAGAAGTACCAGGACTGATATTTGCGGATGATGTGTTATTAATGACGCTAACTTCAGGGGCGATGAATAGGGCCTTAAAGTCAGTGACGCTATTTGCGAGGAAATGGGGATTGAGAATTAATGGAAATAAGTCTAAAATATTAGTAGTCCAGGTGGACAAAAGAAGGAAGATAGAAGGTAATTGGGTAATTCAGGGAGAAAGATTGGAACAGGTAAGGAAGTTGGAATATCTAGGAGTTAATTTTAATGATAAAGGAATTTGGAGTGACCAGATCAAAAGGGTGAAATATAGAGGATTGGCAGCCTTAGCCTCAGTCAGAAATTTGCTAGTCAAATACCCGGGGATCAGTTATAAAACACTGAGGCTAGTGTTCAGGTCGGTAATCGTTGGGAGGGTATTATACGGCTCAGAAGTTTGGGGGCTGGATGAGAAAAGAGAGGAACTAAGAAGGATTGTTAGTAGCTTTGCTAAGTTAGTAATGGGCTTACCGAGGTGTACAGCAAATGTAGGGGCGGAATTAATGTGTGGGGAGGATTTGGAATCAGAGGGTGTGAAAAGAATAGTTAGATACTGGATGAATTTAAAAAGACAGGAAGTGGCAAGGGTATTACGGGCAGCATATGCACAGCAATGTAAGAGCATGTATAAGGGTGGATGGTTAGAAAAAATAAAGGGATATTTGGAGAGGATAGGATTAGGACACCTGTGGGGGAGGTTTGGTCGAAGACAGAAGTGAGAGGGATGAATATACTGGAAAGGAGAATTAGAGATATCCATAGGCAGAAACTATTGGGGGAAAGCAGACTAAGAAATTCGCTGACTGTTTTGACGAAAATAGAGGAGATAGCAGGGTTGAATATTAGATACGTCGATAGGTCAAAACGATATGGGATGATGTGGTGGCTTTTAGGTTTGCAAAGGAATACAGGGTGGATACAGGGGAGAGATAAGACAAGGTGTGTACTTTGTGGGGATGTGAATGATGATTTCCACTTGCTAAGAGACTGTGAGGTAACGAGGGGGTTAAGACATGGATTATTGAGTGCCGAGCATCGGGAAATATTGGGGAGAGGGGATGAGAACGCAATCCTGAGATGGATTATTAAACAATGGGAAAAAGGGGGTGAATTGAACAAGTATTTTTGTGCGACAAAAAAGGCCTGCGAGAGTAAAATGAAGGAGAGTGAGTTAGAGGGTGGGCAGGGGAATAGGGGGGTGGAATAGTTATGTGTATAAGGGAAGGGGATAGTATGATAAAATTCTAATGGATTAGGGAATATAGGGACCGAGTACTTAGTTATGTGGAGTTGGGTAATAAGACAGGATTGCATGGTCTGTTTGTTTTAAAGTTAGCTGGAATGCAAGTGCTGAAATGCTGAGTGTTGTTGTTTGATTTATTGATTAGGTGTAGGTCAGGAACAATAATGTGACGCAAGTACAGAGCATAATAAGGACACTGGATGAACATTGAGTGAGTGACTGCTACAGCTAATGACTGCTAATTATTCTGATTATTATTATCATTATTATTATTATTATTCTTTATTATTCATTTTACTCTGCATGTGAACATGTATAGGGGCGAAGTCGCCTGTTATGTTCAATAAATGTATTCAATAAATGTATTCAATAAATGTATGTATATATTTTTATCTCTCCAACGATTTTGCAGGAAACTGCACGAAGTGGAACCATACACTGCTGAACTGCGAGAATACTGATTCGTAATTCCCGTCTACAGAAGTTCACACCCTCGATTGCTGCCTGCGTGCACTTTTAATTTTGGTGTCTCTCCTTCTTTCCTCACTCATATGTAAAGAACAGTTTTTCCTTTTGTTCCTGAATTGTTACAAGTCCTTGAGATACTTATGACGCCACCTGGTAGCCTACATCATCCCTTTCAATAAGGGCACATTTGTTTTGTTATCTTTT